>NC_090229.1:7574730-7922230 GCF_024489055.1 Chanodichthys erythropterus
ACATTGTTGGAAACATTTGGGATAATATAAGTACACAAGTCAACAAAATATATAACATTGTCCTAGCGATTTTTGGATATTTTAATCTAGAAATCTTACATATTGTGCTTTTAATTACCTTATATATATTTTTAACACATTTAACAAATGTGATATTATTGCTTGCATAATATAATATATAATTATATATTATATGTTTATATAAATATAATTGGCTTGCATTCCAGGTTTTCGTAGAGCACTTTTTATTGTATAGAACAGCATTTATTGTAAAAAATGGCATATAATTTTAATCACTTCTTTTGACTTAAGTTCACTGACAATTTAAAAGCGAATTATTTCATTTTCTAAATGTATACATTACTGTTCAAATGGTTGGGGTTTTGTATTTGAAAGAAATTAATACTTTTATTGGAAAAAAAAGTGACAGTAAAGACATTTATAATGTTCCAAAATTTCTGTTGCAAATAAATTCTGTTCTTTTGAACTATTTATTCATCAAATAATCCTAAAAATTTCCACAAAAATATTAACCAGCACAACTGTTTTCAACATTGATAATAATAAGTAAGCAGGAAATCAGCATCTCAGAATGATTTCTGAAGGATCATGTGACACTAAAGACTGGGCTAATGATGCTAAAAATTCAGCTTTGATCACAGGAACAAATTACATTTTAAAATAGAAAGCCTTTATTTTCAATTACAATAATGTTTCAGAATATTACTTTTTACTGTATTTTTTACAGTAAAAAAACAGTAAAAAAAACGTAAAACAAAACAAAAAAAAACCTTGGTAAGCATAATGGACTTCTTTTAAAAACATTAAAACACATTTAAAAAATCTTACCGACTCCAAACAGTCGTGTCTTTATGTTTCAGGAAATTTATGATTATATTTAGATCATATTAGAGATCATTGTAAGATTGTAAACCCCTGCTTTATGCTGTATGGTTGCTGTTAAATTCTTACATTTTTTTTGTGTGTGTTCTATGGATGAAAAATTCTTACGGGTTTGATACGTAATGAGGGTGTGTAAATGATGACTATCCCTTTAAGACTGTAACACGAGTGTTTGAGGTCATTTTGTGCATGTGTCTCAATGACAAAGCAAATGTCCCAGCTAAACAAACAGTGCCCCATGCATGCAATTGGAAATGTTCCTGAACTTCATGGTCATATGGCCAGAGAAACTGTTCATAGAGAGAGGTCATGTGGTGTGTCTGAATACAAAGAAGGCCCTGGAATTGGGGCAAAAGTCTGTAAGCTCCTCTGTGACCCCAGACACACTGAACACACTCCACTTAACCTTCTTGATGGTTTTAATGTGCTCTGATTTATGCTTAAAATTTTGAAATGATCATTAATCAGAAAGACTGATTGGACACTATATTATTGAAAAGCAGCTTGATGTTATCTTGTTGTCTGTGTATCTGCGTGTATGCATGTCTGCGTGTGTGTTTGCGTGCCTGTGTGTGTGCCCTGCGCAGATCGAGATGTTGCAGCTGCAGAGGAGCTACACGGCGCTGTCCGAGCAGATTAACCTGATCCTGTTCAAGAGGCTGTGGTATGTCATGCTGGAACAGTTCCTGATGAAATATCTCTGGAGCGCATCGGGCCTGGTTATGGTAGCTGTGCCCATCATCACTGCCACTGGATACTCTAAATATGGTATGGATTAAATTATGATTATCTGTAGTTCTTCTGCTCCTCTCTTTGTCTGTGGCTCCAGACTTTCCAGCTCTGTGATTGTTTCAATCCAAAACTTCCTTGAAAATCCTTAAGCATGTGTTGATATGGTATGGGAACACTTAAGTATCTTTTTGTGTGTGTGTGTCCCTGAAGTCTGCTTATACACTACCGTTCAAAAGTTGTCTGGTATGTCCACCAAGGCTGCATTTGTTTGATTAAAAATACAGTAAAAACAGAAAAAATTGTGAAATATTATTACAATTTAAAACAACAGATTTGTATTTTAATATATATTCGAATGTAATTTATTCATGTGATGTCAAAGCTGAATTTTCAGCATCATTACTCCAGTCTTCAGTGTCACATGATCCTTCAGAAATCATTCTAATATGCTGATTTGCTGCTCAAGAAACATTTCTTATTATTATCAATGTTGAAAACAGTTTTTTCAGGATTCTTTGAAGAATAAAGTTCAAAAGAATAGCATTTATCTTGAAATCTTTTATAACATTATAAAATCAATTTGATCAATTTAATGTGTCCTTGTTGATTTATATCTTTAATTTAAGTTTTAAAATCTGACAGTTTTTAATATACGTTTTAAAATATGTTTTTTACTGCCCCCAAACTGCTGTATGTTAAGACTTATATATGTTAATGCCCTCTCAGGACCTCAAAAATGGTTCCTAAAATGTGATAGACATGTTTGCTTCTCTTTCACTTCTATTGTATTTTATATATTTCTCATGCTCATGTTCTTGTGATGTCCATTCAGATTCAGAGGATGTGAAACAGGCAGCCCTGGTGATGAAGGAGGAGGACTTGGTGAGCGAACGCACACAGGCTTTCACAACGGCCCGGAACCTTCTGAACGCTGCAGCTGACGCTGTGGAGAGGATCATGGTCTCCTACAAAGAGGTGAGATACATTTCACAACCTTTCAGTAGACACTGTCAAGTCAAGATAAACTGTGAAGAAGAAAATACAATGTTTCCAAAAGTACAAACTAAGTAGAAACTATACATGTACATATCAATATGAACAGAATTAGAAAGGAAATTACTTAAGTTGTCTCATTTTAATGTGCCCCTAAAGTGCCCAAAATTGGATTCAAATTGTGCAAATGCTGTTTTTTAACTGTTCCTAATTTTGTTTTGCAGTCTCCTACAATAGAATTACTTGCATCCAGGGTCAAAAACACTGTAATTTTCTTATAATATACATTGCAGCATCAGCTCTTTTCTCATAGTGTCTGAAACGGTTCGATCAAGGATTCAGTTTCTCTAAACTCCTCCTTTCTGAGAGCCTACTCTGCTCTGATTGGTCAGATGGCCCAGTCTGTTTTGATCGGTCTTTTGCTTATAGAGTGTGTTGGAAACCAAACGTCCATTACCGTATATGAATTTCAGCTTCCTCAGCATTTAATGCACAGTGATACAAACAGTAACAATGGTGTTGGTTTTACCAACATCCTTTAGAAGTGCATTCAAAGTGGATTTGCTTTCACAGTGTATTTATATATACATAATAATTACACAGTACACCCACATATATTAGGCAAACTCAAACTTTTATTTTGTATGCGATTAATCACGATTAATCGTTTGACAGCCCTAAAGTAGTCATCGTTCTGGGCACCCAATGAAGATCATAGGCTGGCATTATGGAAATTTGTTACAAACCTACGTAGGTTTGTGCAGGAAGTAAGGCTGGAATTAGTGACGACTCGTTTCAGCAGTTCAGAATCAATTATTTCCTTTAGGAGACAATTACTCAATTTATTGTGCACTTTGATCTTTGAATCTTTGCAGACCGTCTACACGAAGGGTAATATCTGAAAAAGCATAGTAGGGGCACTTTAAACCAATGAACTAATAAAAAAAAAAAAAAAAAAAAACATTAACCATTTTATGTAACGAACCACAGTTTACTTTTTGTATGTGATGTTTAGGGGCACGTTAATCTGAAATCTACAAATGTACAATATAAAACCAGTGTGCATTGGTTGATCTTCTGTCGTCTTTTGTCATGTAAATGTAGCAAATCTAAACATGCGTCATCCAATCACAGGTCACAGAACTGGCTGGATATACTGCTCGTGTGTATGAGATGTTCGAGGTGTTTGAGGATGTGCGTGTCGGGGTGTACCGCCGTTCAGCCACAGAAGTCAAGCCAGAAGATACAGGAGCGGCTCAGAAGGTGACGCATGGCATGAGAGTGGAGGGGCCGCTGCAAATAAGAGGTTTGATCGCATCTGTTGTGTATTGTGTAACATTATAGCCTTTTTCAGAATAGAATACTATCTAAAACCTCTGAAAGAAAATGTTATGAAGTATGTATAATTTGCACAGTAATTTCCTATATGCATGGAATATGCAGATGATCTTACTACAAAATGTATCTTATACAGCCAGTGCACACTGCTTGGAATACTATATCCCACAATGCAATGCACTCGACTTGACCTTCCATTTCTGGTGTGGAAAATGAACAAATTGAACAAATTTTTAAACAATAGTCTATATACTGAGCAGTATGTAGTTATCAGTGCATTTATATTCCATGCTGAACATAAGTAACTGTCTTGTTTGTGTGTGTTTGTTTAGGTCAGGTGATTGATGTGGAACAGGGTATCAAATGTGAAAACCTGCCAATAATAACTCCTACAGGGGATGTGGTGGTTTCCAGCCTGAACATACAGGTAAATTCCCATCTTAAACCCTCCTTTAGTCATTTTAATGTATAATCTAATTTTACCAGTGCAAAATTGGCATGCGGATGTAGTAGGCACTGCATACTTGTTACAACCAATTAAAACCGCTCTCCATTTTCCAGCTAAGGAGACTGTATATTAAATTATTTCTTACTGCGTGCTGCAATATCTTGTGCTCATGCAGAGTAAATGAGTCCGTGGCCTGATGCAACATGCTTGATTTATGCGCATGTGAAGTGTGAACATGTCAATGAGGCTGTTATCTTTTCTTATTTCTCTGGCCCAGTTCTGTGAGTACTTCACTGATAATACAGCACTGCTAATCAGTGTCTGACCTTTGACAGTTTAAAGAGGGTTTAGGTGGAGATTATTATGAGACTCCTATAGAGAATTTGTATGTATTTTGCTCATTCACTCTTACTGTCAGTTTTTGCTTGCATTAGCTTATCATTATGGAATATTTGAATTAGTTTTCCCTGCCTGTGCTCTGGTGACAGATATAGTCAATTATTCTGAACAACTCAAAACATGTTGGCAGGACTTAAAGCTGTAAACTTTAACGCTAGCAAGATAAGTTCAGCAAAATATATTGCAGTCTTGCAGATTTTCCATTGATATGTTCTCAGCACCACTGGTTATTATGTACATGTTTTAGATAACACCTGCAGAGCTGATACGTCGATAGTCGACTGACAATATGGACATATGTGGGTGTTTTTTAAATCAAGCTTTTTGGTTAATATTTAAGAGAAATGTATATGATGTGATTTAACTGTTTTTTTTTTTTGTTTTTTGTTTTTTACATTTTCTTACCATTTTTAGCTTTTTTTCAGTTTTGTAGGCCTGTGTATTTACATTTCCTGTGGGAAAAAAATACAAATATTCCATGCTCCAATAATATGAAGAACTATGCATAAAATCCATGCATTATAATTATACAACAATAATAAAAATGTTGTTTAAAGTCATTTTAGATGCAGTATAGCATGTCACATTGCACTTGGCACATGGCACTTCAGCAGCCCACATAAAAAACTTTTTGTATTTTAGTTTATCATTCCAAAATGAAGGATTATTTTTGCAAATATTAATGATCTTTTTGTTTGTGTGTGTGTGTGTTTCAGTGTTATCATTCAGAAAATAATAATTCATAAATTTGCCCACACTTAAATGCATTCTAAATTTAGAATACTTTATATATGTATATGTATTTATAATATTATTCAAATTTTTTATTAGAATTCTTGTTTTATTAGAATTATATATAATTTCAGGATTCATCAATATTAGACAAGGACGTAACCATGTCTTGAACATGTCTTGAAGCTCTAATTCTAGTTGGGAAATAATCATTTTTGAACCATTTGCAAATAATATTTGCATTAAAATATGCACACGTTAGACTGCTTTTATTTGTAATGTGTCGAAAACATAAAAGTTTCTCGACATACTCCGTTAGGGATTACATGAATCACATAAATGGATAATTTCAATTGAAAACGACCATAGTTTGTAGTTTGCATCACTGGATGTTACTGTTGGTCTTTTAACATTTTCTATTTTAAAACATGTATTAAATGTTTCACTATTTACATCTTGCCTCACTCTCTTTCAACGTGAAGCTGACGCTTCGCGCTCTGCTTCTGTGTGTGAACATTAAACCCCGCCTACTTTGATTTGATTGGTCATCTCAATTATTTTGACATTGACTAGCGCTGTAGACTGCTGAGGCAGACCAGACTAAAATGTAACTTTTAAACCTTTTTGTCACCTTAACAACATCATACAGTGCACTGCGTAATGGAGCGCAGCAGAGCAGTGCAAGAAGTTCATATATTGGGGGGGACAATTTGGCCATTTCTAATTATTGAGGGGACTTGTCCCCTTCAATGTCTATGGTAGTTAGTTACAGCCTTGATTTTAGAATGAGGGTATGAAAAAATGTATGTGTGTACATGCCTGTTGTGAATCCGGTGGAAATTTTGCATGAAACATCTGTGCCCATCAGTATGCAACTTATACTCAATTATTAGTGTATGACACTCATTGTTTAATTTACTATTTCAGTGTGAACTATTTCATTAAAACAGTTATGAATGCAGTTCATGCTTTATGCACCAGAATTCTTTAAAACCCATTTCTTGACTATGGATTGAGAATCTCTTCCCTTATGATTAATTCATGTTTTCTGCCAAATTCTGAGAAATGGGTCATGAGTATCACAGTGTGACCCCCCTCTGGTCTGCCCCGGACAATGTGCTGATTATATTCCGGTCGGGCGTTGGTGTGCTCTTAGGGTTTCCACGACAGCGCCTCGATTTGCAGGGGCGGCATGGTGCTAATACCCTCTCATGGCCATGATGTCGCAGTCATGCGGTGTGCTCATGACACAATGCATGTTACCCACAATGCTTTCCTGGCCAAAAGCAGACCGCCTACCGCATGCCAAGAGGAAGAAAGTGCATTAGACAATGATGTGATAGTTGAAACCTCTCACGGAGGCCAGATATAATCTGAAGTTGCTTTAAGGGTTGTTACATTTTTGGATGAACTCAACTGTTCCATTAAAGGGGACATATCACGAAAATCTGTCTTTTTCCATGTTTAAGTGCTATAATCGGGTCCACGGTGCATCTACCAACCCAGAAAACGTGAATAAGGACAACCGAGTAACTTTGTTTTGTACTGCCCCTTGTACCCACCCACGGCGCTGTCATTTTTTTTCCGCAAGTGACAACGGTGGACCAGTTTTAACGCCATGGCAAAAGTTTGCACAAAGCATGCTAACTGTTCTGCCATTGGCTGTACAGAACACTATTTAGAGTCTTGTTAGCTTGGATAGCCTGCAAGTTGACCCTGGCAAGCTTGATTGTAAAAAAAAAAAAAAAAGAGCATTTCTATTTGAGCGATATTTTGGTTTTGATAGCAATCATAAACGTTAGCCTGGTATGTATGGCTCTATTTGGCAAACAGGTACGCTATGTATAGTGGCCGTCCTTACAGGTTTTGCACAAAAAATTAACATGACGGCAGAATGCTAGTCGATGAGTTAGCTAGTCAAACTCCACAGAAACTACATAAATGTATCCACTAACCATTCAGAAATGTCCAGTTTCATTTTAAAAGTTGTAACTTCTTCCTGAGTCTCTCCATCAGTGTCGACTCCGGTTTGAACAATGTAAGGCTGAACACCGTTACTGACAATCCTCATTTTGGCTGCGTGAGATTCTCCAGCTTTGTTGTTGTTGAGAAACAGAAGCGCAATCTGTTAAAGCTCCGCCCTCTTTTGGAAAGCAGGCAGAGGGCGGCAGCTCATTTTCACTTAAAGGGACACACAAAAATGGCTTGTTTTTGCTCATGTTTATAATAAATTATCTGTAGGGTTTTTTGAGCTGAAACTTCACATATACATTCTGGGGACACCAGAGACTTAAATTATCTTGTAAAAGGGGCATTATAGGTCCCCTTTAAGATTAAATTGTCAGCTCTCTCCGGTTAAATCCGCACTTCACTACCAGACAGCCATCAAAATAGGCTGAAGTCACTCGACCAGCTTGTCTCTATACTTAGAAATATCATTAACACCACTTCCAGATGTTTTGAACCCAGATGATTCACATTGGTTTGGTGTTGTGTTGAAGGTCTTTTAATAGTAATTGGCGCTCTAGCAGGATGCGGCGCTGGTGTGTTTATGTGTGTCTGGTGAACGGATGGCTTTAACATAATGACAGGGTGCAGAGAGGGAGCGATCTGTTTTTCTCGGTATGTTGTGTTGTAGAGAGAGCCTTTCGAAAACCATCAAGCGCTTCCATCACAGTGGCTCCTTTTAACCCTGTGGCTTTGCTGAATTTGTAAACACATTTAGCAGTTTCCTGTGGTTTATCCCTCTGTGCATCTTTCTCTCTCTATGTGTGTGTGGGGGTGTTCTGGGATCTGCTGCATATATGTTTGTGTGTCTTTATTAACATATTGGGGGATGGTGGGTCTTTCTCTCCAGGTTGATGAAGGCATGCATCTGCTGATCACAGGCCCCAACGGTTGTGGAAAAAGCTCTCTGTTCAGAATCCTAAGTGGCCTCTGGCCCGTCTACAGCGGAGTGCTCTACAAGCCTTCACCCGAGCACATGTTTTACATACCTCAAAGGTACTACAGTTACACACTGCCTGCATGTGGTGACCTAAAAAGTATGCATTAAGTATGTACTTAACTGGTCATGGAAAGTTACAGTATATGCTTTTGACTATGTGGTAGGTAGAACTAGGGTTTATTATATAAAATGAAGCAACGTTTAACGATTTTAATGCATTATGTTGGCATTAAGTTGTTGTGCAATGCCTCCTTCTCTCTTGACTTGCGACTATTTAGTTAGTTGTTTTAATGCACAGATATAAATTTTAAGTAGCAAAATTTCAGTGAATAAATTCAGTGATTCATTTCTGTAATCACTCTTCAGTGTATGTAATATAATCCAAGCTTGACATTAACACCCACCAAATGCATGTGGATTTCAGCAGTGGTGTGTAACACAGTCACTCCTACTAGCCACTTTGGCGGGTTGAATTTTATATATAATATATACATTTTTCAATTGTATCCTTTTTAAAAAAAGGCTTCTGAAATAATAAACTAAGTGCCATGTAGTGGTCAAAAAGATAGATTTTTCGACACACATCCATACTAAAATATCTGAAACACTAAACTAATATTCTGCAGAATAGATACACGATACCAGCTATGCTTTCTCTCTCTAATCTCTCCGACAGCGAGTCGAAACACAAACCCGCCTTCCATCACTCACTTGATTTCGGCATGGGATTGTGCGTATTGCGCATAATTTTACTAATTCCCGCAGATTTTGTGCTTTACACCCATAAAACTGCCTCCCGGTACTAATTATAGCTCTTTTTCGCAGCTTATTGCACTTAAACAGTCAAATACACACAAAATAATGTCAAAATTGTCTTTGCGAATCTTGGCCAGTATTCATGTAAACACAGTCAGTTATGTTTTAAGTGAATGTTAAGTAAGGGATAATGTACATCCAGCCAGTTGTTATCTCAAAATAAACTCCGACAGGGTGATCAGGACGACGTGAATCGGAGGGGTCTTGCATCACTCAGAAGGGGTTTATTCTGAGAAAACAACCGGCTGGATGTACATTATCCCACTTATTACATGGCTACTTGACACATAAGTAAATAATTAGACAGGAAATGTTGAGTCAAATTATTTTATTAGCTCTTTAAACGCAAAGCTTCTGCGGTGTAGCACGGCTAGTTCAAACTAGACAGACATTTAAGAGATACAATACAGTCATACCACATATTACACGGCATTTCGCCACATAAATAATTATGAGGATAAGAGATATTGATATGAGATTAAACTGATTTAAAATCGTACCTGTTTGTTATCTTATAATCCATTACAGTGAACAAAACAATAGTCACAAAATGGCAGCAACTGCATTTGTATGAGTCCGCGATACCGGCATGTGATTGTAGAGGGCTGATGATTCCTCTTTGTGCAGGTTCAGGGCCCAGTACTGAGACTCAGTCTGCTGGATTTTTGTTTAAGAATTAAGATCAATTAGAAGGCAGAGGCGTGGGTGTGCGTGCATGTGTTTATTTCCATTTCCCGCGCCGTGCCAGGTTAATTAGTGCTGATGAGCTTGCTGATTAAAAAGAGGAGCACAATCCAAAAGCAGTCAGCACATATGGTGCTCCTGTGACTGTGTTACATGTCGGCTTCATTACAAACCCAACAGGAGCACAGCATCGTGTCGTGCTCATGATCACACAACGGGATGTGTCCGACATCATTTAAAACCAGCAGCTGTTTGTCATTTGGCCTGCTTGCAGTTCACTGAACATCTCAATTTATCAGAACTGTTGAAGAGAAAAAAGATTGAATAACACTTTGTTCTGCTTTTTATAGGATGTGCCTAATGTTAAATGATTTTTGAGTAGACTACATTTTGAAACACTTTGCCCAATTTGCTTTCGTTTTATGGAAATTATTAATGCAGTATGTGAAACAGAGGATTGATGAATGGATAGATCAAACTAGACATACTGTGAAAAAATCATTACATACACAGTGAGAAATATAAATGTTATTCAGAAGTAATACCTTTTCATCAAATGAATCTGGCTATTTTATCTAATAAAAACAGACTCAGACTCAAGTTTCATTTCAACTCATCCAGAACGAAAAGAACTAAAAGATTAAATGCCAGGATTTTGGATTTATTATTGTTGTCTTTTCTTTTCAGGCCTTATATGTCGGTGGGAACGCTGAGAGATCAGGTCATCTATCCTCACTCTGTTCAGGAGATGCAGGAGAAGGGCGTTTCTGACCTGCAGCTGGAGGACATCCTCAAAACTGTGAACCTCTGCTACATCCTGGAAAGAGAGGGAGGTAAGAGATGTCACAGGAACATATACTCAGAAATCCTTCTTAGTCATTTATAAACAATGCATTGTGTATACATATATACACACACACACACACACACACATACACACATACACACATGTATACATGTATGTATGTATGTATGTATGTGTGTATATATATATATATTATATATATATATATATATATATATATATATATATATATATATATATATATATATATATAAAATTATAACATGCCAATATAACATGCCACATTGTTCAGACATAATTTGAGCCCAGGATATCATACAAAAAAATTATGAACACATGCAAAAACAAGAGAGAACCACCGACATATTAATAGCTGATTATGTTGTAGTCGATTTATGCTTTACCCATGAGCTTTTTGTTTTTCTATGCATTTTTGTTTTGCATAGTGAAATAAAGTTTGGCTTTTTTGCCAAATATTGTTTGCCAAAATAATGTCAGATAAATACCTTAACCAATTCCCTTACAGACATACTTTTTGGCCACTACTATATATACAAATTTGCATTTTTTTTTTAAATATATTTTTTAATTTGTTGCAAAAGATTTCTATTTCAAATTAATTATGTTCTTTTGAATCAGCTTTTTGTTTTTCAATATAGGTAATAATAAGAAATGTTCAGTATATTAGAATGATTTCTGAAGGATCATGTGACACTGAAGACTGGAGTAGTGATGCTAAAAATTCTGCTTTGCATCACAGGAATAAATTAAATTTTAAAGGATATTCATATAGAAAACAGTCATTTTCAAATGTAATAATATTTCATATTATCACTTTTCTTGCTATATTTTTAATCAAATAAATGCAGTCTTGGTGAACATAAGAGACTTCTTTTAAATGCATTCAAAAGTATTATTCACCCCAAACTTTTGAATGGTAGTACACACAGTCTGATGATGTATGAATGTTTATTTTCATCAGTGTTATCAAGATAAAAACAAGCACAACACATTTAGTGTACTGCATGTAAAGCATTGAACTAACAGATGTTTTAGATGAAATATTAATAAAATATAATGAATAATTAATGTGTAAATGATTCAGTAATACTGTAGCAGCAAAACTGTATTGGTTGTATACATATATTATTAGTAGTATTTAGGGGTGTAACGTACACAAATGGTTCAGTGCGTACATGGGCGGAAATCGCGGGGGTGGGGGGGTGTAGCGTGGGGGTGGGTGGATGGACAGGACCTGTGAATCATCATTGGTTTCATGATTCAATTCGATTACGATTATCATGTCAATTCAATTCCACGATGCGTCACGATGTGTTGCATTCTCAATTTTCAATACTACTGCACATGGCAACATTTTCATCAATGAATACAAGCAGTCAGATATATGAACCCTTTTGTTTTATCTGCTCCAAGAAAGTAAACTTCCTGAATGTAGCAAACATCAAACAAAACTTAAGTCTATATGACAGGAGCATTTAGAACTAATAAACTAGTAAATACCAAAAGTGCATGAAACATACAATAACGCTCACACACACTCGCATGCACTCTCTTTCACACACAAGAATACACTTGCACGCACTCGCTCGCATGCTGTAAATGTTAAAATAGCGGGTGCATTTTTTATTACTTACGTTTGTGTTTCGTTCGACTCCCTCCGCCATTTTACGCTAGCGCGAGAAGCACGTATGCAATGAATGATGTCAGAGAAACGTCAGTAGGCTATAATCGATTATGCTCTATTTACTGCATAATTTCAACACCCCTATAATATAGTGCATATATTTAGCGAAAGAGTTAATTTCTCTGGCGAACTAACAAGCTGTGGACACTGAATGACTTGCCTGAGGTAAATGTAATGCTAAGTGACATTGTTTACAAGCTGTGTTGTCGATGTCTTTCAGCCGTTGAAACACTGATTGAGCGATTACACGAGACATGATACATTTCAGTAAGTTGTACTGAATCTTTCAGCATACCTTCAGATGTTTATTCATGTTTATTCTGTAACTAGTATTACAGGGGAAAAGATGATCGTGTTTACTCGCCCTCCCCAGATAGCAAACTGACTCCGCAACGGATCCGCCCCGGAGGTATCACAAGCTCCGGAACGGATCCGCAAAACGGGTCCGGAACGGAGTCCACTTGCACATCGCAGCGGATCCGGAACAGATAAGGATTGTGGATCCAGTTCAGATCCGGAGCAGACCCGCCCCGTGTCCGCCAATAAAGTAGTTCATCCGCCGCGGATCCGATCTGGACCCGTTTATGAAGCAGCTGATCCGCCGCGGATCCAATCCGGACCCGTTTATGAAGCAGCTGATCCGCCGTGGATCCGATCTGGACCCGTTTATGAAGCAGCTGATCCGCCGCAGATCCGATCTGGACCCGTTTATGTGGTTCATTTGGTCTGGATACCTTTCAGATCACTCTCGAAATAGTATTCTGGCCAAAACTGGCTACACAGAAACATTTAAAATCTAATGGACCAACATCAGATAGACTGGATTGCTCTATAAAAGCTTGAATATTTAATGTTCACCTTTATTAATATTAATAAAACATGATGAAATCATTCAAAACTTTAGCCAGTTACAATAAAACTATAAAAATAGTTTGTAAAAAAAATTTACAGTATGTAATTACTAATACTATTTTTATAGTTTTATTATTTATGTACATTAATAGGTATTGAATAGAATTACAGAAAATGAAATGCAACCATAAATTGTACCAAAAACACCTTATTTAATGAAAAATAACACTTGAGTAAATATTCGAGCAACATTTTTTTGTTATTAATGTTGTAAACGGTTGTACTGCTTAATTTTTTTGTAGAAACTGGATTTTTTTTTGAAGATTCTTTGAATAGAAACAAATAGATTCTTTGAATAGAAATAACAATTAAAACATTTATTTAAAAATAAACTTGTACCTTCTTTATTTTATTTAACTGTTGCGATTTTAAATGAACACTTCAAAACACTGAAGTTAACATTGGCTAGGTTTACATGCACCCAAATAATCCATTTGTAATCGGATTGACTGCTCAATCGGATTGAAAAACGTTCATGTAAACACCTTAATCGATCTGAATGAAATTTCGATCGGATTGGAAGGGGTGGTTTATTCCTTTTCTAATCCGATCAAACAGCAAAAAATAACCATGTAAACGCTTGAATCCAACTACTTTCTCAATCGTATTCAGAAGCCTCTGGGGCACAACAGTGCAATGCTGACACACATTTAAATTTAACGTTCATGTCTTTAGTTGTAAAGATGTATGCCAACAGGCAGTGGCGTATGTATCCCTTCGTCACAATATTGGAAATCCTCTGTTTTAAGACAAGAAGGGGAGCCAGTGGATATCACACAAGAAGCAACGTCCAAATTTTGCGCAAGAGTTATGCTGATGAAAAAGTCTCAAACTCAGTCAGTATTCACCACAAAAAGTGAATGTATAAAGTGACGGAGCTGTCTGAGGCTGCATTAACAAAGCATATTCTCAGAGACGAATTTCAACATAAAATGCTGGTAACGGTAGCCTATGTAACTGTCTAAATTTATTCCATTATTTCTCTTGTGGCCGTACATATAGGCTAGTGAAACAAATGAAAATAATAGTATTTTGTGTTAAACAGGTGGTTTGTGCTTGAAGTAAAGCTGCGCTTAATTTTCATTGACATTCTTAATAACTTTAAATATAGGCCTATAATTCATTGTATAAGACCTAAAAAAAGTTTAAATCATTTTCAATGATAGCTAATAGCCTAATCTTATAAGTTATATTATCCTCAGAGCACGTCAGTTATGCAGTGATGTGCTATGAAATTATTGTGGCAAATTTATTATAATATTAATTTAATAATAAATGAAAGAAGCCTAACCTAATAGTAACAGAAGTATGTAACAGGCTTACATTCATTGGAAATACCAAATCCTCTTAATATTGCCAAGAATGTATATAAAACAAATATAAACGGACATTTGAATCAGATTACAATGTTTATAGTACATGACATGTAAACAGATCTGCAATCAGATTCAATTCATTCGGATTGACGAAAATTGGTGCATGTAAACGTAGCCAATGAAACTCTGAAACTCTACTGTTGGGTGCTCACAGTGGGACGGTTCCTTGAGCTTCCCCTATCAGCTGCCAGGCTGAACCATCGTATTGTGTGTTTTGTAATGTCTTCATCAGTGGCGGTACGTGATACATGGTTCTTTCTCACAGCACCTGTAATACACAAGCAGATTTTCATTTAAAAAATTAATTCACTTTGAAGCTACCAGTTTTTTTTTTTTTTAATAAGGATAATAACCACATAACCACTGCTTTAAAAACAAAAGTGTACTATCTGACATTTATAGGTACACTATGTGACTTTTGGTGCTCTAGCGGTTAATAAACAGAACTGCATGCGTCTTGCGGAAGAACATTATAGCCGGAGCTACTTCTCTCTGTTTATGTCTATGACGTCACGCAGATACTGCGCTACTCCACAGCGCTGCCGACCAGAACCAGTCTAAAATAGTCCCAATATGAACTTGTTTGTTACATACATTTTGAACAACAACAAAAAAAGTTATGTGTTGGCAAAAAAAAAAAAAAAAAGTGCTTAAATTTTTTAGCCAGGCAATACTTATTACATTTACTTACACAGGAGGAACTTCTTGGACTCCATCTGGTTGAATGCGGGAAAGGATGTTCCATGTGACACATTTTGTGTCATGGCCCCCAACAGTTGCATGGGATAAAATACAAAATGTAACAAAAATCTTGTCAATTTCTTATAGTTGAAGGGTTAGTTCACCCAAAAATGAAAATAATGTCATTTATTACTCACCTTCATGTCGTTCTACACCCGTAATGCCTTCGTTCATCTTCAGAACACAAATTAAGATATTTTGATTGAATCTGATGGCTCAGTGAGGCCTGCATTCAAAGCAATGACTCTTCCTCTCTATGATATGAAATAGTGATCTGTAACAACATCACATGAGGTGGAGAATTGTCAAATGTAAACAAAAATAGACTCAAACTTGTACACTAGAACTAAAGTTTACTGATACAAGTGGGTTTTTAAACTTTTACCCAATTTTTTGAAATGGCACAATTATTACATGTTAAAAGCTGTAGTTGTGCACCATTATCAGTATTTGACAAAATAACTGGCTAAAAGTTTAAAACAGTTTTTAATCTTACTTTCCTCAGACGTTTGGTAAAGATGAAATAGAAAGAAGAATACTCCAAAAACACACTGGTGGCACTTGAATGAGCTGTAAGCTGCAACAGAACACACACACACACACACACACACACACACACACACACACACACACACACTTATTAATTATGAATTAATATATGAAATAATGATCTGAAACAACATTACATGAGGTGGAGAATTGTCAAATGTAAACAAAAATACACAAAAAATTCTAGTTTACTAGAACTAAAGTTTACTGATACAAGTGGGTTTTTTAAACTTT
The DNA here is from genome assembly GCF_024489055.1 of Chanodichthys erythropterus. NCBI lineage: Eukaryota > Metazoa > Chordata > Actinopteri > Cypriniformes > Xenocyprididae > Chanodichthys > Chanodichthys erythropterus. Next base: position 7,591,045 of record NC_090229.1, read on the forward strand.
AACCCATCAATTAGCTATAGGTATAAATCTTTTAAAACGGCACATTTATTACATGTTAAAAGCTGTAGTTGTGGACCATTATCAATATCTGACAAAAGAACTGGCTAAATCAAGTTTAAAACAGTTTTTAATCTTACTTTCCTCAGATGAAAGATGAAATAGAAAGAAGAATACTCCAAAAACACACTGGCGGCACTTGATGCTGCTACAGAACACACACACACACACACACACACACACACGGTAATTTATTAATCATGAATTAATATGATATGAAATAATGATCTGAAACAACTTTACATATATTCTCTACCTCATGTAAACAAAAAATAGACTCAAACAACTAGAAGTTCAGTGAAAAGAACAGGTAACGTTAGGCCTAACATTAGCTTATCTCGCTTGCTAAGTTATTTTACTGGAAAGGAGTGAAAATTTGCGTTTAGGATTGGACCGAAACCCGAACAGCTTATTAAAATCAGCCCACCTCCCAGAAAGATAAAGAAATTCTGTCCAAATAGCGTTTTACTCAATTTTATTTGCCAAATTATTTTTTTACTCAAATCTAAGTAACGTTAACGTTAATGACACTGTAAAGATCTAACTTGACCACAGTCATTTTTAAAAACATCAAACAAAGCAATGAACGGTAATGTTACTGGATACAGCTGAACAAATAAAGCATATTTTAACTATTCTTACCGTGTTTAGTGTTCACCGACCTGCCGGCTCCAGCTTTTCCACGGTGAGGAGAAGGATTCAGTGACGACGTCAGTTGAAAAAAGGCGCGTCCGATCAGTGAATCCGCCCAGCGTCTGTAACAAGTCCGCGAGTTGACAGTGCGCTGTGCGGAGGCGGGGCATATTCTGTGCGCGTTGACGAATTGAATCTGAGCGTACAGCGGAGCTGGCGACTTGAAGGCGGATCCGCCCTGGAGTCTGTTGCTATCAGGGTCGCTAATGAGGCGCTTATACAGTGATCTGTCACGGCATATTAAAGAGCGTCAAAACGGCATTTTCTGTTTAATTTTCATGATAAAATTGAGAGAATTTGAAAGATGAAACTTTGTTTCTTATCGAAAGTAACAAAACGAGGAGCTAATTGCGATTATTGGTGGTTAGACACGTGTCGAAAGTTTGTGGGATGAATATGTGAATAACAATAACATTACACCCCTAATTACTATTTAATCAAATATCAAGAAATTTGTAAAGTGAGGTCAACCTCAACAATGGGCCAGGGCTGGGCCGGCGAGCAGAGGACGGGGGGTTGTTCGGTACGCCATGAGAGAACCTTATGAGTGTATCGCTGTTTTCTGGTTCGGTTTGAATATTGTTACACCCCTAGTAGTATTTAAACATTATTAAATATTGTCAGGTTGGGATGCACTGAACGACTGGAAGGATGTGTTGTCTGGAGGAGAGAAGCAGCGGATGGGCATGGCCAGGATGTTTTACCATATGTACGTCACAGAGAGTATTTACATTTTGACACTGTTTACATCCAGATTTAATAATATAGAGATTGATCCTTTCTGTACGTCTATGCAGAAATCTGTTTGACTGACTTGTAAAATGTAGTTTGTTAACATTTTATCAAATATAACACACATTTATGTTATGTTATGACATATATTATGATAGTACCATCGTTTTTTCACACTACACTTATTCCTGGACCTAATCCCAGTTAAGAATCATGGATATTATTCGGGTATTTTCCGAGTAATGATCTTTCGGTTGCTTGAAATAATTGTTAGAATGACTTCCTGTCTCTGAAAGAAAAATTACCCCTTTGATGATGATAAATTGTGATACTGCTCATGGTTTCATTAAAGCCACTGAATTGATAAATATTCAATTACTGACTGTTATTAGCATTTAACTGGATTCAGTTCGTGTTTTTGGAATCCATACAGCTCACTTTGCATTTGAAGCAGGCAGCTGCTTTAGGGGAGATTATTGTAGAACCACTCAGATATTTATTAATGAAAAAAAAAAAAAAAAAAACCCCAAGTCAGAATATAAAAAATTAAACAATTCAACTGCCAACTACTGCTTTTAAGTCTGTTGAAAAAGTCCCCAACAACTTGTGTGTTTAAAGCTGATAAATCTGTGGTTTATCTCTAACAGGCCTCAATACGCCCTCCTAGACGAGTGCACGAGTGCTGTGAGTATTGATGTGGAGGGCAAAATCTTTGAAGCTGCAAAGGATGCTGGGATTGCGCTTCTCTCTATTACACACCGTCCTTCTCTCTGGTGGGTTTTCAATTGTATGAAAATGAAGAGCAGTTCCTTTATTGCTTGTGGGGAAAAAAGTATATTTATGTTAATTCAGGAACTAAGCATTGAATCATAAACACATAAGATTAAAGGGGTCATATGATGGAAAACAGGATTTTTCTTGCTCTTTTGAAGTTGAAATTTGATGTACTGTGTAGACATACTCTGTATTCACAACACAAAACTTTCTCCCCAGACTATCCAACAAAGCTGCAATAACGGGTTGTTAAAGGTGCTGAATGCCCAGCATAAAATCAGAAATAGGTGTCCCGGGAGAAAACATCTGTTTCTGTGATTGCACTTGGAAAAAATAAAAGAATCAGGGAAATGGCCCACACTCTTTTATTCAGTCAGAAAACTAGCCACCTAATAAAGGTCTCTGCATATGAATCCTGCCTTATTTTAGGTTTTTGAGAAAGGGTGTGTGGAAGTTAGCAAAATGATGTGAGATCATCATATCCATGAGCACATTAACATAAGAACGCTTAGATTAATACTTTTAATTAGTAAGTATGCTCTCAATTAATTAAAAGTGAGAGTAAAGAAAGACATTTATAATGTAACAAAAGAATTCTATTTCAAATGCTGTTCTTGTGAACTTTTTATTCGTCAAAGAATCCTGAAAAAAATGTATCACGGTTTCCACAAAAAAATTAAGCAGAACATAATATATTAAGATATGTTATTAAGATATTAAGAAATGTTTCTTGAGCAGCAAATAAGCATATTACTGTAGAATGATTTCTGGACCATGTTACACTAGCTATGTTTCCATCCAAAGCTGCGAATTTAACTTGTGCACAAATTTGGAATATCACATAAAACATTTGCAAATAAAACACTGTTTCCATCCAGTGAGATGAAGAAAACAAAATTGTCACTTCCTGATAAACTGGCACTATGGAAGTTGCTGCAGTAGAAGCCACTGTATATAATAATTTTCATATTTAATAAATTACTTGCGCCTCAGAGCGCGCTGGCAAAACGCAATAAACGCTGTAATGTTATCTTGCATTCAGATGCCTGGTGCTTGTGAACACAATCGTGAGACGCTTCCGGGAGGGAATTATACCAAACCACTTTAAGAACAGAGATGAAGCCAATCAGTATACACAGTGGGTACGGAAAGTATTCAGACCCCCTTAAATTTTTCACTCTTTGTTATATTGCAGCCATTTGCTAAAATAATTTAAGTTAATTTTTTTCCCTCATTAATGTACACACAGTACCCCGTATTGACAGAAAAACACAGAATTGTTGACATTTTTACAGAATTATTAAAAAAGAAAAACTGAAATATCACATGGTATTCAGAGCCTTTGCTCAGTATTTAGTAGAAGCACCCTTTTGATCTAATACAGCCATGAGTCTTTTTGGGAATGATGCAACAAGTTTTTCACACCTGGATTTGGGGATCCTCTGCCATTCCTCCTTGCAGATCCTCTCCAGTTCTGTCAGGTTGGATGGTAAACGTTGGTGGACAGCCATTTTTAGGTCTCTCCAGAGATGCTCAATTGGGTTTAAGTCAGGGCTCTGGCTGGGCCATTCAAGAACAGTCACAGAGTTGTTGTGAAGCCACTCCTTCGTTATTTTAGCTGTGTGCTTAGGGTCATTGTCTTTTTGGAAGGTAAACCTTCGGCCCAGTCTGAGGTCCTGAGCACTCTGGAGAAGGTTTTTATCCAGGATATCCCTGTACTTGGCTGCATTCATCTTTCCCTCGATTGCAACCAGTCGTCCTGAAAAACACCCCCACAACATGATGCTGCCACCACCATGCTTCACTGTAGGGACTGTATTGGACAGGTGATGAGCAGTGCCTGGTTTTCTCCACACATACCGCTTAGAATTAAGGCCAAAAAGTTCTATCTTGGTCTCATCAGACCAGAGAATCTTATTTCTCACCATCTTGGAGTCCTTCAGGTGTTTTTTTAGCAAACTCCATGCGGGCTTTCATGTGTCTTGCACTGAGGAGAGGCTTCCGTCGGGCCACTCTGCCATAAAGCCCGTACTGGTGGAGGGCTGCAGTGATGGTTGGCTTTCTACAACTTTCTCCCATCTCCCGACTGCATCTCTGGAGCTCAGCCACAGTGATCTTTGGGTTCTTCTTTACCTCTCTCACCAAGGCTCTTCTCCCCCGATAGCTCAGTTTGGCCGGACAGCAAGCTCTAGGAAGGGTTCTGGTCGTCCCAAACGTCTTCCATTTAAGGATTATGGAGGCCACTGTGCTCTTAGGAACCTTAAGTGAAGCAGAATTTTTTTGTAACCATGGCCAGATCTGTGCCTTGCCACAATTCTGTCTCTGAGCTCTTCAGGCAGTTCCTTTGACCTCATGATTCTCATTTGCTCTGACATGCACTGTGAGCTGTAAGGTCTTATATAGGGTCTTATACTTAGGACCATGTGATATTTCATTTTTCTTTTTTAATAAATCTGCAAAAATGTCAACAATTCTGTGTTTTTCTGTCAATATGGGGTGCTGTGTGTACATTAATGAGGAAAAAAAAATTAACTTAAATGTTTTTAGCAAATGGCTGCAATATAACAAAGAGTGGAAAATTTAAGGGGGTCTGAATACTTTCAGTACCCACTGTGTGTGTGTATATATATATATATGAATGATCAGAGGACCTCAGAAACCTGGATGAGCCTTATAAGAGAACTTTATAGAAAATAAATAAATAATAATAAACTTTGGAAGTGTATAATACTGCAGTTTCATGCTTATATTACTGTAAAACTTTCCAGGAATTTAAGAAAAAAGCCCCATGTGAGGACACCGCACAGCTTTAAACTTTGTTTCATCCAGAGTTTTTCTACCAGCATCTTTGCATTACTTTAAATCCAAATAACACGCATTGACCTAAACTTCCTCTGCATACAGGAAGTACCACTCCCACCTGCTGCAGTTTGACGGCGAAGGCGGCTGGCGCTTTGAGAAGTTGGACGCCTCCACACGTATTTCCCTGCAGGACGAGAAGCTTCGACTCGAAACCCAGCTCTCGGGAATTCCCAAGATGCAGCAGCGGCTGGTAGAGCTGTGCCGCATTCTGGGGGAGGACAGCAGCCTGCCGAACCCAGGGGAAGTGGAGGAGGATGACGGGATGGAGGGAGAGAGGGAGCAACTGAAGGAGGCGGAGGAGGAGGAGAGAGATGTGGTATCTGCTAGAAAAGGGAAAGACCTTATGGAGTGATTTGAAAATGGATGACGGATGTTTTCGAGGCCAGGTGTGAGCGTGTTTGTGTGTGTGTGTGTTTTGTGTATCTACCCACACATGCTTTAGAGGCATGTATTGAGTTAACAATGTCTCTCTAATAGGGTTGGGAATCAAGAACTTAATCAGAACCAGTTCCTTTTTTTTTTTTTTTTTTTTTTTTTTTTAGAAATACCACAACAGAAATCATTTTAAGGAGGTTTGATTTCATTATTGGTTCTAGAACGTTTACATTCCACACCGATTCAGAAGAAACACTGTAATAAAATATGCAAAACACTCATCAGAGCCACTTTAAACCACCCTTGCCGTTTTCATGATTATCTGCGTGCATCTCATTTTCTGTTAGCTGTGCATGAGAATTTAAGTGTAATTAATTTAATAGGTCTGTGAAAACATCTTTTTGTGGTAAAGGCTGCTTCTGCTTTTGCAGTGGAAAGATGGCTTTAAACTTCCTTTTTCACAGACTTTTTGATTACATTTAGGGTTGTGAGCCATTCAGAACGTCTGGAAGTTGAATTAAAATGAATTGAAATTTAGAATTTAGAATGGTCAGTTTTACTTAAAAGTTGTAAAGAAAGTTTTGAAAAAAACTTTAAAAGCCATGCAGACAGAAAATGATTAAAATCCCCCTGCAGTCAATGGTTTTATCCTTTAAAACTCATCTTTGATAATCAAAATGACATGTTTAAACATTTTCTTCCTGTGAAAAATATTAAAATAGCTTTAATGTAACTCTATACCTTTGCTTCATTTAGTATACATGGACTCATGAATATGCAAATTAGTCCCTGCTTCCACTCAATCACACCTGCTCGGACGACCTGATCCACTCGGTCAACTGTAGTAAAAGCTACACAATGGAAAGTGGAAATGCAGGTTAAATTCAGCCATCTATGTTTGAAGCAGAAACTGATTCAGAAGAAGAAGTGAAAGAATAGTAATGTGTTTTATGTATTGCTCTTTACAACAACGGACACATAACGGTAATTGATATGATTGGCCTTTATGATTGGCCTTAATCTTTTACAATCATCCATTCTTTCTGCCTCAAAATTACTAAAAGAATCATTAACGGAACAGTTTAGGAATCCGAATCAGATTCCCATCTCTAGTATGTAGACAGAAAACGCACAGTGAACACTTCAAAGATTTTGTTAGCTGTACAAAGACAGTGCAGTTAGAAAGTGTTTGTTCGTGTGTGTGTGTGGCTCTCAAGTCTGGGTGTGTTTTGGGGGAGGCGGTGGGAGACAGCTGCCAACTCCACCAGGTGCGGTCGATGATGAAAGCACCTATGAAAGCTGTTCCTCATGCTCGTTATCGCTGTTCTCTGAAGAATTCTCTGGAAATCTACGGGACCCAGGCGGCGTGTGCGTTTGCATGTGTCTTTAGGGAAAGGGTGACAGTCGAGTTTGGGTTCTGCTGTTTTGTATCGGTTCAGCGGTGGTATTGTCAAACTTCTAAGGAGTCGCCAAGAATGCTGTAGCTCAAAACCGTTCCATGTTTTAATGCAAAATCAAAAAGGGCGAATTTGTCCTCAGTGTAGATGTTGAACGTCTTTGCTTTAATGCAATTCTAATTCATATTTAGACCGTGACCACATCTTACATGCACATCAATATAAAGATTGATTATATGTACAGAATGCGTCATGAAACCTTGCAAACACGTTTGCCATGACTTAAGCTGCGTACATGTACAGTAGTGGCCAAAAGTGATGTCTGGCCTAGTAAAATGGACATCTTCACCTTTTATTTTAATATTATTAAAAATGTGTTAAAGATTTTTCAAGCATATTGCGTAGTTTGGCTTGAAGTCAGTTGTTTATTTGTAATAATACAATAAAACATGGCAAATTGTGCCAACATCATTTTTGTCCAGGATATCATACAAAGAGATTATGAGCAAATGCAATAAACAAGAGAGAACCAATGAAATATTAATAACTGATGATGTTGTAGTCAGCGTATGCTTTTTCCTGTGAGCTTTTTTTGCCTTTTTTGCCAAATACCTTAACCAAGTTTAATGTTTTGTTTTTCCTTCACATTTAAAATATAAATATATATCTATAAATTAGTGCTGTAAAATGATTAATCACGATTTTATGACCCTACAAGCTCAATTAAACAATCAAAATGAAAGGAATATATATATATATATATATAATTGGTTAAACGATTAATCACAATACAGTGTATGTGTGTGTACTGTGTATAATTATGTATTTTTAAATACACATACATGCATGTATATATTTAAGAAACAATTGTTATATTTATATATAATATAAAGTATATAAATATATACAGTATATGCATGCATATTTAAATATATACATGTATATGTGTGTATTTAAATATACATAATGATACACAGTGCACACACATATATTATGTAAAAACAAACTTTCATTTTGGATGTGATTAATTGCAGTTAATCGTTTGACAGCCTTGAGCCTTGATATATATATAAATATATTCCTCCCATTTTGATTGTTTAATTGAGCTTGTAGAGTCATAAAAAAATAAAAATCCCCTCTGGACATCACTTTTGGCCACTTCTGTATATAGGAATATCTGAATAGTATGTAAACATCTTTCCCGTGATAATGTGCATGTAAATGTGGTCAATAAGAAATGTATCATTTTAAATTGTAGCTTTTTTTTTCTTTAAACAATCAGCACCTTACAAGGAAAGTTTTCCATTCTAATTATTAAATTTCTCGTTTATCTTCATAAGACAGACATCAGTTGAACCTCACTCTCTAATTATGTCAATTAGAGGAGATAATTTTTTTTCTATTAATTAAACTTTTATGCTCTAATTTTGTACAAAAAGCTAGAGGGTAGGTCTGATAAATCTTTTTAGAAATGAAAAACAAGGGCTTGATTGTGTTCGTCTGAGCGCAGGGCCTGAAGGAGCGCCCGTGGACACATGATTAAATCAGCTCTGGTTTAGCCCAAGGTGATGCCGTCTGAAATGTGTATTTGTGTTAGTTGTAGGGTGATGACCGCTAGAGTTAACCGAACCTCTTCCAGCCGAGACATTTCTTTAAAGTGTCCTTAGAATTTCAATCCTTTATGTAACATTTCAAAGTGCTTTTGTCTCTTGTCGTGTGCTGACTTCAGAAGGTCAGTCACTTGAAAGACGTTTGACACTTGTAACATTTAATTACTGCTTTAAAAGAATTAAATTTCCATTCGAAAGAAAAATCTGTCCACAATATTTGTATGACATTGAATTTCATAATGTCCGTATTTCTTCCTAAAATATTTTATAATGTGAGATTTTGCACACGTAATGCACAGATGATTTTGTATCTTGATCTTTTCATTGCAATGATTATTTGTAAGACATTTCAAGCTAACATCTTACCTTTCCTAATGCAAATAATTTTGTATTGTGTTTTCTTTAGGGATGACTATGAAACAAGCGATTGCAATGTAATTGATTCAATTTGGACCCTTTGCACATTTGCCTGAATTGAAAAATGTAATTCTGCAATCTAATAAAACATTTCCTATTGAAAAACGCTCTCTGTTCATGTGCCTTCTTTTATAGCTCATGCATTCAGAATGGAACTAGATAGCTTTTGTGCTTTCCCTGAGCATTAATTGTCAATTGCACTCTTTTGCCTAATACATTTCAGAGTGAATCTCAAATCCTCATTGCATAATAGTTATATTTGGGCTTAAGAAGCTTCATTTTCTAATATACCGATAGACTGACAGAGAGATGTGCAGTAAAGGTTGGATAGATAGATAGATAGATAGATAGATAGATAGATAGATAGATAGATAGATAGATAGATAGATAGATAGATAGACTGACAGTCAGATGGATAGATAGACAGAACGACAGATGGATAGATAGACAGAACGACAGATGGATAGATAGATAGATAGACAGACAGACAGATGGACAGATAGACATGTATAGATAGATAGATACAGATGTATAGATAGACAGAACGACAGTCAGATAGATAGATAGATAGATGGACAGACAGACAGATAGACATGTATAGATAGATAGAAAGAGAGATAGATAGAATGACAGACGGACAGACAGATAGATAGATGTAAAGATAGATTGACAGTCAGATGGATAGATAGAACGACAGATGGACGGACAGACAGATAGACCGACAGTTGGATAGATAGATAGAAAGAGAGATAGATAGAATGACAGACGGACGAACAGACAGATAGATAGATGTAAAGATAGACTGACAGTCAGATGATAGACAGAACGACAGATGGATAGATAGATAGACAGATGTATAGATAGATAGACAGACAGATGGACAGATAGACATGTATGTATAGATAGATAGACATGTATAGATAGATACAGATGTATAGATAGACAGAACGACAGTCAGATAGATAGATAGATAGATAGATAGATGGACAGACAGATAGATAGACATGTATAGATAGATAGAAAGAGAGATAGATAGAATGACAGACGGACAGACAGATAGATAGATGTAAAGATAGATTGACAGTCAGATGGATAGATAGAACGACAGATGGACGGACAGACAGATAGATAGATAGACAGACATAGATAGACTGACAGTCAGATAGATAGATAGATAGATAGATAGAACGATAGATAGATAGATAGATAGATAGATAGATAGATAGATAGATAGATAGATAGATAGATAGATAGATAGATAGATAGATACAGATGTATAGATAGACAGAACGACAGTCAGATGGATGGATAGATAGATAGATGGACAGACAGATAGATAGATAGACAGTCGGATAGATAGAAAGAGAGATAGATAGAATGACAGACGGACGGACAGACAGATAGATAGACAGACATACATATAGATAGACTGACAGTCAGATGGATAGATAGATAGATAGAAAGACAGACATGTATAGATAGATAGATACAGATGTATAGATAGATAGATACAGATGTATAGATAGACAGAACGACAGTCAGATGGATAGATAGATAGATAGATAGATAGATGGACAGATAGATAGATAGATAGATAGATAGATAGATAGATAGATAGACAGACAGACAGACAGATAGATAGATAGATAGATAGATAGATAGATAGATAGATAGATAGATAGATAGATAGATAGATAGATAGATAGATAGATAGACATGTATAGATAGAGAGATAGAGAGAATGACAGACGGACGGACAGACAGATAGATAGACATATAGATAGACTGACAGTCAGATAGATAGATAGATAGATAGATAGATACAGATGTATAGATAGACAGAACGACAGTCAGATGGATGGATAGATAGATAGATGGACAGACAGATAGATAGACAGTCGGATAGATAGATAGAAAGAGAGATAGATAGACAGACATATAGATAGACTGACAGATGGATAGATAGATAGATAGATAGATAGATAGATAGATAGATAGATAGATAGATAGATAGATAGATAGATGGACAGATAGATAGATAGATAGATAGATAGATAGATAGATAGATAGATAGATAGATAGACAGACAGACAGATAGATAGATAGATAGACAGACAGACAGATAGATAGATAGATAGATAGACAGACAGATAGATAGATAGATAGACATGTATAGATAGATAGAAAGAGAGATAGAGAGAATGACAGACGGACGGACAGACAGATAGATAGACAGACATATAGATAGACTGACAGTCAGATAGATAGGTAGATGGATGGATGGATGGATGTGCCATCTCTGACCGAAGGGTGTCGCTGTGGTTCTATATAAGGTGTCACCGCACCGCTCCCTGCCTCAGTTTCATTCCCATGAGAAATGACTTTCAGCTTCAGCTTTTCAGTGCGTCTGTCTGTCTGTCATCCACGTGTTGCGCTGCGCGTCTCGCGTCCTGTCGGTTCACCGGGAAGTTTCGATGCTCCGCGAGTAACAGCACAGATCAGAGCCGGAGCAGGAGTCGCGAGCGGACCGGACTTTTCCATGTTGGACACACATTAACCGACACCAGATTGTGCTGAAGTGTTTCTGAGGCAGGTAGAGTGAAGAAACGCTTTGAACTGCGGAAGGTAAGACGTATATATGGGTGTGACGTCACGGCGATACATTTGTTACCTTTGTTGTTTGTTGCATTTGTTCCAGTCTTCAGCAAGTGCACAGTTACACCCGCTCAGAGCGAGCCCGTTAACACAGATCAAACAAGTGAAGAAACATTTAGGATACGAGACGTTATTTCTCAAACACCTTGCTTGCGTGAATTATGGTTTTTGACTTGTCTGTTAAAACTTGCAGATGGGACATGCCATGCTATACAACCAAAACTACTTTAAACTTTTTTTTTTTATTCTTGGATTATTATTATTATTATACACATGTCATTTTTGAGAATATTAGTACTTTTAACCTTTTGATGCATGAGAGTCTTGCAGATCTGTATTAAAATGGACACCTAATAGTTACTATTCAAGTACTGTGCCACTTTCATCCCCCTATTTAATTTAATTTATGGGTCATATAGAATTATAGGGTCAAAGGTGATCACCCATGGTGGTTTGCCTGTAATATCACACCCTGAATGGTTAAAATATTAAAGATCCATTTACTGCAGTAGACAACACATCAGAGGTTTAAAATGAATCGGTCACGCCACCGACCTTAATACTACATCATGTGATTAAAATGTGATTAAAAGTGTTTCAAAGAAATCAGCTGCAAGATCTAAATATAGACTTTTATATGTCCATGTGTATTGTAATATTAAATCTTGAATGCATATTAGTTGCACATGCTTAATGGATATTAGTTAATGTCCACGTTACATACAGACCCTCTCAGATGAAGAGCTTTATTGAATGTGTCATGCTTGATCGGCTTCACTGTAAGGCTCTTGCATCGGGAATAGTTTGCATTCTTACACGCCCGGTGGCTCGAAGTGTTTTTTCAAGCTCTGGTTCGTTCATTCATGATAAAAAGGCATTTCTTGTGGAAGTAATTAGGCAGCATCAAAGCCAAAGAGATCTTGTTATTTCAAACCTCTGAATCTAGTTGAGCCAGACGTGAGCTTTGGTGTGTCAGCGTTTGACTCTCTCCACCTGTCTGTGCGTGTGCAGCAGATGCGTGTTAGAAGGTCCCTTATAAGGAATGAGTCCTTTAGTCCAGAGAGAATGCAGAAATGGATCTGTCTGAGTGGCAGATGTGTGCTGTTGTCACACTGATGTGGACCGTTAGATTCAGTACTGAACAAAATAAATTTTTCAATATTTAGTAGATAGTTCACCAGTGCAGAACTCACTGTCATGATGCTAGGGTGTTGTTGGCGGTTGCTAAGACGTTGCTAGGGTGGTGCAAAAATTCATGTGCCAGTGTTTTGATATGGTACTTCACACTACTTCCAAGAGACGGACAGACAGACAGATAGAGAGATGGATAGATAGACAGACAGACAGACGGACAGATGGATGGATAGATGGACAGATGGATAGATAGATGGATAGATAGATGGATAGATAGATGGATAGATGGATAGATAGATAGATAGATAGATAGATAGATAGATAGACAGATAGATAGACGGACAGACGGATAGATAGACAGACAGACGGATAGATGGATGGATAGATAGATAGATAGATTGACAGGCGGACGGATGGATGGATGGATGGACAGATAGATGGATGGACAGATAGATGGATGGACGGATAGACATAGAGACAGACAGATGGATGGATAGATAGACAGACAGACAGATCGATGGATGGACAGACGGATGGATGGATGGATGGATGGACGGACAGAGGGATAGACAGATGGATGGATGGACTGATAGACGGATGGATGGACGGACGGATAGATGGATGGATGGACGGACGGATAGACGGATGGATGGATGGACGGACGGATAGACGGATAGATGGATGGACTGATAGATAGATGGATGGATGGACGGACGGATAGACGGATGGATGGACGGACGGATAGACGGATGGATGGATGGATGAATGGACGGACGGACAGATAGACGGATGGACAGACTGATAGATGGATGGACAGACGGATGGATGGATGGATGAATGGACGGACGGACGGACGGATAGACAGATGGATGAATGGACAGATGGATGGACGGATGGAGGGATAGACAGATGGATGGATGGACTGATAGACAGATGGATGGACGGACAGAGGGATAGACAGATGGATGGATGGACTGATAGACGGATGGATGGATGGAGGGATAGATGGATGGATGGATGGATGGACGGACGGATAGACGATAGATGGATGGACTGATAGACGGATGGATGGATGGAGGGATAGATAGATGGATGGATGGACGGACGAATAGACGGATGGATGGACGGACGGATAGACAGATGGATGGATGGACGGACGGACGGACAGATAGACGGATGGACAGACTGATAGATGGATGGACGGACGGATAGATGGATAGATGGACAGATAGATAGATAGACAGATAAATAGACGGACGGATCGATAGATAGATAGATAGATAGATAGATAGACGGACAGACGGATAGATAGATAGATAGATAGATAGATAGATAGATAGACGGATAGATAGATAGACGGATAGATAGATAGACGGATAGATAGATAGACGGATAGATGGATGGATGAACGGACGGACGGATAGACAGATGGATGGACGGATGGAGGGATGGATGGATGGACGGACAGAGGGATAGACGGATGGATGGATGGAGGGATAGATAGATGGATGGATGGATGGATGGATGGATGGATGGACGAACGGGTAGACGGATGGATGGATGGATGGATGGATGGACGAACGGGTAGACGGATGGATGGATGGATGGATGGATGGACGAACGGGTAGACGGATGGATGGATGGATGGATGGACGGACGGACGGATAGACAGATGGATGGATGGATGGATAGATGGTCGGATAAATGGATGGACAGACTGATAGATGGAAGGACGGACGGACGGATAGATGGATAGATGGACAGATAGATAGACAGATAAATAGACGGACGGATCGATAGATAGATAGATAGACGGACAGACGGATAGATAGACGGATAGATGGATGGATGAACGGACGGACGGATAGACAGATGGATGGACGGATGGAGGGATAGACGGATGGATGGATGGATGGATGGATAGATAGACGGATAGATGGATGGATGAACGGACGGACGGATAGACAGATGGATGGACGGATGGAGGGATAGACTGATGGATGGATGGATGGATGGATGGATGGATGGACGGACAGAGGGATAGACGGATGGATGGATGGAGGGATAGATAGATGGATGGATGGACGAACGGGTAGACGGATGGATGGATGGACGGACAGAGGGATAGACGGATGGATGGATGGATGGACTGATAGACGGATGGATGGATGGAGGGATAGATAGATGGATGGATGGATGAACGGGTAGACGGATGGATGGATGGACGGACAGAGGGATAGACGGATGGATGGATGGATGGATGGATGGACTGATAGACGGATGGATGGATGGAGGGATAGATAGATGGATGGATGGACGAACGGGTAGACGGATGGATGGATGGACGGACAGAGGGATAGACGGATGGATGGATGGATGGACTGATAGACAGATGGATGGATGGAGGGATAGATAGATGGATGGACGGACGGACGGATAGACAGATGGATGGATGGATGGATAGATGGTCGGATAGATGGATGGACAGACTGATAGATGGATGGACGGACGGATAGATGGATAGATGGACAGATAGACAGATAAATAGACGGACGGATCGATAGATAGATAGATAGACGGACAGACGGATAGATAGATAGATGGATAGATAGATAGACAGACAGACGGACGGGTGGGCGGGCGGGCGGACGGACGGATGGATGGATGGACAGATAGATGGATGGATAGATAGACAGACAGACAGATCGATCGATGGACGGACGGATAGACGGATGGACAGACTGATAGATGGATGGACGGATAGATGGATAGATGGACGGATAGATAAATAGACAGATAAATAGGCGGACGGATGGATAGACAGTCAGACAGACATATAGATGGATGGATGTATGTATGGATGGATGGATGGATGGATGGATGGATGGATGGATGGATGGATGGATGACGGATGGATGGATGGATGACGGATGGATGGATGGATGACGGATGGATGGATGACGGATGGATGGATGGATGACGGATGGATGGATGATGGATGGACAGACAGACGGATGGACAGATGGATGAATGGACGGATAGACGGGTGGATGGATGGATGGATGGATGGACGGATGGATAGACATGGATAGAAAGATGGATAGACACGGATAGACGGATCGATAGATGGATAGACGGATAGACAGACGGATAGATGGATCGATAGACGGATAGACGGATAGATAAATGGATAGACAGATGGATAGACGGATCGATAGATGGATAGATGATAGACAGATGGACGGATAGACGGATGGACAGACCGAAAGACAGACGATAGATGGATGGATGGACGGATAGACAGATGGATAAATAGATGGCTAGACGGATGGATAGACAGACTGATAGATAGATGGATAGACAGATGGACAGACGGATGGATGGATGGATGGACGAATAGATGGACGGATGGACAGATAGATAGACAGACAGGCAGACGGATAGATAGAGATAGAGAGATAGATAGATAATTAATTAATTAATTTTTATAATTTATTTAATAATCAACACTCAAATAATAACAGTTGTACAAACAATTGCATATAAGGCCATTTTTATATCAACTTCATAACAAGAATTATTTTTCTTTGAAGTAACTACCTGTGTGATGTAAATCCAATGGAATATTGTAATCATTCTGTTCATATTACATTATCATTTGAGTTCTTTTATGTAAGGGAAGCGGGTGTAAAGGTTAATGCACACATTACGAGAGAGGGGATTGAACATGTAATAAGTGCACTGTCACTTTAAATAAAAGCATCTGCTAAATGACTAGTTATTTACTAGTGTCCTCCATCGGTGAGGCTTTACCAGTCTTCATCTCAGACAGAACCTATTAATGATAGTGTCTTGGTGCAGCAGACTGAGGGAGGATTTTAGCAGGCTTGGTGAACGCTGAGCAGATGTGCTGCTGTATCAAGCAGGGATGTCTTGAAGCATTTTGGCTCATTTTCACCAAATCAACACCGTGGTCGGTCCTTCACACTCCACAAGCGTGCACGAACACGGGTAGAGTTCATCAATGTCAGAAACACTCTCTCGTTCTCTTTTGCGTATCTTTCTTCAGCACATTATGCATCCACACATGACTGCCTATGAAAACTGTCAACAGCATAACAACAGAATAATTGCTGTTTTGTTCTACTGAAATGATTCTTTCTTTCTTTCTTTCTTTCTTTCTTTCTTTCTTTCTTTCTTTCTTTCTTTCTTTCTTTCTTTCTTTCTTTCTTTCTTTCTTTCTTTCTTTCTTTCTTTCTTTCTTTCTTTGCATATTGCTGCTAATTCTTCAAATAATCCCTCTCTCTTGTTGTTTCTCTCTCATCCTCTCATTTCCTTCATTCTTCTTGCGGTTCAGGGGATTTTCTGTTGAACTGATTAGTCTGTTTCTTGTGTTAATAATCTCTAATCTACGCCCCTCTGCCCCGCTCTCATGTGCTTAGCACTGCAATACTGAGTAATGAGGCTGTGTCCCATGTGCACTGTATACTAGTGGTTGACCAATATAGGTTTTTTAACGGCCAGTACTGATGCCGACATCCAGAGAGCAGGGTCACCCGTGGCCGTAATGCTGATATAATACACATTAATAATGGCAAACGAAATTAATGCTTATTCATTTAATCAAACATTTGAAAACAGTCACGTTAATAGTCTGCTTAATATCTGCTCCCCCAACAGACATTCTACTGACTATAAATGACTTTGCAACGACATGTCAACCCTAATCGAACAGTCTTCTACTAATAGACCTTATGTAGCCCCGCCCTTTTCTGTCTTCCGGTTTTTATTTCCAAGATCTTATGGATTTATGAACAAAAGACTCATTTTAAAATCTTCACAGTCTACTGACATTTATGACATTCGCTTCAGACATTACAGTGCCCATGATAACTTTTGTTAACTCTACAATAATTTAATCAACATCACCAGCTAATTACCCTTCCACAGCGATGCCATAGAAATATACACTGCTACCGCAAAAGCATGAGTACAAATATAAAATTCTAAAGATGGCTGCGGCTGTTCACTGAAAGGATTTTTGGGGAACCAAAAGTAGTTCTTCTATGGCATCATTGTGAAAACCACTTTTTGGAACCTTTATTTTTGAGAGTATGCATTTAGCCACTTCAGAATTAAAATTTCCTGATAATTTACTCACCCTCATGTCATCCAAGATGTTTATGTCTTTCTTTCTTCAGTCGAAAAGAAATTAAGGTTTTTGAGGAAAGCATTCCAGGATTTTTCTCCATATAGTGGACTTCAACGGGTTAAAGGTCCAAATGTCAGTTTCAGTGCAGCTTCAAAGGGCTCTACATGATCCCAGACAAGGAACAAGGGTCTTATCTAGCGAAACAATTTGTCATTTTCTAAAAAAAAATATGCTTTTTAACCACAAATGCTCATCTTGCACTGCTCTGTGATTCAGTTATCACGTTGGAAAGGTCACGCGTGACATGAGAACATGAGAAAGAGTGAATAATGACAGAATTTTTCATTTTTTGGGAGAACTATCCCTTTGAGGACAAGCAGCAGCATGTTTAGGCTACTATTAGCACTATTTGAAAAAAATAATTCTAGAACAATTTAAATGAAATCAATTGGGTGTTTTATATTTTTCAGGTAAGTATTCAGGTCCAGAAAATAAATAATCAAATGTAAAATAACAATGCATAGTCTTCGCTGTATAAATTGAATATAATTAGCCTAATCTGTGTTGCAAAAGTGATTTTCTCTTTGTATTTTGTTGTTTCTTAACATTCAGGAAGCAGCAAGCCTGCTGTGACTTTAAGACCGGATGCGCGGATAGTTTATAATGATACACCTCTGTTTTCTTTGTTTGGGTTACCTAAGCCATAAGCAACTGTGTTTGCTTATGGACATTTTGACATAATTCTGCGTGTAAATGTCCGATGCGGCTGTATAAGTAGATGCAGAAGTGAATGCGATTCGGTGTTCACGTGCATCTGTGTAATAGGACCTAAACACGTACAACTTTTGGTAAACTTTCAATTCCTGCGATGTATATAATGGTTGCGCAAATCGCGATACCGATGCTAAAACGATACATCGTGCAGACCTAATGTGATGCGAATGTACGTCGAGTTGTACAGTATTATTGGGACGGAGGCACTAGAACTGCAACTGTTAAAATCAAGCTGTCATTTGATATGCTCTTGGGGGCCCCCTGGTGGCCACAGGGGCCCTAAGCAGCCGCTTAGTTCGCTTATGCCTTGGCCGGCTCTGCGCGTGACGTAGGCGGAAGTACCGAGCAAGTGTTTACAAAGCGAACTTGCAAAGACTAAGTCAAACTATGATTGATGGGTGATTTTGAAGTTGGAGGACAAAATGAGATGGAGTTTTATTGCCCTACCGCGGTACTTCCACCTACATCATGCGTGGGCTATTCAATGTGAATACGTAATGCGTGGCGCATCACAGAGCAGTGCAAGATGAGCAATTGTGGTTTAAAAGTATATAATTGTTTTTTTATTTTTAGAAAATGACAGATTGTTTCACTAGATCAGACTCTTATTCCTCATCTGGGATTGTGTAGAGGCATTTGAAGCTGCAATGAAACTGTAATTTGGACCTTCAACCCGTTGGTAACTGTTGAAGTCCACTATATGGAGAAAAATCCTGGAATGTTTTCCACAAAAACCTTCATTTCTTATCGACTGAAGAAAGAAAGACATGAACATCTTGAATGACATGGGGTGAGTAAAGTATCAGGAAATTTGAATTATAAAAGTGAACTAATCCTTTAAGTTAAAACTTTTTAACTTTGACTCCATTGGTGTTCCATTCATTTGTACTGTTATTAAAAAGAATGGATCAGGGGGCATGATTAAATGTATTATTAACTGGACTAAATGAATGTCTGCAGGGATGAAGTCATTTTTTTCAGGCCAACCCAGAAGCATCACCTTTGTTCCCTCAACAAAAACACAATAGGATTTTTTTCCATTGTCTTTTGGATAATTACAGGAAATAAGCTCTCTGAGTGACCAACAAAAGTTTGATTCTTACAGCTTTTGTTTATAATAATAACTTTTATGAACATCTAAATACAAACGCCAGAAGGAAAAATCGAAATACTCCACTCAAGAGTATTATGAAAATGTAACATGAAAGTTTCTTGAGCTTTTGTTAACCCATAAACCTTATTTCACACATGTAACCAAAAACCCA
The DNA here is from genome assembly GCF_024489055.1 of Chanodichthys erythropterus. Taxonomy (NCBI): domain Eukaryota; kingdom Metazoa; phylum Chordata; class Actinopteri; order Cypriniformes; family Xenocyprididae; genus Chanodichthys; species Chanodichthys erythropterus. The sequence continues at coordinate 7,610,942 of NC_090229.1, forward strand.
GAAGTTTAAAAATGCTAACTCATTTCCGGTTTTAGGACTCATTCCTGCAGCCCTCTATAGACGGCACTATTTATTACTAGTCAACAAGGCTGTCAGATTTAGCTAATGATACAGGAACACTTTTGTTTATCAAAAATGTGAACATGGTTATCTAAGCAATAAGGTATGAGAGGCTGTGCTGTATCATGAATAAGTCACAGTTGAAGGGCGTTGTTAAGCATGATGCGAAGAGGAGGAACCCCTTCAGCCGTGACTTATTCACGATACAGCACTAGCCTCGAGTAACTTATTGCTTTTATAAAACGGTTACCACACAATACAAATAGTAAATCCAAAAATATGTGTCAATGCAACTTTCATGAAGTAAACTTTCACTAAAGCCTTCCTTCCGCCGGAAAAAAATAGTCCCTGACCGTGAACAGCAGCAGAAGTTACATTGTTACGCCATTAGATGGCAGCAAAGACTTTCTTTATGAGTGTGTCGGTCAGTAGCGAAGACTTTTACATTGAAAAGACTAAATTGTTGTGAACGCGGAACAAGACGCAACTGACAAATGCTTTGACTAGCGCTGTCAGTGACGGGAAAACCCCTCAACTGTTAAAAGGACAAGATAACACATCGGACATTTAAACTGATTTTTTATTATGAACATAGGACTGACCTAAAGGAAGTATGCAAGTATAAACTCGATCTCTTTCTCACCACACTCTTCTACATAATACAGTAAGCTTCAATGAACAATATCAATTGAGAACAAACAGTTTACGTTGCTAAGAGTGGTTGTGTAGTGATACACAGAATGGTATATTCTTCAATCATTATATACTTTTCTATGTAAAAACAAGCCTTTGTTGTTGGTTGATTTAAAAGCTGTTTTCTGAGAGCATTTGAAGTCTAAATGTTTAGTTTAGTAAGCTCTGTAAAAATCATTTTAATCCTCATAAGCTGTTTATAAGCATATTTGCAGTGTAATACTTCAGCGTCAGGAGTTTTGATCAGTTGCGATCAATTTATTTTTTTTTGTTCCGTACAGATTCTGTCATAGTTCAGACCCATATGGGTGTTACGTAAGCGCTGAAATCCTTTTGTTTTGTAGAAACACCCATGTGTCTGCACTGATGGATTAGGTTGGTTGCTCTTGCCTTTGTTCATCCTTTAATCAATACTAGGGAATCGAAAATTCCCATATTTTATGGAGAAAGATTCCAAATAATTGCAGAAACATTTGTTATTCTTTAAAAGACTAACTTACTGATTGGTTGTGGTAAATGTATGATACGCCCCTATCTGAATTTATTGATCTGGAAAGTCATAACAAGATGTGCTAGAGAAAGAATAGTAGTCTTTCTACTTCAAAATTTCATGTTTAATTCAATGTTACTTGACAATTCTTTGCAATTAATAGTGGACTTTACTAACAATTTCAGTTTCTACAGCAGTTTTTTCCAGTATGTGTGAATCACTGCAGTGATTTACATACGAAATTGGTGATTATGATGCGCTAAATGAATTAGACCCATTTGGAGTGTGATGTATTTGAACTACATCTGATTAAGCAACTATTGTGTCCTTGTTGAGAAGAGATTTTGCTTTCAGATTTGGGCTCTGGCTTTACTTTCTTTCAAAATGCCAAAACCTGGAGATGCTGAAGAGGTTACGAGTTTGACATTGACTGCCCTCAGCATTCAACCTGGATTATAATGGGATTTCCTTTCAAAAGGATGGGACGAATCACACACACACACACACTCACACCAGTGTACCTACCAACCCCCCGCTCCAATGCATACATACACACACACACACACACACGTCGTATCGACACAAAGAAGACATCTGTTAGTGCATTGTTAATCAGTCATCTACGAACTCAGGGTTATCCCAAGGATCACAGGCGCAGAAATTGACTCCGTGAAATTAAATTAAGGAAGACCCTTCTGATGTGGGGTGTTTATTGACTATAACCTGTTTTTCAATGAGCTAATGAGTTTTTAACTACCATTGTTGTGATTTTATGTTGCTAGACTTCTTTAACAGCTGATGTTACTTTGGTTATTGTGTGCGTTGTTTGTTTAGGAAGTGCTCGACTTGTACTCATACAAGTATGCAAAATCCCATTGTAATGATAATGTAAATTAGCAGGGGGAGTAGATATACAGGTCTGACCAGCCAAACGGTGTGTGTTTGTCAGTGTTTATGTTGTAAATGTGTGTGTGTGTGTGCTAAGAGAGGTCGGGAATGACAGCCGTGGAAGGGGGATGGGGGCTTGTGCATCAAACACAAGAGAAAACGCACGGCCGAGACTCAGCAAGCGACCAAAGGGCAAGAGGAGGGAGGAGAGGGCATGCTTGTGTTCCTACACCTGCTCCAGAACAGGATTAACTCACCCTCACTATTTAGTGTCTTATCCCTAGAAACATGCTAGCATATGTGATCCGTTTTGTTTGTTTTGTTTCTGTCCGTTTAGAGATTAGCGCTACTGGAAACTGTGTGTGTGCGAGAATGTCACATGTTTTGAAAGTTCCCAGGGCACCCTCACAAAAACAAAACGCTTCTTCCAGCGCTAGACAAGAGTTTAAAATCCTTTTGAATCTAGCAAGTTAAGCATTGAAGAAGCTTGTTTTGATGTTTTTATCTGCTGGAGCTTTGAGAATTGATTTGCTGAAAAATGCAAATTCTGTCATCATTTGCTCAAACGATATTTCTTGTCCATGAAACAAAGCTATAGGCTGCTCTTTTTATATAATATATAAAAAGAGCAGCCTATAGCTTTGTTTATAGGCTATATATATATATATATATATATATATATATATATATATATATATATATATATATATATATATATATATATATATAAATATATTTATTTATACATTTCATTTTATATATAATATATATTTGTGTGTTATGTGTATATGTTACCATTTTAAACAAAATTATTAAAATATTATAATTTGTATTAAATATTTATAAAATATATAACACTTTATTTTACAGTGTCCTTATTACACATTACATATAGTTACTGTAGTTATAACCATAAATTATTCATAATAGTAAATAAAGTCCAGCACAGTCCACATTGATCTACGCTGCACAGTTAAATCTTCTGCCCAGCACTATCAGTTGGTTGCAGTCTCTGGTTAGAGAGTTGGACTTGTAAACCGAAGGTAGTGGGTTCGAGTCTCAGTACCGGCAGGAAATGTAGGTGGGGGGAGTGATTGAACAGCACTCACGTTACCCACAAATGAGGTGCCTTTGAGCAAGGCACCCACCCCCAATCGCTCCCCAGGCGCTGTAGCAAAAATGGCGGCACACTGCTCCGGGTGTGTGTCCACGGTGTGTGTGCGTGCACTTGGAAGAGTGAAATGCGGAGCAAAAATCCCAAGTATGGGACACCATACTTGGCTACACATCGCTTCACATAATTCACTTAAATAAGCTAATTTCCTCTGTTATGTTCAGTGAGTTGAGCAGATAATTGGTCAATTTTATTGAGTAGCACAGTCACGCCCCACGTTTGTAACAGTTAGCTTCCTATGCAGCTGGCCCCGATAAAATCAGTGGTAATTTTGGGAGGAAATGTGCAATGGTACATGGTAAAATGTGTTAAATTTAGAAGAGATCTTGTGCTCTTATTGACAGTATAATCAGATTAGCCAGAATGTATAATAAACAAACATGCAAGGTGTGGGAAAGATGTAGAACAGTTTTTATGTGGACAGTCATTACATATTCTTGTGTATATCGTGAACTTCCCAGGTTTGAATGCGAGTGTGAATCAGAACTATGACATAGGGGAAGATTTTAGTAATTAACACTTTTAGAAAGTTCCTCACACCAAGTTTTGTATAACTTTAACAGACTTGGTGTATAGCAAATAAGTCATATAAACTACTTTTATAGTGCTTTTTGTGCTTTTAGGAGCTTGACAGTTGTGGTCTGCTTTTATTTTATGGAGCAGTCTGGACTTTCTTCTACTATAAATGCACTAATATTCAAAGGTTTGTGGTTGGTAAGTCTCTTATGCTCACCAAGGCTGCATTTATTTGCTCAAAAAACTGAAAACTGTAATATTGTGAAATATTTTTACAGTTTAAAAGGGAGCTATTATGCCCCTTTCACAAGATGTAATATAATTCTCTGGTGTTTTCCAGAATGTGTCTGTGAAGTTTCAGCTCAAAATACCCCACAGATCATTTATTATAGCTTGTCAAATTTGTGTGTGAGCAAAAACACAGCGTTTTTGTGTGTGTCCCTTTAAATGCAAATGAGCTGCTGCTCCCCGCCCCCTTTTCAGAAGAGGGCGGAGCTTTAACAGCTCACGCTTCGGTTGCTCAACAACAACAAAGCTGGAGAATCTCACGCAGCCAAAATGAGGATTGTCAGTAACGGTGTTCAGCCTTACATTGTTCAAACCGGAGTCGACACTGATGGAGAGACTCAGGAAGAAGTTACAACTTTTAGAATGAAACTGGACGTTTCTGAATGGTTAGAGCAGTGGTTCCCAAACTTTTTTGCTTGGAGTACCCCCTGAAGGGATTACCATCCTTCTGCGTACCCCTTCTCTTCCACTTCCACTGCAGTAACACCTTTACCATTAAGGGACAATATTTGCCTCCTAAATTGATTTTCTAGTGCATATTTTTACCTTTATGAATATAACTTTATAAAATAAATAATGTTTATATAAAAATGTCCAATAGAGAAATATGCAATGATGGTTAAACTAAGTAAAACTTTTAAATATTAAACTAAACCCGCCAGTAGGTGGCAGCAAGTCACTGTTTTTATGAGTGAGTCAGCGAGTCATTCATTCAGTAATGAAGCAAGTGGCTGTGAATGAATCATTGACTCTCATGATTCTTTCAAAGCCGCAGAATTGTTCGCGAAACACAGATGTGTGTTGTAGTTCTGCTGTGGTTTTTGTTTAAAATATTATTTCATTGGAAAATAAAGTAAATACTGACAGTACTGTGTTTAAAATGTAGCCTTTGTTTTGTTTTTTGACCTGTTTATAATAATGTCACGTTTGCAGTCATGTGGATATTTAGGAACAATTGCATTCTTGCTCGAACTCACACAAGGTATGTTTTTGTATCGGAGAAAGTTTGAGTCTTAAATCCACTATCTGCGTCTATATTTGTTCTTTATGCGAGTAAGTGCTAAATCCCCACTTTTACAAAGGTGCATTGTCGAGAACGACTTATTTATCATATGCATGCTCCTTGTGTGGATACAGTCACTTTTGACCACAAATGATGAGGTAATTTGAGCATTTCGGCAGTTAGAAAACATGCTCAATTTTAATATTATTTTAAGTTAGAATTAAATTAGCATTTTGTTTGCGTACCCCCTTTTGTCACCTCACGTGCCCCCAGGGGTACGCGTACCCCAGTTTAGGAACCACTGGGTTAGAGGATAAATGTATGTAGTTGCTGTGGAGTTGATTCCACTCATCCACTAGCATGAGCCGTCATGTTAATCTTTTGTGCAAATCCAGTGTTGAATTGACCCTCGTTTGTGAAGCAGTCCGGCGTAAAATGACGGCATGGCAACCACGCTCTACTACAACAACTTTTCCTTTTCTCTTAAGCAGCCCAACATGGTCTCACCTCCTTTGTTACGTCTTCCTGGGGGCGGGGTTTATGTAAATTGTGGGGTTTGTGATGTCACCAACCCGGGAAGAAGGTCATTGTAGTCCCTACCAGCCATTTGTTGTAGTCCTTAAAAAGCGATTTCTGTAAAAGAAAATATCTCTCTTTGCATTGAACTTTGAGCGTCGTAACTTTGCAGATGTTGTTTATGCTCAAACAGCAACATTACACACTAACTAAAGTTAAAAAAGTGAAATCATAATAAAGGTCCCCTTTAATAGAACTATTTTCTATTGGAATATATTTTAAAATGTAATTTCAGAAATCATTCTAACATGCTGATTTGCTGCTCAAGAAACATTTCTTATTATCATCAATGATGGAAACCGTTGTGCTGCTTAATATTTTTGTGGGAACTGATTCTTTCATTCTTTGAGTCTTTCTTATTATTGAAGTCTTCACTGTCACTTTTAATCAATTTAATGCATATTTGCTAAATAAAAGAATTAATTTATTTCAAAAACCTTCTCAACGGTATTTGAAGTACTTGCGTTTGTCTTTCACTGTCTTAGGTTACTTGAAGGTGAGTAGATGATAACACGGTTATATCCCCTTAAATCTGTTTCTTTGCAAAACACATGCATTTGACGGGAATTGGACAACAAACAAAACCTCTGTGAACAAGTCGGCACTCGACGGCTCATGAATTTCAGATGAACATCCCTCTGAATCATATTTACAGATCCTTCTCTGATAACACGGCGTCAGGTCATCGTGGCGGCTCTCGGATCTTAGTTTGCTTTACCACCAGCTTTTGTGATGTCATAACGGGTCATTTGCTATCTCCACGGATCAACTGTGGCGTGTATTAGCGCTGATCAAAGCGTGCTGTGTGCGTGTCTGTGTGTTTGAGGTGCGGCGGTGCAGTGGGAGTGACTTTCAGAGGCAAAGGGACACCCGGATTTCCCCCCCGGGAGATTAAGGCAGAGGACTGGCCTCCTTGCTGGGTGCAGACAGATTAGGAAGCGCCCGGCTCAGACACAGATCCCGTCAAGTGTGGTGACAGAGTGTGTGTTTGCGTGAAGGGCTCTTGATCACGCCAACCGCTGCGTTACTTTCCCAATTGCCTGTCATCACGCATTCAGCACAATCGCAGAACTTCTATCGAGGATGTGCTGAAGGTGCCATTAAAAATGCATGATTTTTTTTGATATCCCGTGCATTTTCCCAACAGGGTTTCCGGGAGGGTACCTCTTCCTTTCCAAACAATAGCAAAATCTCCATACAAGCGGTAATTAATTTTTTTGTTCTAGAATCTGGATTTCTTTGAAGCCCAGCAGCTACACTACTTGTTTGTCTTTGTTTGAGCAGGGCACTATTTTTATTTCAATCCACGTTCCGGGTTACATTCAGAACAAACAGCTCTGTGTTTTTCTTTTTACGCTTAATACGCAAGAAACTGACGCATTGACCCATGGCTGCTTTGTCCCAAATCCCTCATCCATCTGAGAATAGGAGATACCACACCGTTTGAGGATTTAGCCTGAAATAATCTAGAGCGAAAACGAGGTACTTATCCCCCCTGATGGGCTTCCACACCGTCGCTGCTCCCCGACTGTCGCCAAAATAGCTGCAATGAAAGCCTGGTGTGGTTACAGTGGAAGACGGCGGAGGCGTTCGGCTGCTGCTTCTCTTTCTCTCCGTCTCTCTGTGTGCTTTTGAAACATGGCAGCGCTCTTCACATGAAAAGAGCTCTTCAAACTTAAACCGCTTTAAATGCTCTCCAGTCCTGCTGTAACATCACATTATCGACTGCGGCTCTTTATTTACTCTCATTGACTCACCGAAGGCGCACAGACACATTTTTCTCCATTTGTGAAGTGCACTAACTGAGTTTCTTGGTTTTGCGGTGGGGGGGCTTTTGCTCCCTTCAGGTACTCCTGGGGAGTTTGTACACAAGATTCATTACGACGTGATGGGGGTTCGAGTGGTTTTGGTTGGAACATAATGAATGTGTTGGGCAAATTCATATTTTTTACTCTCTTTTACACTTCCTGATTAAGGCAGGTGCTTTTTTTTGGTGCAAAATGAAGAGCGATGGATATGATGTAGGTGTTTAAATGATGCTTTTATCATTCTTGTGATGCCGCAGTGAATATAATTTAGTGACGCATGCCATAAAGTAGCTAAATGAGTACTATATATCTTTTTTATTTTTTTATTTATGATTCATTTATACATTTTTAGGAGGTTTACAGGGTGGGGGGAAAGGGAAAAAAATAAATACATTTTAAATTTATTTAAATCTAAAATATATTTTGAATGTAAGGGAGGTAATAAAGTATAAATAAATAATACATTAATACAATAAAATAAAGCTCTAAAATGTACAAACATTGATAATCAAAGTTGTAAGTGCAGTGAAAATAACTCCTTTTTCTTCATAAGCCATACACAAAATATGCACAACACACTATATTTTACAGTCAGCATTCACAATAGAAATTAAATTATGGCGAATACCGGTTGGTTTTAACCATGATTTGTTGTCATCCAACAAACAGACTCCATTAATCTCACAGTTTATAGAAGAGATGTCAACAATATTTCAATCTGTGCTCAGATTTGCCAAGATACTAAAGTCTAAAACCAGACATCGTAATATAAAACTCAAACTTTACTCATCAAATTGATATGAACTGCTATACACATTCATTTTATAACTCCATACTCTTATATAGGTCAACGATAGTCTCATTTATCAATTTTTAAGTCTCCAAACGGATTTAATAAGAAAGATTTAAGACAAAAATGAAAGGGTTAGTTCACCCAAAAATGAAAATTCTGTCATTAATTATTCACCCTCATGTCGTTCTACATCCGTAAGACCTTCGTTCATCTTCGGGAACACAAATTAAGATATTTTTGATGAAACCCGAGAGCTTTCTGACCTCCGATAGACTGCAAAGTTATTACCACTTTCAATGCCCAGAAAAGAAGAATTTGTTGAATAAAGTCTTTATTTTATTTTTATTTTTTTCTGCACAAAAAGCATTCTTGTCACTTCATAACATTAAGCTTGAACCAGCAGTTTTTAACGATATCTTTACTAAGTAATAACGTTAATTTGCAGTCTGTCAGAGGTCTGTCAGAAAGCTCTCGGATTTCATCAAAAATATCTTCATTTGTGTTCTGGAGATGAACAAAGGTCTTAAGAGTGTGGAACGACATGAGGGTGAGTAATTAATGACAGAATTTTCATTTACTATAAACCCGAATAAGTTGGCAAATTTGAAGTAATCAGTTACAACAAAATTTTTATGTTAAGGAATTCAAAGTTTAAGCAAGCAGAACTGGCAGATATATTCATACCTTTTTAATTGCTCTCAACTTGAAATGTTTGAGTAAGCTAATTAATATACTTTAACTACATTTACATGTAATCCCAACTATAACTAGCTATTTGAACAAATGCTAACATGCTAGCATTATAATGGCTTGGCACCATAGGCTATAAAAAAAGATGGACGCCGCGACGCCGCTTCCTTCCATTGTATGGAACTGAAGCCAAAACGGACGCCTATGGGCGCTGACACGTTACGCAAAAACGTCAAAAAAAAAAGTTTGGAACCTGGGCATGCGCAGAAAGACTCGTCAGTGGAGCCCGGAGGCGGAGTATCAAACTTCCGCCCAGACGGCTGCGTCATCATTGATGCATTTTAAATAGGCTATATAAATTATACGTAATTTAAAATTCTACCTATAAAATAATATGCTATTCTGTTTCTAGATCAATAATATTTTTGAAACACCAAATTCAGTAGATGAACTCAATATAATATGCCTCTAGAAACTCTAAAATGTCAGAAACGGTCCTGCCATTTTAAATAAAAGGTATAAACTAACGTTACAGGAGATTGATTGCTGTAGACAGTGCTCTATAATTAATTAGAGTAGGCTATCATTAGTTTTATCCTGCTAATTATTATTTTATACCCATAAAAATAATTATAACTGCCAGATAACGATCACTTGCTTTTTTTCCGTCATGGCTAACGTTAGGCATGTTATCTTAACTAATAACGTTTATTAATTAGCTTATGAAGCCCACATTTAACGTTACCAAGAAAAGCTCAGATATCCACCAGATCCTGTAGGTCAGTTAGTACAGTTTACTGCTGAACAGCTCAATTTGTCGGTGTGAAATAACACAGAAACTGAAAATTAATAGTTATTTATTTATCTTCAATCTCCCCTCGAAGCCCCGACAGTCCTCAGACAAGCTGTCAATCAAATGCGAATCACGACGACACGACCCGTTTCTATAGCACCAAATTGCTAGCTAAAATCAAACTTATCACAAAAACAAACAATTGAATATAAATCGGCGTGATAACAACTACCTCAAATGACCAAAACCATCTTTCGGAAAATTTTATTTGAAGTATAATTTATTTTTATGTTTTAACTTGAGTCTTATTCGTCTGCATTGAGAGGGCGGGGTTTATGACCTGTACTGCATCCAGCCTCCAGGGGGCGATCAAAGAGGCCGCAGCTTCACTTTTCAGGATGTTTGAGGCACACCCGCTTAGCACTTGCTCAATGAGTACAGTATTATAAATAATTTAATATACCTGTTCCCAAACCAAGCCGCATGCTCCACTTGTCAGCATGATGGTAATCCTCCAAATTAGCGCATCCAAACTCTAAACACTACTAAATCTCTCACTTAACATTAATCTTGGTCAAAAAAACATTATATAACACTTAATTTTAGCATTTACTCTCCCTTTTCGAGTGCCGTGGCAAAGCATGCTGGGAAATAGAAGTCCTAGCCCAGTTTCAGTTCAATTTAAGTTCGTCTAAATGAAAAGAAATGAGTTTATAAAACTCAAATCATTGAAAGAGTTCAGATTACTTCAATCTAATTTGCTTAATTTAAGTCTGCCCGACTCAAACCAATACATTACTTTCAGCATTAGGGTTTACAGTGTTTTTGGGTGAACTAATCCTTTAATGTTTAGTTAAAAAGACCCTATATGTTCCACTGAGACCGTGTGGTTTATTGGTTAATGTTAATCAATAGCCGTATTTCAGATGATTTCAGGCTACTGCCGAGGTTTTAAAAAGCCTCCAGAAGTGGGTGCAGGAGATTAGGTGGCACCTCTGGCTCCATTCTAGTATCCCACTTTTCACTATCCAATCAATTCCTAATGGATAAAATCATGTTCTACTTTCTTTTTCTTGTAGAGTGTCTTGTTCTAGCCAGAAATGTCGCATTATGGAAGTAAAATGGGTTGCAAATGCTGTTTCGTGTTGACTTTAAATCAGCCGTACTGCAGCTGAGAACTCATTTAAGTCTCCTTAAAAGTTTTAAAAGGACATCTCTGAACTATTAAATAGCCTTCGGTGGTTCTATCTGATCGAGACACTTGAGGATTCATACTTATAATAATACCCAACATACTGTTTAGTGTACTGTATACTTTTTCTTCCCTCCCCACATTCTTATCTGATGGTAAAGCAGGGCTTTTCCACTCTGAATGTTTAACAAAGCTCCGTCTCCCATAACGGCTCGACAGTCTAATCCCAGAGCTGTTTTTATCACACAGAAATGCATTCGGTTCCACACGCCCATCATCTCCATCTCTCCCACAATCGTTTAGCCACCGTTTATGGGCACGGACTCTGGCGAATAGATTTCGCAGCTGTTTTGAAGTGTTTTTATTTGTTTGGGTTACGGCGGCCACATGAACTCTTACAATGAAACCGCTGTGTAAAACGGGAAAGGTCGGCGGCTGGGTGTGTGTATGTGTGCCACGCAAAACTCTGTTCTTCGTCATGCTGTCTCTCTCTGTCTGTCTTTTGTTTCTCTCCAGGGCTCTTCCTCTCAGGCCTCGAAGTTGTTTTCCTGCAATTGTCTACCCCCTGCTTTCCCTCCGTTCTGTCTGTCTCTCGCTCACTTGTTCTCTCTCTCCATCCTGCTTTCAAGCATGTGGTTCGCTCTGTTTGTCTATGAGGTGCGAAATGCAATTTGGCTTGTTAGCTACAAAACGAGGGTCGTGAGGGCACATGGTTGCAAAGCCAATTTGCCTTTTGTGTTTCTGTCCATAAAGTTCAAGTGAACCCCTTTAACAACTCAACAGCACTATTGCAAAGCCTAGTGAGCTGCCCTGCTGTCTGCTGCCCACGTAGGGAGCATCCTTACTCAAATGGAGTGAGTGATTCAGCTCGGAATGTCTGAAATTCCATCTTCCTTCTAGGGGAAGTGCAATAGAATGATGCTTTAAGTTAGATTTGTGTGATTTCATTGAGATGATATGGGTATGTATTAAAATTACCAATATTATTGAGAGGACGAGAGAGGGATAAAAAAATCAAATATGAAACCCGAGTGTTGTCTTATATTTCAAGTAATATACTTGAAGGGATAGTTCACCCAAAAATGAGAATTCTGTCATCATTTACTCACCCTCAAGTTGTTCCAAACCTGTATGAATTTCTTTCTTCTGCTGAACACAAAAGAAGATATTTTGAATAATATGGGTAGCCAAACAGTTGATGGGCCCCATTGACTTTCATAGGATGGAAAAAAAAATACTATTACTATATAATAATACTATAAACAGATGCTAACTGTTTGTTTGTACATTTTAAAATGCATATATAACTCCACATATGTTGTAATGTATTTTTATGCACCACCATTCTAGTTTGGAGCCAGTAAGATTTCTAAAAATATTTTATTTATTTATTTATTTATTTTTTTTCCTGCAAGGAAACATTAAATTGATCAAATGTGTCTGTAAAGACATTTATAATGTTAGTCAGATTTATATTTTAAGTAAATGTTCTTTTCATCAACTTTCTAGACACCAAAAAATCCTAAAATGTATTTCTTGAGCCGCAAATCAGCATATTAGAATGATTTCTGAAGGATCATGTGACACTGAAGACTGGAGTAATGATGCTGAAAATTTTAAAATATAATTAAATAGAAAACAGTTCTATGAAATTGTAATAATATTTCATATTATTACAATTTTTACTGTATTTTTGATCAAATAAATATAGCCTTGGTGAGAATTATTTTATTTTTTTTTTTTTTTACAGGCTTTTAAATGGTGTATGTCTCATAAAAATCTGAATGAGACATACAAATATTTAAAAAATGTAAATAAAACATCCCACAAAAGTTTGGTTTGGTTTTGTATTTCCAGTAAAAACAAGTTTTTAGTGTCTAAAAAAAACAAAAAACATTTAACAGTACATTAGCAACATGCTTACGAAACTTTTAGAAAGACAATTTACAAATATCACTAAAAATACCATGATATCATGGATCATGTCAGTTATTATTGCTCCAACTGCCATTTTTTGCTATTGTTCTTGCTTGCTTACCTAGTCTGATGATTCAGCTGTGCACAGATCCAGACGTTAATACTGGCTGCCCTTGTGTAATGCCTTGAACATGGGCTGGTATATGCAAATATTGGGGGCGTACATATTAATGATCCCGACTGTTACGTAACAGTCGGTGTTATGTTGAGATTCGCCTGTTCTTCGGAGGTCGTTTAAACAAATGAGATTTATATAAGAAGGAGGAAACAATGGAGTTTGAGACTCACTGTATGTAATTTCCATGTACTGAACTCTTGTTGTTTAACTATGCCGAGGTAAATTCAATTTTTGAATCTAGGGCACCTTTAAATAAAATTAAAACACATTTGCAAATACAATGTAACTTTTCTCAGTTTTGCAGCTTGTACTTCAAGTTCAAAAATCCATAAACTGCACGTCATATTTTAGTTCCTTTTTTTAATTACGTGGTTTCTAGAAAGAAAATGATTCAGTTCAACAGAACCTAACTGCAACCAAAATGCAATGTGGTGAATTTGTTGTAAAAGCATTTTGTACTTGCTGGGTCACTAGGTTTTGGAACAGAACTAACATAGTTTGTAGACAGAGTCATTTAGATTGTAAAATTAGCACCCGTGACAGAGCTCACTTGCTCTCCCTGGAGATCTTTGGTCTCTCTCCGTTGATTTTCTCTTCTAGCTAATAAGGAGGTGTGCCTGCGGCTCATTGGCGAGTGAGTCTTCACTGGAGCTGTGTGTGGATCCGTGTTGGGTTCTGCTTACAGCAGAGGGTCGTCCCAGGCCAGTTTTTGGGAGGATGGGTAGCCCACTCTCTTTCTCTCCAGGCCTCTGCGCACACATCCTGAGCGTCTTCTCATGTAGCAGTTTAATGACAGTGATCTCTGCCGAAAGGGACGTCCAGACAGGCTCGGTTATTCAAGCCAAAATCTGCTTCTCCACATGCCACTATCTCTGTGAACACCCTCTTCCTTTCTCTCTCTCCACAGTTGTCCTTTACTTTCTACATTCCCCTCTACTTCCTGTAATTCTGTTCTGTTCTCTGTCTTCCACTTCCTGTTCGTCTTTTTACATATTTTTATTTGTGTACTTTCAGACAGAGGGCGAGAAATCTGCAGGGTAAAGCTGTCGTCTCTGACAGAGAGGCATGTCTTCTATAATTTCTTTATTAAAAATTATAAACTATAATATATAAAGTTTATAATGTATCCAATTATTTTGTATAAAGTATTTACATATTATTAGATTGCATGTAACCATCCATGTAATCTAATAATAATCTGATGTGCGTGTAATATATGTATAATATATATATAATATTTTGCATGTAATCATCCGCACACACGCACACACACACATTTTATATATATATATATATATATATATATATATATATATATATATATATATATATATATATATATATATATATATATATAAATGCTCATCAAGCCTGCATTTATTTGATCAAAAATAATCTATTTTGACCAATGTTATTTCAGTGCAGGCTAGCTGACTGAGCGGATGAATAAAAAAAATCCAAGAATTACACTATTTTGTTTCTTTAAACTTTGTTTTAACAATCATTTCTGAAATAAATGGCACAAAACAATGTGCGCTTAAGTTTTTCTGCTCCTACTGTTCTAGAATCAGCTTTTCATATAGGCAAAGTCACTTTAAGACAAGTCATTTCACTCGATGGCCATCTTTGAAACCCCTCTTGGGCATGCAAGCGCAGCTCCTATCTCTTTGAATGGGGAAACATCAAATTCTCCAAAGCTGTTTGCCAAGCATTCGATTAAATTTCATATTTGAAATTACCAATGAAATCTGACAACAACTGTCTCATTTTTTTCAGGCTGGATCACGCTAATGCGCATGCTGAGTCCTAAGTACGGACTGTTTCTGTAGGAACCGGAGCTTCTAACGGCCGCAGCAGTGAGGTGATGACTTTTTCCAATCTGCGATTGGCTCTTATTTAGAAGGCAGGACTTATTCCACCATATTGCGCGTTGCACTTTCTCCCATTCAAAACAATACAAGTAACGCATCTTGTGTTATTCTATAGTCTTTGTTATGGGCTGAATTTGAGGAGAGGAAACTTATCCTAGTGCAGCAGTTGTGAGTAGCGTTTATCCAGTCTGACTTTCCTAGCAGTAAGTTCAAATATTATATTAATATTAAATATTTATTAAAGGTGCCCTAGAATTAAAAATTGAATTTATCTTGGCATAGTTGAATAACAAAAGTTCAGTTCATGGATAAGACATACAGTGAGTCTCAAACTCCATTGTTTACTCCTTCTTATAGAAATCTCATTTGTTTAAAAGACCTCCAAAGAACAGGCGAATCTCAACATAACACCGACTGTTACGCAACAGTCAGGATCATTAATATGTATGACCCCAATATTTGCATATGCCAGCCGATGTTCAAGACATTAGACAAGGGCAGCCAGTATTAACGTCTGGATCTGTGCACAGCTGAATCATCAGACTAGGTAAGCAAGCAAGGACAATAGCGAAAAATTTTAAACACTTTCAGTCTGTATAATTCATAAACACAACTTCATTCTTTATAAATCTCTCCAACAGTGTGTAATGTTAGCTTTAGCCATGGAGCACTATCAAACTCATTCAGAATCAAATGTAAACATCCAAATAAACACCATACTTGCGCGATTAGACATGCTGCATGACAAACACTTTGTAAAGATCAATTTTGAGGGTTAAATTAGCTGTGTGAACTTTGTTTATGCTGTTTAAGGCAAGCGCGAGCTCCGTGGGCGGGGAGCGTGAGCATTTAAAGGGGCTGCAGCATAAATCGGCGCATATTTAATGATGCCCCAAAATGAAAATGAATAAAAAAAACATCTATGAGGTATTTTGAGCTGAAACTTCACAGACACATTCAGGGGACACCTTAGACTTACTACAACTTTTAAAAAGATGTTCTACGGCACCTTTTAATATAAATATTATCTTCTGAGGAGGCAGGGAGGGCAGTGCCTCCTTAAAAAAAATGAGATGAGATGAAAAAATAATCCATATTACAAAAATAAAATTTATACAAAAAATATTACAAATTGTGACATTAAAAAGTGTATAAATCAGTAGTTTTTCTAAAGTAACACTGCTGTGACAACAGCGGAAGTCCGTGTCTGTCTTGCCTCCCCTGAGCCCAGTGAGTTTTAACAGACCCCCTAAAGCGTGTTGTGGGTTTGGTGGGGGGTAATTGAGAATGAATGGGGGAAAGTCATGTGAGAAGGGGCACACTATGATTGGATATGATTGGTTATGATTTGATATGATTGGTTTGTGTGATGAATCCTGCCTCTTGTTTTTGTGTGCGTTCGCAAATCAGCCTGAATGAACAACGTTATGATGTTAAAATAAACAACTCAGCCACTTAGATATCAAATCTTTGTCATGTCAAAATCAACTTGAAATGGCCTGAAAACACAATGACTTGGAAATTAAAGGTACATCTTCATGTCTGTGACCAGTGTTTACTGAGCTTTGATGACTGATGATCCGAAAATAAGGTGACTATTAAAAAGAACCACTGAATATCAGTTCACAAATAAAATATATTGTTAAATTGTTATTGCCTTTAGTTATTATTTTGTAAAAGATGTAAAAATGCTTAAAATACTAAATTGATGAGATTTATACTTTTATACTTTTATTACATAAAAAACAAATCAAATTCTGTGAGGACTTTGCCTTCTCATTTCAGAAGAACCACTTAGCGCCACTGCCTACTGTATTTCTGCTTTCAGTCTTTTAGCTTCATTTCTCCTGAACTTCAGCCCTCTTCTGTCCATCGTTTCTCTCATTTACTCTTGGCATGTCTCAAAGCTTCCTCTTTTTCTCTATGCCTGTTTTTCCTCTTCGCTTCGCGCTCTCTCTCGTTCCCCTTTGACACTGTGTGGGAGTGAGATTTGCAGGGTAGATTATAGAGTGTGTAATAGTGTGTGTCAGAGGCAGGGCTGCCACTGTAATTGGTGCCTTTACTCCACAGCTGTCTGAGCCCAGCAGCATCTGTTTCACTGATCACGCACATACATGCGACTCGCTGAGCGGGTAAACCCAACAGAGCATCTATTGCGTGCTTCACGTTATTGATTTTCCCTAAGTGGAAGAATTTCAGCTATGTGTGTCACTGAAGTCTTAAGGATGGACAGCTTCTGTGGCACGCCATCGACTACCACAGTAAATAATGTTCACCCTTTTGTAAAACAAGGAACACGGAAAAGTATTTACAGTAACGCACTTCTAATGCCCATCAGGCAGGCATGGTGCACCGCAAATAGAATTTAAAATATGTAACTTAAAGGGTTAGTTCACCCAAAATTTCTGTAATAAATTACTCACCCTGATGTCGTTTCAAACTCGTAAGACCTTCGTTCATTTTCAGAACACAAATTAAGACGTTTTTGATGAAATCCAAGAGGTATTTGAATCACACGTACTGTAGGCAGCAACATCATTGCACCTTTCAAGGTCCAGAAATGTTCTAAAGACATTGTTAATATAGACAACTTGACTGCAGTGGTTCAACCTTAATATTATGAAGCGACGAAAATACTTTTTGCATGCAAAAATAATGACTTTATTCAAGAATTCCATCTCCTCCCTGTCATTCTCCTGTTTATGTTCAGCGTTCCAGGCCGGCTCCTGCGTCGGTCATTATGATTCAACTGGAAAATCTATAGATTTCTTTTTCTTACATTTGAACTTCCTGTATGTAAATTATTTATCCTGTTTGCCATTATATCTTTATAAATATTCATATTTTTAATGTGTTAATTTGTTTATATATCTATTTTTTGCCTCATTATTGCAATGGAAAGTAGACTTAGATAATGACGTGGCTTAAATCTATCAAATAAATAAAAATAAAGCCACAAGCCATGATTATTGGGTCCAGTACCTGTACCTCATTTCGACAAGTGATATAATTACTATGCATCTTTCTGAATATTATGTGTTTTTACTGCAAAGTCAGCAGTCTTGATATTGTAAGTTAGGATTTGATGAAATGGCTTCAATTAGGAAATCAGCCATTCAAACTGATTAAAAAGATTAGACCGAAAAGGATTTCTTATAAGGACTACATACAGCCCTCATCTGTCATTCACATCAAGATAAATGGTTTTGAAATTACTGTTAGCCAATGGAGCATGATAAATTTGTGAAATTTGGCATGTTTCTTCAGAATGTCCCATTTTCCATCTATACCAAGTTTTGTGAAGTTTGAACTTTGTGCTCACAAGACAGGCCAATTTATAAATTTGGGGCTCAGCCCAAAACATATTGACCTATATCTGCTAAACGGTTCAATTAAAATTCTTTTGATAACTTTTTATCAGGAGCATCTTGAGATGGTGCATAACAGATTTAATGCAAATCAGTCAAGACTATTTAAGAAGCTCAATATGGAATGCTTGCAAAAATTGATAAAATCATATACTAGCCTCAAATCTCATTCACTCTTTTGCATATGCAAACTGGCATTTTTGTCACATTTTGACACAGAAACAATGGAGGTGTTGATGTCAAACATGGTGCTACAGTATGTATCTTGACTCCAAGTTTAAATGTGTGCATGCATGAATGAGATTTGTGAACTACAAGGAGAATTTTCAGCAATTAACAACTTGTGTTTTGGTCAGTTCCCCACAAAACACACAAAAAAATCTTAGAAAGTCTTAGAATAAGTTGTTTGGACTACTTTATGGTGCTTTTGGCCATTTTTGGAGATTGACAGCCCCTGCTTTTTTATGGCATGCTGACATTAAAGAGCAGCATCAATGAAGTATTCATGTATTCATAATGCTTAAAGGGTTAGTTCACCCCAAAATTATAATTTTGTCATTAATTACTCACCCTCATGTCGTTCCACACCCGTAAGACTTTCGTCTTTGAAATCTGAGAGCTTTCTGTCCCTCTACTGACATCTTTCAAGCCCCAGAAAGGTAGTAAAGACATCATTAAAGTAATTCATGTAACTCCACTGGTTTAACCTCAATTTGATGAAGCGATGCGAGTGATTTAATGACATCTTTACTACCTTTCTGGGGCTTGAAACTGTCAAGCAGTTGCGATGCTGTCGATAGAGCTTAAATTGTATTTATCCTCATTCCTCAAATATTGCTAAAATCCGTAGATGATAGATAAATTGGTTATTTGGATACTCTACAAAAACAATATCTTGTGTGCACACACATCCTTTGAAATCACAACGTTTATCTGCTGAATGCAAATGTGACCAGACATCTGCTGGAAGTAGTTGTGCATAAATGAATGTCTCTTTTCCTCATGTCTTGATCACCTCATGTTGAGATGAGTGATTGCTTATTCTTCCCCAGTAAAGCCCAAAAATTGTCTTCTGCTCCCATTTTGCAGTTCTGATACGATTGCGTTGCAATGTGTTTCTCTATAATTGAATCTCTTTTGATTTATGATGATGCTGCCAGGGTCTCATGGCGCACTGTAGGTTGTGGTAATAAAAGAAGATTTTTTTTTTTAAGGAGGGGGTTTGTGGTGCAATAACAGCCGTTTCCAAGTAATTGAGAGTTTTCATGGATCAAATATGTTCTCTTGTTTCTCTGCCATGTTGTTTGCCTTCGTTGTCAAACCTGTTTTGCCACATTGATGGGGTTGAGGTGAGCTGTCAGCCATGGTTACTCACCCGCCCCCCGTCATTCTTTCGCTGTGTATGTTGCCTCAGGCGTTTGGATACTGTACTGAGGGTCGCAGTAAACATTACAGGGTTTCGGATTCCTTTTTTGAATGAGAGTGAGAGAGGACTGGGGACGGACCAAAACTACAGCAAGATAACAGCATTAGTTTGTGTGTGTGTGTGTGAGTGTGTGGGGGGGTCTGTCCTTCAGGGCTGGATCTGAAAAAGTTGAGCTCAACTGAGGACTGGCATTGCAGTGCTGTTGTTTTGGGTATAGAGAAACCTGCATGGAAAAAGACAGAACCAAACTCATTAGTGGTGCACTTGAAAAATTTTTTGCTGCTTGTTCAGTTTACTCATACAAATGAGCTGATGCAACACAATTCTTGAATATTTTGTTTCATTGCACTGAAATTTATGAGATGGAAGTTTTCTTAATCTGTTTGTATTAGGTCTACATAATAATGCGCAAATATTTGTTGCATTAACTGAAACTGGGCAGTGGATTTCTTGTTCCTAGCTTGCTTGGCAAGGGACTGGATTGGGAGAGTAAATGTTAAACTTAAGTGTTGTTTTATGTGTTTGAGAAAGATGAGGAAAGAGTAATATTGTTAGTGTTTAATGTGGTATTTAGAGATTTAGAAGGCTTTCTTGAGGACCGGTACATTGGAAAAAGTGGTTGTGCAAAATGTCCTTAATTTTAGACTCACTACCATTTAAAACCATTTGGTCAGTAAGATTTTCTTAAAGGAAATAATACTTTTATTTAGCAAGGATGCATTAAAGTGACAGTTAAAGGGGTGGTTGATTAGGATTTCACTTTTTAACTTTAGTGAGTGTGTAATGTTGCTGTTTGAGCATAAACAACATCTGCAAATTTACAATGCTCAGAGTTCAATGGAAAGGGAGATATTTTCTTTGAAAGAATTTGCTGTTTAAGGACTACAGCAAATGGCTGGTAGGGACTACAACGAGCTTCTTCCTGGGTTAGTGACTGCTTCACAAACGAGGGTCAATTCAATGCTGCATTTGCACAAAAGGTGAACATGACGGCACATGCTAGTCGATGAGTTGAATCAACTCCACAGCAACTACATAAATGTATCCACTAACCCAGGGATAGGCAAGTTCAGTCCTAGAGAGCCGCTGTCCTGCAGAGTTTAGCTCCAACCTTAATCAAATACACCTGAACAAGCTAATCAAGCTCTTCGGGATTACTAAGGCTACGTTTACACGTGGGCGGCTATTTTCATAAACGGACATTTCAACCTCTTCGGTTTCAAAAATAACATCGTGCACACATGTCAGTTTTCAGAAAAGTGTTCATTTACACGTACCCATGTATATATGACGTCAAGAGTGTAACGAGCAGCTCAAGCCCATGTAAGCCAATCAGAATCCCGAAAAAGAATCCCAAATTCCTCTTGAAGTGATTCGAAGTTGTTGCAAAATTGCTGATCTCCGAGCACTCATTCATCTCTGCTCCTTGACATAATGGAGCAGCTGTATTTGCAAATGCAAACACACAAGAAGAGTTTGCACCAACATAAATGCGACTGCTACTCTAAACGCTTCCATGATCACATGTAAACATAGGTGCGAGCTCTGGCGCATACTGTGATGTTGGCTGCCTAAACACCCGCTTGTCTCAGTTTACATGCAAACGTGCAAACGAAGATTTTCAAAATCTCCACTCTGGCCGGAGTTTTTAGAAAGACTCGTTTTCAGAGGCGAATTCTCCGTTTGCGTGTAAACGAAGGACACAAACGAAGGGAAATGTCTCTGTTTTTCAAAATAACCATGTACGTGTAAACGGGGCCTAAGGCTAAAGGAAGGGGCTTTTTCAGGGTTGGAGCTAAACTCTGCAGGACAGCGGCTCTCTAGGACCGGACTTGCCTACCCCTGCACTAACCATCCATAAAAGTCCAGTTTCATTCTAAAAGTTGTAACTTCTTCCTGAGTCTCCATCAGTGGAGACTCAATGTAAGGCTGAACACCGTTACTGACAATCCTCATTTTGGCTGCGTGAGATTCTCCAGCTTTGTTGTTGTTGAGCAACTGGAGCACAAGCTATTAAAGCTCCGCCCTCTTCTGGAAAGGGGGCCGGGAGCAGCAGCTCAATTGCATTTAAAGGGACACACACAAAAACAGCGTGTTTTTGCTCACACCCAAATAGGGGCAAATTTGACAAGCTATAATAAATGATCTGTGGGGGATTTTGAGCTGAAACTTCACAGACACATTCTGGGGACACCAGAGACTTATATTACATCTTGTAAAAGGGGCATTATAGGTCCCCTTTAAGACATTAGTAATAGTAAAAATTTCTATTTCAAATAAATGCTGCTGTTTTGAATGGTACACTTTATTTTGATAGTCCCTTTAGACTTTTGAACAGTAGTGTATATTTGAACAGCTATTTTTATCTTTTAAAAAAATTTAATATATTTTATATATTTTTATATATTTATTTTTATTGAGTAGATTTCTGTATATTCAAGTCTATGTTTTTGAGCAAATGCAAAGACCCGTAAGTGTTCACTGTTATATTACAGTACATGTGAAAACAGTTTTTGGAGGTTATGTTTAAGTTATTGTGGTGAAGAAGAGTGGAATGAGTGCTTAAGTTGTGGGAGGATGTTGCATGATGCAAGTCTGATTGTTTGACGAGGAGGAAGAGACAATGACCGCACACAGACTGTGTGATCTATATACTGAGCCCTGGAACTAATTAATTATTCTTACCTAGTTAAAACTAATAGCTAGCAAAGGACATGTTTGCATGCAAATGCAATGAACATGTAAAAAGCTACTTGTGACTGCACTGACATTAGCACAGCTATTGATGTTCAAATTAAACATCGTACAGCATAGACAAGATATATGTAGGGCAATCCCACAACCTAACCAAGCTCTGCTTTTCAGCACAATGGTAACCACAAAAGTTACAGAACAGAAAAACCCCCTGAAATCCTTTTAGATGTCCAACATAACTGAACATTAAACACTAACAGGTCTTTATACGCAAAAACTTCAACATCGCAATTCAGTTACAAAAATCAACTGCCCAGAAACAGAAAGGTTTATGTAGTCCCAACACAAAAAGATTACAACAACCTCCGTTTTACAAATTTTAATTGTATTAAATGTAATGAAATAGAATGCAAATGACATTGAAACAAAATAGTCAAGAGTTTTTATCAACTTTGAGAACTATGATGCATGCAAAAACGATACATTGACCAAACTCTTGTCTTGTTCATCCATACATTACATAAAAAGTTAGCATGCTAATGTGCAGTATTGCTAGCTGCTAGTTAACCTGATAGACATGTATTCAGTCTAATTTTATTTGGAGTTACTCATTTTCAGACCACACACAGTTGGGTCTACATGATACTTTTAAAACTCATTTCTAACATGTGAAGCTATCCACAACTCCAGATCCAGTTGATTCGGATCAAGTTAAGCCAAATTATATGATATAGAGTGCTTGCTAAAGCTAACATCATTTGTTTCAATCCCTAACTCTGGTGCCGTTCGTCCCACACTTTTTTTTTTTTTGCTACAGACATGATTGATACCTTAAATCATGCATTTTGCTGAGGAGGAGTGTGCTGCTACTTTTCTAAGCAATAAAAACTTATGATTTTTGCCTGGCGAACAATAAAATAGTGAGGAAAAAAATCCCATAAGTTCAACCAAATCATATTTAGAGTCCAGAATATTATAGAGACCTGAGGGTGGACTTGCCTAGTAACCACCCTAGCAACCACCCAGAACACCTTTTGAACATGCAAATCACACATTTTGATGCTAAAGCACATTTGTCACATTCTCCTGGATTAATCTAGCTTTTTCAAAGGACTATTGTGTTTCATACTTCACACAGTTGCCTAATTTATTCTTTCTTTTTTTTTAGCCCTATTTTCTGCTGTTTTTCTCCTACTGCTCAAATTTGCTACAACACATCAATTATTCATATATTCAATTCATAGTCAATTAACGTATCCCAACTGCTGTGATGAAGCGTTCCGAAGAGGACACTTTAATATCGCATGTGAGGTGCAGGGAAACTTATTTCTCGTCTGCTGTAGCCTCGGGGGCTTCTGGGTATGAAACGCAAACGAAATGTCCTGTGCAATCCAGCGACGACTTATTATTCCACTCAGAGTGCCATAAGAGAGCTGGATATTTGGCTCGTCATGTAAAAGGAAACTCTGCAGCAGAAAGAGGTCAGCGGTCATGTCCAGCCACAGTAGAGCCATTCAGGCCATGACGAGAGCCGTCCAACACGCGGGGAGGTCACGGCGCTTCCGTTAACACACACACTGTCATCTTTATCAAGTCTCGCTTTGATATTGTAATAGGCATGCGGTTTGCGCATTTAAGCAGCTTTCTGTGACTGGAACGTTCTGTGTCGGGAATGATGGAAAAAGATGTCCAATGAGAGAGGGAAAGTAAGGAATGTGGAGTGAAGTTTGAGGGAGAGGGACTCTTTTTGGGCACTGCCAGGCATGCAGCAGAAGAGATGGGCATATGCATGCATGCTTTTTTTCCTCCTTCATTTCACTCATTTGTTCACTTGTCAACAGGGTTATTATCGTTGACTAAAACTAAAACCATAAAGAAACATTAAAGGCACAATATGTACGATTTTTGGATTAAAAACCTCTAGAACAATGTTATATATTTTGTTGACTTGTGTACTTAAATTATCCCAGATGTTTCCAAAAATGTTTAAATCCAGAGAAATAAGCAGTTTTGACACAGACTGTGCGTTGCCTATCAATGACATCATACCCACGTTACTTTCAACTTCTCAATTTTTTTTTTTGTAGAAACCATGGAAACACCAAGCACGCTTTAATATATTATGGGCCCTATAATACACCCGGCGCAATGCGACGCAAGGCGCAGCGCAAGTGTGTTTGCTAGTTTGCGTCCGGCGCCGTTCGCGTTTCCGTTCAGCGCCACGTCCTTAAATTAGTAAATGCATTTGCGCCAGTTAGTGCGCCCATGGGCGTGCTGGTCTAAAAAAGAGGTGTGTTCAGGTGCATTGCTATTTTAAGGAGCTGAAAATAGACTGCGCCATAGACCAACTCAAACCTGGTCTAAAGTCTAAAGTCAATGGCGCAAATTTTTTTTGTTAGAGCGCGTTGGTACAAACTGCACCTCTGGGCGCGTCCACAGTGAGCGTTGACTTTGCTTATTACACACAGGGATGCGCATCACACAAACATGCCAAATATTAAAAACAAAATTATTACAGTGTAAAAGAATATTATTGTGTAGGCTACATAAATATAAAAATGTAATGATGAATAGTCATTGCGTGTATTAGAATTAGGCTACCTATTTTCAATTCAGCCTATTACTACTTATAATGATGAACGAAATTGGCTAATTAATTGAACAATCGTGCCAATACACACACATATATATTAACTGACTCATCGCGCGGAGCTATTTGAAAGCCTGCATTTGTAAGCCCGCTTTAACTTTAAACTCTGATTGGTTTATTGAACGTTACGCCCATTACTCATTAAGAGAATAGGGACAACCCGTTTCAAAAATGCGCGTCGTTAAAATAGCAAAAGTGGATTTGGACACACCCTGAGTGCACCTGCGCCGTGCGCGTTACACTTTGCGTTTAGATCGTTAAAATAGGGCCCAACATGTTTTATTAGACAAGGGAGCAACTGTTTGGATACATTCACTGACAGAAAACTAAACCGTCTGTGAAGACATATCCCATGATTCTGTGCTCAATCTCAACGTCATTAAGCTATGCCTTTGTTTTGAATAGGTGACCTCTAGTGGTAAAAGAATTGCATATTGTGCCTTTAAAGGTACACTATGTAACATTTGGCCCTCTAGCGGTTAAAAAAATGCATTGAAGAACATTGCTTTGGTTGTGTTTCGGCTCTGTGTGACTGTGCAGATGAATATATAGTCAACCTATTGCTCATAAAACATTCACTACGAGGCTTAAGAGATATAACCAGTTTAGATGGAAAGGATCTGACTTGCTGAAGATGTTACTGTAGCTTTACCCATTAAAAGACACGAGGTACTTCCTTGAAAATAAATTCCATTACAGAGCTACAACAACCATAATGAAATGACCCTTCACAACAGATGATGCTTTAATGAAGTCTGATAGAGAGCGACATATGGCAATTTATCTGTTCAATTAAATACCTTACTCACCTGTTGAGTAATAAAACACCGTCTCTGCATCGCTTTTACATGGGCTGGTGATGTATGCGTGTATGCAATTTTCTGCAAACCATCCCATCAGATCTAAAATATGAACACTTATAATAGTTTTTATAATAACACATTTTGGAAGAAGGATTGATGATGTATTAACTCATTATTTAAATTTAAATGTTGTTAATTTTGAAAAAAAAAAGTTACATGGTGTACCTCAAACTGAAATAAAATGTAAAAAAAAAAAAAAAAACTCATTTTATTTCAGCTAGAGGCAATATTTCTCATTTTCATTTAAACTATTAAAAAAATAATAATAATAATAAATAAATGATTTAGATGTATTTAAAAGAAAACTAACAAAAACAACTAAAATTGAAGTAAAAAAACTAAAATCTAAAAATAAAATCTAATTCAAATTAAAAGGTTAGTTCACTCAAAAATCAGAACACAAATTAAGATATTTTTGATGAAATCCAAGAGTTTCTGATCCACGCATAGACGGCAACATCATTGCAACTTTTGACGTCCAGAAAAGTAGTAAAGACGTCATTAAAATAGTCCATGTGACTGCAGTGGTGCAACCTTAATGTTACGAAACGACAAGAATGCTTTTTGTGAGCAAAAACAAAACAAAAATAACAACTTTATTCAACAATTTCCAAAGATGTAATTAGTAATTAGTGACAGAAATTAAATTTTTGGGTGAACTAACCCTTTAACACATACTGTAATAGTTAGTTATATGTCTGTTATTTAATCACATCTTTGCTCTCTGTCTTTTCCACTGTGATGCATGTCCTGTGTGGGGGTTTCTGTGCAGGTTGATGTTGTTTTGTTTTTATTTCAGCCACAGGTTCTGCAAAATGCATGAGGTGTGAATGCAAACTAGTTTTTTGAGTCATGTGGCATTGAAATGCAAACCACGATTTTCAGAACTTGCTGATGAGGTCTTTATTTTGACCTACAAGGAAGATGCGTGTCCAGCCATGTCTGTCTTCTCATCCTGTTCTTTTTTATCTCTTGTGAATTCCCCCCCTTTTTTTTCTTAAAGATAAAAATGAAAATATGTGCATGTTTGTGTGATTGTTTGTTTTTCTTTCTCTTTTAAAATTTGCTGGCCAATAATGTTTTGTTTTTCTTTTTTGCATGGTAGCCATCTGTCTTGTTTTTTCTTCTTCTTTTTTTTTTTAAATAAAAAAAGATTTTCACTATTTTCCCTCATGTCATTCCAGACCTGATATTTTTCTGTGGGCAGGAGAAATTTGGAAGATGCTTCCCTCCATACCACAACAGTTCCATGTCTTTGAATCTCCTAAATAGAAAGTGTTCCTAAGCCTTTAAAGGGTTAGTACACCCAAAAATGAAATTTCTGTCATTAATTACTCACCCTCATGCCGTTCTACACCCATAAGACCTTCGTTGATCTTTGGAAAACAAATTAAGATATTTTTGATAAAATCCAATGGCTCAGTGAGGCCTCTATTGACAGCAAGATATTTAACACTTTCAGTGCCCAGAAAAAATACATATTTAAAACAGTTCATGTGACTACAGTGGTTCAACCTTAATGTTATGAAGTGACGAGAATACTTTTTGTGTGCCAAAAAACAAAACAAAATAATGACTTCATTCAACAATATCTAGTGATGGGGGATTTCAAAACACTGCTTCATGAAGCTTCGAAGATTTACGAATCTTTAGTTTTGAATCAGTTGTTCGGAGCGCGTATCAGACGATCTCAAACTGCCAAAGTCATGTGATTTCAGTAAACAAGGCTTAGTTACTTTATAAGTGTTTCGAAATTTCAATGGTTCACCACTGGGGGGTGTGATTTTGGCAGTTCGATACATGCTCCAAACCACTGGAGGCCTCACTGAGTCATCGGATTTCATCAAAAATATCTTAATTTGTGTTCTGAAGATGAACAAAGGTCTTACGGGTGTGGAACGTCATGAGGGTGAGTAATTAATGACAGGAATTTCCTTTTTGGGTGAACTAACCCTTTAAATAGCTTTGTGTGATAAGACAACCCAAATCTTTATATTTATTCAATGATTAGAGCATGACACTAGCAATGGCAATGTCATGGATTCGATTCCCAGGAATAGCATGAACTTAAAAAATGTCTACTTTGAATTTGATACTTTTGAATAAAAGTCTCTGCCAAATGCATACATGTAAATGCAAAAATACTTAAATGTCATCACCCATTCAGAATATTTTGAATATGTTTTTTTGATTTTTCAGATTTTTCTGAGCATTTCGGTCTGTATCTCACACAAATCTGTTGTATGTCACAAGAACTATTATGTTTAACAGTTTTCTTTGGAGGATGTTCTCAGAAGCTTTATGTTTAGACTTAACACATTTTTGCCACATCTGTTGTTAAAAATATCAGCATATGGTTGCGTGTCAGCATACAGACCAACACGAGGGTGAGTAAATCATGACGGTATTTTTATTTTAGGGAACCTAATCCTTTAATCAGAGCATAAGCAACTCATTAGATCACTTGTTTCTGGAAGAACCTTTAATGCCCATGTTGTTTGTTTGCTCTAGCCACTGGCCTCTCTTTTATTTTTAAACACCATCCACAGTATGACATGCGTCCCATGGGCGGCTATCTGAATAAAATTGATTATTGCTTTCAGGCATCCCTATAAGAGCTTTGCCCTCAGTTCAGGAATATGTATTGATGTCTGATCCGGTATGGATGTGCATGTGTGTCTGGTTGAGTGTGTGCGCTCTCTATTCACCGCCTGTCCTTGTGTGCCAGCGCGTATTTGGACATGAAGAGCCGTTTAGAGTCCTCCTAACAAATCAGCATTGTTCTGTTGTGGGCCCAGTCCTTGGCTTCAGGAGTGTAAACAGACAACTGTTGGCCGCTGCGCTTCCTGCCAAAACTTCTTATGTGAACATACGCTCCGAGCCCATTCCTCCAAACACGGCCCTCCGCAGTCGGAACGTGCGGCTATTTCTAAATTCGTACCGTTATCAAGAGAAACGTTTTATTCGAAAGCAATTGTAATTAAATGAGAGCCAATTCTCACCAGTGTTTCTTTGCATCTCCTCCTTCCTCTCCTCCCCCTCACTTCATTATTTCAGGGATGCGTCCATTTTTGTTCCACCTGCCAATAATGGTTTCCACCCACCGCCGCGCAGATTTCCCCCCAATTACTGCATGTCACCCTTTCACCCCGCAGCCCCCTCCCTCCCGGTCCATTCATTACGCTCGCTGTCGCTCAGTCTGCATCGGTCTTTCTCCCTCTTTCTCTGGTCACTCTGTCCGTCTTCTTCCCGTCTTTGTGTGCTGGATTAATATTTTATGAGCTCCTTGATGACGGGTGTTCACTGCTGGGCAAACAGCCCCAGCTGAGCGCCCCCAGTCTCCCCGCATGCCTGCTCATCAGTAAACCCTCTGGGGAGCCCTTCTCTCTCAACTCTCTCCCCTTCACTGACTCTCTCTCTCTTTCTATCGCTTTCTTCTCCGGCTCAAACTAAATACAATGAGCCATCATCGTTTCTTTGCTGTGTCAAGGAGATTTTGTGCTTTTGTGTGAGGCAGGGTTATCATTGTTAACTAAAAGTAAAGCCATAACCATAAAAAACATTTTTGTTGCATGAAATAAGATAAAATACATAAACATTTACAGCATTTTCATTTTGATTAACTTGATGTATTAAAATAACTAAAACTATAACTATCTGGGAAAAAAAAAACTATATAGATATTTTATTTGAAAACTAATGACAAAAGCACTAAATTCAACATTAATTACTAAATCTTTTTTAAATTATTTTTATATTTTCTGTTTTCATTTTAATTACTAAAATAGAAAATGTAAAATTAAAACTAGTTAAGTTTATAAATTTATAAAAACTATAATAGTAGATAGTATATTATAATGGTGTAATAATCTAAATGATACTAAAATAAAGGTCTGTTCACACCAAGAACGATAACTATAAACATAACTATAGCGATAACTGTACTAGGGCGGTGTATTGCCAAGAATTTGACGATACGATATGTATCACGATACAGGGGTTACGATACGATATATTGTGATACTGTAAGAAAGGCGATATATTGCGATATTTCTTGTTTTTTTAGAAAAAGGATGTAATTTTGTAAAAAAAAAACGTCATAAAGAACACACCACCATTTGCATAAAACCTTACAAACAACTTTATTTTATTTAATCAATACAGTATCGTTTGCATTTATACCACTAATCACTATTAGTGATATATTGTGCAATCTAAGGGAATATAGTAAAGTGACTGCAGGATTCTTTAAGTGTATATGTTTTAAAGGTTCACAGCAGTTTTTAATTTCTAAACTATTTAAAAACTAGTGCATAGTCCATTTCATGACTGAATGTCTTTTTATTTTATATTTAATACTGTAAAGCAGTCTAATGTATAGTGCTATTTAAATAAACGTGCCTTCACTGAAGTGCTGAACAGAGCTGATGCAAACATATCTACATCACTATGATCAGATTTCTGAGCTCTCAGATTCAACGCGTTTCCCGAGTTTTGGATTTTAACATGGCCTATTTTGCAACAACTGCCTCTTGTCGATCTCCTTAGTGGGTTATTTATAGTTGAAGCTATGGGTTTGCTAATGCTAACGCTATTGATACACCTCGCGCTTCTCCGGCTACTACGCATCAGTTTACGTTCTGAGATAACACTGACATCTAGCGGTTGGGTTTTATACAGTCTGTGGTTTAGGCCGAACACAAAGCCACGAATCTTGGATGTAAATAAATAAATAAATATCGATACAATGTTTTTGAGAATCGATACAGTATCGGCAAACATAATATCGCGATATTCATGTGTATGCATACTTTCTTATACCCCTAAACTGTGGGTACATTTACATGACACCAGTGTACTAAAAAATGGAAACGTTTTTCCTTTGCATTTTTCACCATACAACATTGTCAAAACGTTCCCAGTTCATACGGATCCTCAAAAATGATTAAAAACGCTGTGTTATGCTGCCAGACCAGTAGATGGCGATGTCATTTTGTAAATAAACACTACACGCCTACAGACTGAACACGTAATACACATGCGCATGACGTCACTGTTTTCACAAATTTGGAAATGATAACTTCCATTTTCAATAACTTGGAAAGGTTTGCGTTTTTAAGCCCCCAAAATGCCATTTCCGTGTAAATGAACGGCCAAAACGCATAAAACGTTTTTATAAAACAGCCCCTACATTAGCATCTACACCAAAACATATGTCGGATATCGTTCTGTTTATTCTAAGTGCGTGCCGCAATTTTGGCGTCTGCCACTTTAAATGCTTGAGCTCTTTAAAGCAGGATGGATTCTGATTGGCTGTCATTGTTTTTATCACTCATCAGCTGGAAAAAATAGTTCCAACAATATTGTTTCTCTCTGCCGTTATCATATCATGATTTTTAGAACTATCTTTATCGTTATCTTTATAGTTATCATCCTAGGGGTGAAAATAATTGGGTTTTATGAGCTCATCAGCTCTGGCTGAGCTGTGACCTAGGTGAAATGCTATTGGGATCCTAGATATGTCCCGCCCTGTCTTCCTGTTTCTTTGGAAATTACATCAACACAGTGAATAAAGCTGCTGGTTCCAAGGAACTTCAGTGGGGCTTTAACTCAGCAGCTATGTTTATGCAACTGCCCCTCACTGGTCATAACTTTTTACAGTCAGTTACATAAAAAGGTAGATTGGTCTAATTTAAATCTGAAAAGTAAGACTGATTGCCTGTGCTAGTTGGTCAAACTAGCCTATAGTGGAAATGTTTATGCAACTGGCCCCTGATTCTAATTGATTTCTCCTTGACAAAAAAAAAAAAAAAAGAGACTGAAGCAATTTGCAGGAAAGGTGCTGCATGTGTGTATGTTGGCACTAATGTTTTCCCCCCTGGTGTATTTAAAATGCATCTCTTTTTAAATGCACTTGTAGGTTGACACCGTGGGAAATGTCACAGCCGGGTGACATTTGACAAATGAAACCCAGCGGATGGCGTAGAATCTATTAAAGGCGGTGCGTTTGAGAGATCTGCATTCGTTTTCAATTGGTATTGTGTGAACCGACAGTATCCGTGTCAAAACCTGGTGCAACAGAAACACACGGGTGTCAAACCCCATCTGCTCTCTCCAGCTGCGGCGCGGAGAGGCGTGTCCCTGCCTCCCCCCGCATCACCCCAAATCCACCCGAAATGCAGCACGCTTCAGTTCATGCCTGAATGTGAGCATTAAATATTGAGGAGAGGTACTGCAGACTTATTTGATGATTTTGGGGGGGATTAAACTTTGGTTGGATTTCATTTTTACCCTCTACAACATGTTGCTTAAGTAAAAAAAAAAAAATAATAGTTTTAATTACATTAGCATTGTTTAGCAGCTTAAAATAACATGTAATAATGTTGAAATTAATGTATGAATATATATGAATATATGAAATATACTAATGTTCCATATGTTTACAGACCCCTAATAATTGATTCCTAAATAATATTTTTAATAATTCTAAATTGGTGTTTGAAAAAAAGCATTTTCATATACATATATTAAGTGTTTTACTTAATATGTTGTTAAATAAACAATTTTTTGAAAAATGTTTTGTCAATTTCTGTGGAATCTACATCGCTTTTGATAAATACAGATTTGTGTATATTCATTAAGATGATTCCTAATTTGCACACTTTACGTTTAGATGCAACACAAACTCAAAAATCTATTCTGGCAAAGTTTCATTTTCATTAAAGGTGATTTCATTTGCGCCATTTTGCTAACTTCCTCCAACTGACATGTCAGCCAACCCTGTGTCAGCAAATCGATTTGACTGACAGGCACAGTGTTTCTGTGATTGATTACATTTTCTTATTGGCTAAATATCACTCAGGTTATCATTGAAATTATTATGATAATGTCAGGTAATAAGGACACTTTATGTATGATATTCCTCAATAAATAAATAAATAATAGTGCACCTTTAATAAAAAGGAAAAGCTGCTCTCACTGACAGTAATGTTAATATAAATAACAAATTTACATAATGATAATAATAATATATATAAAGTATTAGAAAATGAAACGCTAATATGAAAAGAAAATGTTTTGTCTACCTGTAGTACCTCTACGGAAGGCTAAGCCCCGCCCACTCCTCAAGCGCTTCATTGAAAACTCTTTCATGACGTGTTGGAAAACCCCGCCCTCTCCCCAAGAGCCGCTTTGCGCTGCTCGCTCGAGTCTGAGCTCCTCCACAACAATGTAGCACACGCATAATGGGATTTACCGGGTTCACTTTCAAACGCTTTTGTTGTTGTTTTAAAAATTAACGAGAGTTTCGCTTTGACTTCCACGGGGATGAAACGCAGTGCCGCTGAATGAAGTGAGTAAAATAGTTCGCTGGGAAACTTTTCAGCATTTATGCGTTTTTTGGATTTTGAGCGCTGAAGATGCTTTAAAACACGTTGTGTTTTTTACTTTTTGCTGTTTAAAAGATTAAAATACGTGCATTTCAGTTTTGTTTTAGGGTTATATTACAAAGGATAAGTTTTTATGAGGTTCATTAAATTAAGGATAGTGATTACTATGTATTGTTTTCTTCCTTTACCTGACTTGACTCTCATTTTGTACCTATTTCATAACTTTCCGTCAAAGCACTGAATATAATGCATCTCTGTGTTCACTTTGTTGTCCAGCATGTTGTGTTTATATTTTATAACCTTTCAGGAGGTTCACTGCACTCTGCTACAGACCTCTGAGAGTATCCATTGATTTTTACTCTTGCATTCTATTTCAAGCTCCAACAAGCTTCACTTTGATAGAAAAAAGGCAAAAGCATAAGTTTTTTTTTCATGTTTAATTAAGTGTCTGCCATTTAAATGTAGTTTGGAAACATTTTCAAACATGTAAATTGCTTTTGTTCTTTAACGCTTTTCATTTTTCTCCAATGCTTTTCATTCAGCTCTGTTTATAAAACTTTAACCGGGCTGATTTCGTCTGTCATTGTAGATAAATAACATCACACAAATGTCAATGCATTTGAAACAACATTATATCAGACAGCTGCGTTGGCAGCCTATTCTCAAGACTCCAATTAGTCCAAGGTGACTAGTCAAAGACCTACAAATGCCACGATAACCTGTTGTGGAGTGGATCTAATGTATTCAGGCTTAATTGGAAGATAACTAGATGTTTAATCACACATTTACTCAGTGGTTTTCCTGCCTCTGTATCAGCAGCTTGCGGTTATTGTACTATTCCTCCGGGAGGTGTGGCGTGCCACTCTAGGAGTCGCGATTGGGATTGTGTCTTTTCAGCGGCCGTACCAAGTTTCATGAAACCTGAACATCTCTTTTCACCCTCTCTTTCTTTTTCACGCGCTCCCCCTGTTGTTTTGACTCCATTGTCTCCTTTCTAAATGCCTCCTCCCTTTTAGTCCCTGAGGAGTGGTGGGTTTTCAACTTGTGTTCAGCATATGGGGGGCGTAATTTGCCGCTCGTGTTGACATTCTTTTATTGTTTCGTGCACCCGGTACCCACAAACAAGTTTTTTTGTTTCTCCCTTTAGTCTCTAATTTGAAATTGCACTCCTGCGTATTTGCTTTTTCTTTCCCTCTTCAAAGGCGGCCCTTATCTTGTAAAATGTTTGGCTTGTAAACGCTTGGGGGAACCTTCATTCAGAGTCATTATTACGCTCCCAAAGCTGGGCAGACAAAACATATGCTGTTTTTTGTTGTTGTTGTTTTCAGCCTCTAAAACAGCTATTAAATAGGGTGTGTAATGTACGAAGTAGCCCGTGAATTTGGTGCCAGCTCCCTTTCTGTCGGTTTCACTGGAGTGAGCGTGTTTATCTGCCCCCATCAAATAATTAATGTTGCATTTTTATGCACGCAGATGCTTGTCAAGGTGGTGATGAAAGCAGCGTGGGCCGCTCGCGAGTGAGAGTCTGGCGGTGTGAAAATGAGAGCCGAAGGTGAAACCTAATAATCATCATCATACGGTTGATGGTTCCAGAACTGTTTTTAAAATTCACCGAGAGTAGACACTTCTCACACTCATCCAGCTTATGAATATAGATGTGCACCTTTCTAACCTGACAGAACTGTTGAATTCAATCAGCGTAAAATTGAAACGGCACTTTTTTAAAAGGTTTACTGTGATTACCTGTAGGTTGCTTTCAAAAGAGCTACTCGGTGTCATTTTCCTGTAGATTCGCAGACTTTGCTTTTGATAAAAGCTTGCTTGAGCATCATTATATCTCCCATTGTGGCCATTATGGCTCATTACCATCAAAATAAGATGTCATCATATTTGTTTGTTCAGAGAGGTGATAATTACAGGGAGCCAGAGATGATTGGTTGCCTGACTCACTCATTCCGACCACAGCCGTGTTTTCTCCACTAGAAATTCCTACAGGACCTAAACGCACTCTGCAGCACCCTGCTAACCTCTTGCTCTTCTTGCCGAAACGCCCTGATGATATCGGATATCTAGCAGCGTGCGTGAAATATGCACGAAATATTCATGAGCTCAGTTGGAGAGTATAAAGAAGCGACAAGGAGAGGAGGCTTTGGTGGAAACAGAGGACAGATTGCAACAGAGATATAAAGATAGTTGAGTTGGCACGGCGGGAGGGAGAAAAGATTGAGTAAATACGAAACGGCGAGTCTCTTCTATAAAATATTAGGAGTCTGAGTAGCATACAACTGTCAGCGATGAAATATGTACGAGGTTACATTACTAATCGCCGTATTTTATCACACTCCCGCTTTCCGTTCTTCAAACAGCGAGATGCTTTCGCTGTTGTTTTTTGCTCTCTTTCAATTTTCCCCACCTTTTCTTTTTCCATATTTCCCAAAGTATCACCCCCTCCTGCATGGGTGTAGACTAGAGTATGGAAATGAGAACTTGCCCACCCTCCCTCCACACACACAGAGGTGGTGATTAACCACTGCACACCCCAGGCACACACACTCTCACTCGCACATGCACACACACTTGGTGTGCTGACACTTTCATGCCTGGCATCAAAGAGACTTGTAAATCCCAGTCACTCTCACTCTCGGTACGCATTCAAAGAGCCAACTCTGTAATAATCGGTGGCGTCTCTGCGTTGTGCCCATCTCCACGAGACATGTT
This sequence comes from Chanodichthys erythropterus, assembly GCF_024489055.1. Lineage (NCBI taxonomy): Eukaryota > Metazoa > Chordata > Actinopteri > Cypriniformes > Xenocyprididae > Chanodichthys > Chanodichthys erythropterus. The sequence goes on from NC_090229.1 coordinate 7,646,979, forward strand.
GCGTGTTGTGGGATGCTTTGTCTTTGTCTCGCACCAGATTTCCAGGTTTATTTCCACCTTGACACCTGCGTTAGCATGGCACAGTCTCACCTGCTGCGACGACCCCACCAATCTGCTTTGTGTGAAGACACATATGCAATCTTGCCTTATGATATCTTATGAAAAAGTGACTGTAATTAAGCAAAAATTGACTTGCTTTTTTAAATGAAGCTTTGCTAGGATGTAGTAATTGGCTTTCATTAAAGGGATATATGAAAATTGTCAACATTTAATCATTCTCGTGACTTCCTTTGATCTGTGGAAGGCAAAAGAAGATATTTTGAAAATTTGTCTTTTATGGTCCTTACAATGAGAGCCAATAGGCTCCAGACTAGTGTTGTCGTTTTTCAAAATATCTTCCGTAACACTTTACAATAAGGTACTATTTGTTAACATTAGTTAAAGGGGCCATGAATTGAGAAATCAGCTTTTCCTTGAGCTTTTGATATATAAGAGGTTGTCATACTATACAAATATCTGAAATCTTCCTTGTTAGTCCAATTAAAGCTTTTATTGACACCAGGCCCAGCGATTCACTCATCCCGAAATGTGCCTATAGATAGGTGAGACGTCACCTCCACAGAAAAAATCAACGCCTACTTCATCATTGCAAAGTTAGCCCCGCCCACTGGCGTGTTAGTGAGATGAGGAGGAAAGAAGAGCGACACGGGACTAAAAATAGCATTACTTTTCAAAGGATCCTAATGCTAGGAATATTGTTATTTATTTTCAACAATGTGAATGTCTCAGTTGAGCTTTATTTGTATTTGGTACATTTAACTGTGGATTCTTTGGTAAATCAATCGCATTTTGGCGCAGGCTTTTACGATATTGACTCAACAGTAATGCAACAACATGTTATTAACTGTGTTAACTCTAATGCCTGATCTGATATGTAATGATTCATTTACAGTCAGATGTTCTTTATCTATATGTCAGTAAATCAAACCAGTGACTAAACTGTCAACTTTCTTAGTAGGATGAAAATAATCTGTTATTTAAAAGGTGATTAAATTACATATAGAAAAAGCGATCAAAGAACGCTTCCTTTCTTATTCAATGAATCTTTTTGTTACATCGCGTTTGCACTGTTAGTTATGATGAAATCATTCGTTAGTGTGCAGAAATTGAGTTGCAATAACGAGATGACTGCTTTCATGCGCTCAACAGCATGTCTATGATTGGGTGTTCATCACTGCAACCTTTCATGCCACAATAAATAATATAATGCCATAGATTTAAGTGTAATGCTATAATCAAAACTTTTAACGATTAGTTAACCTTGAGAGCTGTAATAGTAAAAATGTGCGGGAGAGAGTAATACTTGGCTATTTTATAGGCAATGATGTTAGCCAATCACAGCAGTGGGCGTTTACACTGAAGTCTTACAGCAGACACGCCCATTAAAACAGAATGTTCAAATAAGAAGGCTGAAAAAATAAATGCCTTTTATTTCTAAATTGACAATTTTTGATGTAAAAAACATACTAACATTATAAGTGCACCCCAGGAAACATTATAAAAAAATAAAACAACACAGTTCATGAAGTAAATGATGACAGAATTTTCAATTTTAGGTGAACTATCCCTTTAATTTAAGTGTCTGCTGATTCTTACATTGTTTCATCCATTCAGACACTGTGCTTTTAAATGATCTTAGATGTTTTATTGAGAGACAGTGATGCATATCGCGAGACCCTTTGTGTCCCATCATATTTCCAGGTTACTTTCCACTGAAATCTCGCTGCCCCACCTGCTGTGATCGCTCACCCGACCTACGCCCTCTTTGTGTGGCTTGAACAGACGTGAATGTGATGCAAGCATCTTTTCTTAGATGTTCACACCTTGAGAAAGCGATCCAATTAGGCAAAAATGTCATGACTTGCTTATTTTTGTCAAGCTTTTGCTGGAAGGGTGTAATTAGCGTTCATGAATTTACATGTATCTGCTTGTACATGAAGAGTTTTGTATTAGAGTTCGAAGGATGTAACCAAGAATTCAGATTTGGGGGGTAATAAGTCATTTAAATGTCAGCATTGATCAATCACATTTCCGAATGCTTTGGAGATGCATCCTTAATGTCTATGGTGGTTATAGCCACCTATACCTAAAAATAGTAGCCAGACTATATTGTTCCATCAGTTTAGACAGTGTGCTTAAATTAGGAGAGATGTTTTTGTCAGATGTCAAGCCTGCCGAAGCGATTTCTTCCTCTGATAGCGCAAGCACACAGCATGGGTGGGGTTCGCATGTCTGTCTGTTGGCTCACCCCCATGGAGGAGTCTTGGACTCTGAAGCTTGTCTCATTTTTTTTTTAAACACAGAGAACCTCACTTTATTTGAATGTGCCAGCTACATGCTTTGTGTGATGTCCTTCAGTTTTTTTGTGTGTTTTCATGTGTGGAATGTGTCTGTCTGGAAGCATTGCGTGTACGTGTGTAAGCTTTGTGTCTGATATTGTGTTTTGCGTATTATGCACTCGGCAAAGAAATTAGACACACATGCACGCTGTAATTACTAGCGTGTCTGTTTCTGGGGGTAATGAGTGTTGAGTGAGCTTAGCAACCTAGCAAGTATGTGCTTTGTTTTAATATGCTGCTGTGTAGGAGAGGAAGTTTACAGTGATTGGGAATTCAAGCACACACACACAGAAGAGGATGGGCGGCACAAGCGCTACCAGCTAGGGTCAAAGGTCAGCCTGCAATCGAAATGATTCTCCCTGAATTGGTTGCACCTTTCGGGAGTGATAAACTCTGCTACCCCCTATTTAAAACATGTTTACATATTGCAAAAGCTGTTATTAGCGATATGCATTGAGTATAATAGCTATTGGTCTGGTTTTACAATAGAATGCTGCAAAACCAACCTCCATTTATTTCCACCCTTTGTCAAGTTCCCGTTCTTTTGTGTGTGCTTGTGTAAGGAAGAGCTCGTCTCCAATATATATCCCAAGCTCTTTTTCCATTCCTCATCACAAAGGCAGTAGCTATTCCTCTTTCTTAGTGAATAGAGAGTGTGTTCTCGCTCTCTCCCATGATGCCCCGAAACAGTTATTACCATTTAAGTAAAAAAAATGGAGATGAATGCTGATGCTGCAAAAGCTCGACCTAATTCAAGCTGTGAAATTGCCTGTTTTGACAGTATAAGAGACCTCCTGCATGCTCAATTTTAGCACACTTTTGTTCCGTGTCATTCTCACCCTGTCTGCCTCTGTTAGTTGGATCTGTGTAGGAATGGTTGCACACTGGGTGGGATTCAATCGCTCAGTCTCTGTTTCGCTTCTGTTTGCCACTCTCAGTTATATTTTCGGTGAGGATATGGTGGTGGCGGCACACCCTCTCCCTACTTAGACACTCTAGGGCTGTGAACGCCTCACTGATTTATTCATTTAAGACTGATACATGTAGCATTTACATATTGTCATATGAATGCCGTATGCAGTATGATATTCTTTTTTTATCTTATAATTGCAATTAAGGTTACTTATGCCAAAAAGCAGTCATAGTTTAGTTTGTCATTACCATTTTACTGAGCATAGACTTTATCAGGCTGGTTTTGCTACTGTACCTTTAAGACGGCTATATATAAATGACCCCTGTTATGATTTACAGGCGTTCCTGTAGCTCAAACAATAGAGCATGGTGCTAGCAAAGGCATGGATTAGTTTCCTAGGTAATGCATCAACTAATTAGAATGTATACCTAGAATGCAGTGTTAGGCCTCAGACACACTAGACGATTTTCAAATTTTAACTAATTTTAAAACCGTGGGAAACCACTGATATACAGACAGTTTAAACCGATTTTTAACATCCTATGAACACACATACTAAACTACTCAGCCAGACTGCGAGACCACACACCTGACGATTGAAGCAACGATTTCAGTGGCATGAGATCTCATAGAAACCAAATGCGACTTTAGAAGAAAAACAAATATGGAGGACGATTGACATTGTCAACTGACTCTCCTGGCCTGAGTTCTGTTTTGTAGTGAATTGAGTAGAGTAGAGTATTGTTAGCTTGTTTTTTTAACAATTACTGGAGAAAATGCGGACCGTGATTGTTATTTGAAAATGTTAACTTTAAAGGATTGAACCAGATTGGCTGACCCGTAAATGCTCACTCAATGGATGGACAATCTGATAGGATTACCTCCACTGCTCTTATGGCAACTGTAGAAAGGGAGACGACACAAACAGTTTCCTTTATGTTTAGTCTCTGGTTGTTAGCTAGCTGCTAGTTGTATGACTAACAAAGTTAGCTAAAAAATTAGCATTATGTGAGCAATCACTAAACTTGTTCCCCAATTTCTGATTAGGTGGGCATGCATGAGAAATCTTTAGACATGCAACCAAACCTTAATCCATTCCGTTCTTTTTCAGTACTCTACTTTTGTGACATTTTTGTGGCTGCCATGTTTCATCTTTAAAAACACGCAACATCTGGTTGGTGAAGTTTGCTCGCTCTCATTGGCTATTGTGAAATCAAGAGTCAGGAGATTTGGGATTGGGGAGGCTCCGATTTGATCAGGAGCAGTAAAACAGTAATGACACCACACAATTGAGGAATTTTTGGACAAAAAGTCTGTGCAAAAACGAGCCTTCCCCCAACCCGCCCCGCCCCAATAATTGGGGGGTGCAAGTCATGCCCAAAATCGTGCCTGAAATCTTTGTGTGTGGCCAGCATAAGACATTTTGGATGAAAGCATCAGCCGTAAATGTAATGTAATTATAGAGATTTGCTAGACTTTGTTTAGTGGCTTTGTTCACACTGTCATTCAATATTGAAAATGTGTAAATATAAATATAATTGCGACATCATAGCCATGATGAATTCTGCATGAGCCAAACAACATTTAGAGGTAGTCAGAAACTAATTTGGCATCATTGCTATACTATACATGCTAATCTGTTTTGGACAACTGCAAAAACAAAACTTGGCCGGTTATGGAAAATTGGAAAAAGCATTAACATATGTATGACTTTTTGTAAGTTCTCTGGTTTGCCTAACATCAAAATGTGTCATAGCCTATATTGAACTTATTTTTTAATAAAAGATCAAGGGAAATTTAAATTTTCATGGTATGACCACTTAAAAGAGTGCTCTAGAATCTTTTTTGCTGACTGCAGAATATCAAAAGCATGTCATCTTATTATCAAAGTGTTTTTCCACTCTGAATGCAAGTCAGCATCATTTAGCTTTTCCAGATCCTGTTGTGCAAGACCTAAACGAAACAGGTCGTGACTAAGGATAAGCAAAATCAGCTGACGGTCTGTTGGCTCTCTGAGCTCGTTTCTTTTGATCATGTTCATTAAACGTGGATAGCATGAGTCCTTAAGCTATGTAGACAAGACACACCGTACAAAGCGATGTTCAGCTTTCAGCCTTCATAAACAAGGTGATGCATGAACTCTCCAATCCAAAGCCTAATTGAAAAGAAGTGGCTAATCTCGGCAGCATGTCAAACTGTCCTTTTCTTACCCACCATCCCTTTGAAGGTGGAGACGAGGTAAAATGTTATGCATACTGATAGACTCCAGCTTCTCTGGAATTCCCCCCTCCCTCCTCTCCTTTGCTCTTTCTCTTCATCTCTCATATACTAGGCCCTCAAGACTTCTTGGCTGCTGTGATATGAATTAAAGATGAATCTTTCTTTTCCCTCTATAACTTTCTCAGATACTCGGTGTCCTCTGATACTTTTTCTCCTTCAAAAATGGAATCGTGTTTGGCGTACTGGCAAAAATTAGTCAAGCCTCTATCTAGACTTGACTTGAAGGCAAGCCAAACCATTACTGTTGCTCATACTTGGGGTTAGGGATTTGAACAAACTCTTAACCCTAAGTATTACAACTTGCCATGCGACTTCCTGCAATGCTTGTGTTACAGACATGATGGCTCAAATTGTGCGGCTTGTTGAGGAGAAGTGTGCTGTGCAGTTCAATTTATTTTTAGAGGAGGTTTTAGAGGAGATTTGGGTACTTTTCAGCTGGTCAGGCAAGGAAACCCGCTTACTGACTGTTAAACCAAGTTAAGTCAACTACGACAAGCACAGAACAGACCAGAAAACCAGTATTTTTCACAAATAAAGAAACTGTTAAAATATGAATAAAAAGTAAGCACTGTAACCAACAAGGCACTCGGTAATCTGGTAAGTGTGTGCGCAATGGGAATCATATTTTTTCAAATAAACAAGGGAAATAAACAGACAAGGTATCACAAATTTTACATACAGCAAAATGACATGAATATGACAGTGTGTGTAACCGAATGTTTAAAAACTGCAAGGTTTTTAAAATTGTATTAAAAAAGACTTTGTTGAATGCTGACCGAAAATGAGTGTTGGCCTTTCTATTACTAATAATATAAATGCAAATGCTATAATACTTTTTTTTACCATTTACTTTCTGTGTTTAACAGTTCTATCTAATAACGTATTATTATTAATACTTTATTTACGTATATTAATCTTATAAAGACGGAGAATGGGAGCACTGTGTCCTTAGCTCCGTCAAAATAAGTCCCTTTTTCTGATATTTAAAAATTGCCAAAACTTACCACTACCCACAACACCCTAGCAACCACATAACAGTGAGCTAAAAAACATTGAACACATTAGCAGTTGCATAGCAACACAATGGCAACCACACACCCTAACAATTACATATCAGCCATATAATATTGCACTTAAAGTGTTAGTTCACCCAAAATGTGACCTCATGTTGTTCCACATCCATAAGACCTTCGTTCTTCTTCGGAACCCAACTTTATTTTTATGAAATCTGAGAAGTTTCTTATCCCCAAGAGAAAGCAACGTAATTACCACATTCAAAATCCAGAAAGGTAATAAAGACATTTTTAAAATAGTCCATGTGACTACAGAGGTTCAACCTTAATGTTATGAAGTGAAAAAAACAAAACAGAAATGATGACTTTATTCAACAATTATTCAACGTCTTTACTACTTTTCTGGACCTTGAATGTGGTAATTACGTTGCTTTCTCTTGGGGATCAGAAACCTCTCGGATTTCCTCAAAAACATCTTAATTTGTGTTCAGAAGATGAACGAAGGTCTTATGGATATGGAACGACATGAGGGTGAGTAATTACTGAGAGATATTTCATTTTTGGTTGAACAAATCCTTTAAAACCACTCAGAACTTGTTGGCAGTTGCATAGCTACACCCTAACAACCACATAACAACATGTTAGAGAACATTCCGAACACCTCAGCAACAGTGGCAACCACGTGCAATAATCTAGCATCATGGCATTGAGTTTTACATGGGAGGCACCACATGTTTTCCTAAGAAAATGAAAGACTAGTTTTATTGCATCAGATGATTCTTTATTTTCTTTATTTTATTTTATAAAACTGAATGTAACAGCTGACACTCGTGACTTTTGAGTGGTTGATTAAAGCGGTGTCTGTTTTCTTGGTTTCATCAGTAAAACCAGAAAGGCAACAGCTACAGGCATCATGCATAATTTAGCACCTAACTTCTTCACATCTCTATTACTTTTTATCAGCGCTCTCATATTTTCACACACACACTCTCTCTCTCTCTCTCTGTTTCCCCACTTGCCCTCTCCCTCGATCTTTCCTTCTCTCCCTCTCTAATCTCTAATCTTGATAATTCCGAGGAACACTCTAGTCATTCTCATATCATCTTGCGGCAGTCAGGATCGGCCAGTAAACAGTGAGTCATACACCCCGAGACCGACACAAACACCAACAAAGGATTTTAATGATAACAGAAGCCCACGTCTGGCGCACTTTGGTATGTTTTATCAGCCGCTGTTCTTGCGTTTACCACTCGTACTCTGGCATTCTGACTTTTCTGAAGTAAACTCCTGCATTATTGCATGTTTCTTGGTTCTTAGACGTGTGTCTTTTATTGCACTGGACCAAAGCCTAGCAGTTTCACTCAAGCATCCTTCACTGCTTGTGTGAAGGTGGCAGGACTTTGAAGAACAAAAGAATGTATTTGAAGCCTGTAGTCTTTGTGCTGCATGGTGATGTGCGGCAGTAGGTATTCTTTGTGGTGTTTTTCTGTTAACGTAACATTTGTCTTCTCTCTCTCTTTCCCCCCTCTCTTGCTCCCTTTCTTTCTCTATCTTTATTTTTCTCTCTCGATCACCCATCTGAATCACCTCCTCTCTCTGGTTTCCGCTAACACTGACTATCTTGCATTGCCTTCTGACTCTCTTCCTTCCTTTTCATGTGTTGCTCAACTTTCCGTGCCCCTCTCCCTCTTCCTTACTGTCTTTTCCCATATCTTTGCATCCTTTCCATAAATCTCATCATTCACTCTGCCTTCACATTTCTAAATAACTGTAATCCCTGTTGTGTACTGTACGTTCCTGCCCTTTCCATCCATTCTGAATTCTCTTTCTTCATGCATGCTGCTTTTCCACTGTCCCCTCTCCCTCTTTCTTCTTGATCTCTATCTCTTTTCAGCAGGTGAGGGGGTGCAATGCCAGCTGCTGCTCCCCTGTTGCTGCTCCTCGCCATCTTGTGGTGGCCTCTGGTATATCCTCTGGTCCCCAGTCATCTTCAGAGCCCCCCTACATTCATCTCCCTCAATGGCTCCCGCCTCAATCACCTCCTGCTCGACAGCCACTCGGGCCATGTCTACGTGGGTGCGGTTAATGTGCTCTATCACCTTTCCCCAGAGTTGCAGCTGCTCTCTTGGGGCAAAACGGGGCCTAAACTGGACAGCCCAGACTGCCTACCACCCATCGACCCCACTGATTGCACCCAGGCAGAAACCACAGACAACACCAACAAGCTTCTGTTACTGGAAGAGGTCAAAGGAGGAAATTCACTCAGCCTAATTGTGTGTGGGACGGTCCTGCAGGGCATCTGCGAGAAGCGAAGCTTGGAGAATGTCTCTCAAGTGCTGTATAAGACCGACAACCCTGTGGACACACAGTATGTGGCGGCAAATGACCCTCGAGTGTCCACGGTTGGTGTGGTGGTGGAGCAGAAAGGTGTTCTGCTTATGCTCGTTGGACGGGGCTACACCAGCAAAGGACCTGGTGGGATCCCACCAATCACGATGAGGCGCTTAGCCGCAGTTCCCCGACATTCTGCACCAGCATTCTCTCACGAAGAACTTGGAAAGCTGGTCGTTGGTAGCTACTCTGAATACAACAACCACTTTGTGAAAGCTTTCCACCACAACAACTATGTCTACTTTGTGTTCTCTCGACGTGATGTGTGGGGCAAACGAGAGTATCGGACTTACGTTTCGAGACTCTGTGCAGGCGACCCCAATTTCTACTCTTATGTGGAGGTGCCGCTTTCCTGCAGTGGAGGATATAATCTGGCACAGGCGGCAGTGCTTGGCACGCACCTTGATCAACCTGCGCTGTTTGTGGCAATGGCTATGGGACAAGCGTCGACTCCCACACCCACAGACAGGTCGGCTCTTTGTGTGTACATGGTGAAGAATCTGGATGAAGCCCTGCATGGCGCCCAGCTACTTTGTTACACACAGGAAGGCAAAGACAACAATAACAAGGAGAAGGCGTACATTGAGTATGAGGTGTCCTCCAGTTGTCTGAAGCTCCCAAAGGTAAGTTGTTGGCCTTGATTTTCTGTCATTCCTCAAAGAGGATTACAACCTCCTGAAATTCATCATGTTGTTCTCAAAGGGTCTTTGATGACTGTGCCAACTGATCCAACAAAATTGGAATTTTCCTCTTTGCCAGTATTTTTTTTTCAGGCTCTTGTTCCCTATACCCCTTCCACCATTCAAAATCAGTTCCGCTTTAGACTCTTCCAAATAAAGGCATAATTTCAACATTAGCCAATGAGATAGTGGTGTAGGCTGTTTTTTGGCGGTAGCCTGCAATTGGGTATCCGCTTATTTTGCCAATCTCTGACAGTTGTACCCACCTACCTCAGCATGGCTTCAAAATAGTTTCTACTAGCAGACGGAGGGAGTGGCTCCATGAATGTAGCGCCTTTTAATGAGGGGTAAATCCGCAGCTAAAGAGCGATAAGTAGGAATATACAGCTAGGGAAAGCCAGAAGATATCGGCCCATTAGCCGGGTCGTGTAAAACAGCATGGCGTGTGGTTTCTTGGCGACAGATCGGGGTCAGCTGGGGCTTTTTTTGCGACAGGGGTGTAAGTCTGGGCGAGTGGCAGCTGCCTCAGTGCTGACACAGATTAGCGTCCAGCTGCCTGCGCCAATGCTAATCCGCATGGCATAACCAATGCAGCGGTAGCTCCCAGATTTCTGCATCTCACAGGGCTGATTCTAATTCTCCGCTCTGTGAATTTCAAAGAGATTTCCATCTACAGTTTGTGCAACCGTAATGTAATGACCATTTAGTATAACAAAACAAATTAAAATGAACTGTAGTTTTGGGTATACAGTGGTTTGTGTAGCTTATGGTTTGTTTTAAGTGTGACAAATGAGTACTTTCTAAGAGAGAAATCTAAAGAGGTTTTGTTTGAGGGGGAGGAAAGGAGGTATGGGGACTAATGGAGAATGGTTAATGTTCTATTCATGTGTCTCTTGCTGTGTGGAAGGGGGTAGTGTGTTTTAGTATGAGCCTGGGAATGAAAAGGATTGGTGTGTATGTGTGTAGCCTCTGGGAGGTGGTTAAATCCAGCTTAACGCTGCAGCTGGTTTGAGTTCCGCTGACCCACATCCTCTCTGGGCTCACTGCCCCAGTGACCAACACCCATAGAAGCCCACTGAACCTATGACCTCAAAGAAATAATAATATCACCACTTTTGAGGTGTACAGTTCACCATGTCTAATATATGACTTCTGTCTGTTAGTTTGCAAAGAAATTGCTAATATTATGTATTATGAAATCAGTTTTGGAGAAAGTCACTATGTGCATAATAATTGAAACACATATTGTTTCAAACCTGTGTGACTTAAGAATTATGAAGATGTTATTGGTTGTTTTTTTGCATGCAATTGCAATGCATGGAATGAAAGACTGGAATGAAATTGCATGGGAATAAGAAAGTTCCCAATGTCCAGGAAGGGTAATTTTTTTTAAGATCATGATGTTTACATTGCCTTTTTAACAGTTATAGCCATCTCAATAATTCATAGTAAGTATTGCAGAATGGATGTCTATTATCTTGTTTTCAAAGCAGTAGGTGTGTTTGGTGTTTCTATATTTGACCTCCTTTGACTTCAATTGCGTGCCACCGTTCCGCTGTCCCGTGTGGTCACTCCCCTTGGTCTGTTGGCTGAGGTATTGTGTATATCAGTCCACTGACAGCTGCAATTCTAGAATAGCATTAGGTCAGGACACACAGACCCACGGCTGGCTCCAGTGAGTGCATCTAAAAATCACTTCCAGGCATGGATAGATGATGGGTTGTGTTTGACAGACATCATAATAAAAGCAGCTGAGCTTTTTTAGTATTGATTTTATGCGCATAGCAAGGACAGGATGTTTCTGGCACTATCCAAATGTTAAAAGTTGACTTTGGGAACTTTGTACTTACCCAGTTTTCAGAGCTCAGACTTAATATTCGTCTTACATTTTGGATATTAATTGTCTATAATATAGTCTCTCAGGGTTTTTGTCTCAGTATTGTAAGCATGTGGGCACACAGCTGTCTGTCTGTGTGATTAGCTCAAACCTCATTATTTCCAAAACATTTAACATTCATTAATTCCTAAACTGTTTATATATCATTGGACCGAATTCAAAGTACAGCCAAGTTGCATATATTAGAAACTTGCATGGCATTTCATGTAAACTACCAGGCAAACTTTTGGACTTATCTACTATCTTAGAATAACAGTAAATCATTAAAATGATGAGGAAAAAAGCATCTTTTGAGCATCTTGCTGTCTATATTCCAGCTCTGCTCACTCTGGAAATTCATTTGACCAACTTAATGAGGTGCATCCTAGAATGCTTTTTAAAACTACTGAAGGAGTAATGCATGCTGGTAACTTGCTGGCAGCATTTCCTTCACTGTACTGTCAAACCGATTTATTAAATTACAATTTAAATTAGTCAATAAAACTATTTAATGAATTCAAGCATATGCATTTAAATCAAATGGTTTTGAAGATTCAAGTGTCCACACTTTTCACTTGTAGTGTGGTTTTAATGAAAGAACACTGCACTTTTATCTCAATAATTTCCTCCCTACTGTATCTGTCAATAAAGGTAGGCAGAAGTTCAGAGTCCTCTGTGCACTAAATAAAGTTGTCAGCAGTGGCGTATAATCAGTTTATGGGTGGGAATCGAGAATGGGTTCTTATTCAGAACTGATGTATAAAAATATTCCGGAACTAAATGGTTTTCATGACATTTGGCTCCGTTTACAGTCTGCATTCTTCCACAAACGCAGACAGAGCACCGTACTAAAACTGTACTGACAGTGTTTTCATGCACCATTGCTGAACCACTTTTGAATCTAAAGTGCCAAAAAGTCATGTTTTAGCCAAGTTGTGAGGTGCAGCCTTAATTTAAAGGGTTAGTTCACCCCAAAAAAAATGAAAATTCTGTCATTAATTACTCACCCTAATGTCGTTCCACACCCGTAAGACCTTCGTTCATCTTCAGAACACAAATTAAGATATTTTTGATAAAATCCGATGGCTCAGTGAAGCCTCTATTGACAGCAAGATAATTAACACTTTCAGATGCCCAGAAATGTATTAAAACATATTTAAAACAGTTCATGTGACTACAGTGGTTCAACCTTAATATTATACAGCACTAAGAATACTTTTTGTGCACCAAACAACAAAATAATGACTTTTCAACAATATCTAGTGATGGCCAATTTCAAAACACTGCTTCATGAAGCTTCGAAGCTTTACAAATCTTTTGTTTTGAATCAGTGGTTCGGAGCGCCACAGTCATGTGATTCCAGTAAACGAGGCTTCGTTATGTCACAAGTGTTTCAAAATTTCAATAGTTCACGTGACTTTGGCAGTTTGATACATGCTCCGAACCACTGATTCGAAACAAAAGATTTGTAAAGCTTTGAAGCTACATAAAGCAGTGTTTTGAAATCGGCCATCACTAGATATTGTTGAAAAGTGGTTATTTAGTTTTTTTGGTGTACAAAAAGTATTCTCATCGCTTTTTTAATATTAAGGTTGTACCACTGTAGTCAGTTTTAAATGTTTTTTAGTACCTTTCTGGGCATCTGAAAGTGTTAGTTATCTTGCTGTCAATGGAGGCCTTACTGAGCCATCGGATTTTATCAAAAATATCTTAATTTGTGTTCTGAAGATGAACAAAGGTCTTATGGGTGTGGAATGACATGAGGGTGAGTAATTAATGACAGAATTTTCATTTTTGGGTGAACTACCCCTTTAATGTGATGAGAGAGAGAGAGAGAAACTTCAATTCCCAGCTATTCCTAATAACTTTCTGATGAACGTAGTTAGTGATGGATGTTGATAATGCAATGTTTCTGGGTCGTGCAGGACTCTCTGACCGAGTACCCATGCGGAGGTGAACACACGCCCAGCCCCATCGCCAGTGCCATTGCTCTGGAGGCCACGCCCGCTTTCACCTGGACTCCTTCTATCACTGCCGTCACCACAGCTACTGAGGTCAACCACACCATTGTCCTGCTAGGAGACAAAAGCGGAAAGCTACACAAGGTATGACTCACTGTTACTTATTACTGGCCATATAACATGCTATTTTTCATCTTGCATCACGCTTTAGTGGAACTAAACCTGCAATTTTTGTGTTAGCAGCACAAATCCTTAACCATTAAACACCCACCATCCATCACTGAAGCATAATGGGAAAAATCAGCATGAACAACTGAATTTTAAAGACTGTTTACCATCATTAAAGAAAAGACTTCTTTATTGAAAAGCAAACACATGGAGTAATCATAATCTGTCATTAAGCACTAACTTGCCAGTAATGAGCGAACAACCCTACAGCATGGTAATATTATGTTATTAATATTGCTTGGTTCAGTCAGAGTTCAGCTAGTGGGTTACATTATTTTGTAGGATAAAGTTTGGGGAAGGTATTATATTGTGTCCTTGCTGATAATAATTTTTTTTGGTATGCATTGCAATTTGGACACTTTTGTATCCTTTATATGAGGCCTACGGTTGAAGGCCACTAAAATTGAGACAGTGTATTTGAAGATTACCTTTCAAAGCAGAAAAACATGACATAAAGTTAGCTTGAACTGTTACGTTTGGTGTTTAGCTGCTATTTAAGGCAAATGGACAAGAGAGTGCATGCATGTCTTAAGCTCCTGTTCTCTTGAGGTGGAAGAGTGTAGAATTAATTCATGAGTCATGGAAGGTGAGAAGAAATACATGATTAGCAACACTCGGCATGCTAGAATTTGGTTCCAATAAGAGGAATAGTTCACCCAAAACTCATTGTTCCAAAGCCCGTATTACTTTTTCATCTGTAGAACGCAACAAAATTTTGAAGAATCTTCACACAGAGGTTTTTGCATTGAGCTTAACTATAGGCTTCAGACGACTTGGAATTAAGTGCAAGAGAATGAGTAAATAATGATTGAATTGTTATTTTTTAGATTAACTATTCTATCATCATCCTTCAGGCAGAAGATCCTCGTGCAATATATTAATTCAGTCTTGGGAATAAACTCAGTTTGCCGCATCACAGTGTATTTTTGGTGTTTTTAGGGGCGGATGTTTTGATCTGCCAATTTTGCCCACTTTCAATCTGGGAATGTTGGGTATTTGCGGCTCGTGGTTGGCCCAGTCTGGCCTGAAGCGTGTGTGTGTGTGTGTGTGTGTGTGTGTGTGTGTGTGTGTGTGTGTGTGTGTGTGTGTGTGTGTGTGTGTGTGTGTGTGTGTGTGTGTGTGTGTGTGTGTGTGTGTGTGTGTGTGTGTGTGTGTGTGTGTGTGTGTGTGTGTGTGTGTGTGTGTGTGTGTGTGTGTGTGTGTGTGTGTGTGTGTGTGTGTGTGTGTGTTTGAACGCGAGCGCTTGCCTCATCAGCATGAGAGGACATGTTCTGAATGCTTATTGTAAGCGCCTTGGGGAGAACCAATCCCAGGGGAGCCGGTCACATGCGGCGCGCTCTGGGTCGGCTGATAGGGGTGGCGGCAGCCGCGCTTGGGAGTTTTTCATCCCTCAATCCCCTCCGGTGCTATATGAAATATTAACAGCAAAACTCTGAAACAGCAGCTTGTTTACCGCCCAAAATTCTCCTCAGGCAAAACTTCTCACAGACAGCCCACGGTATCTTCTTCTGTCTGCAAGTTGCTGAAAAAAACACCGGCCTGCTGAGATTGCAACTCGCCTGAGCTTTGTGTGTCTTCTGTACATGCATGTGTATGCTTTTGTTCATACTTTTGAATAAAACACTAATTAAGCATTCAATTTTAGCACATTATTCGCCATGCAGCATTTTTGCTACAGAATTGATTCTTTAAAGTTGGCATGAAAGGAAAATTGCAATAGTTGTTTCCAGTGTTACAGTGTTGGGAGTAACACATTACAAGTAACTTGAGTTATGTAATCCGATTACTTTTTCAAGTAACTAGTAAAGTAAAACATTACTTTTTCAATTTATATCAAAATATCGAAGTGTCTTATTAAAAACATTCAGTATTCCTCAAAATGAATAAAAAACTCTGAAATGTCATGTCAGAATTTTACACAAACCTGTAATAATTAACTATATTGAATTACACAAATATACTTTATGTATTTGATCTCACTTTATAAACCATTGTCTTTGCTGCTGATCTTTAATGATCTAAATAATCTTTTTTTTTAAAAAAAACAAATAAGCAAGCCAAGCCCAGGTGAGAAAAAGTAACGCAAAAGTAATGCAACGCATTACTTTTCATAAAAAATAACTAATGCAATTAGTTACTTTTTTAGGGTGTAACGCAATATTGTAATGCATTACTTTTAAAAGTAACTTTCCCCAACATTGGTTGTTTATTTTGTACTGCTTCTCAGACAAGAAAAATGTAGGGTATAGTTGAATTAATTGGTGATCATTGAATTGTTAAATATTGATTTGCACAGATAAATCATTCACTGCAATATTCCATTAAAAATAAGAATTGTCCATTTTCATTTCATGGTGACTTTAAAGGGTTAGTTCACCCAAAAATGAAAATTCTATCATTAATGTATCTATCTAACACATGTAAGACCTTCATTTATCTTCAGAACACAATTTAAGATACTTTTGATAAAATCCGATGGCTCAGTGAGGCCTGCATTGACAGCAAGTTCATTTACACTTTCAAATGCCCAGAAAGGTACTAAAGATGTGACTACAGTGGTTCAACCTTAATGTTATGGAGTGACAAGAATACTTTTTGTGTACCAAAAAAACAAAATAATGACTTTATTCAACAATATCTAGTGATGGGCGATTTCAAAACACTGCTTCATGAAACTTCGAAGATTTACGAATCTTTTTGTTTCGAATCAGTGGTTTGGAACGTGTATCAAACTGCCAAAGTCACATTGTCAACCATTGAAATTTCGAAACACTTAGCCTCGTTTACTGAAATCACATGACTTTCACACTCCGAACCGCTGATTCGAAACAAAAAGATTTGTAAAGCTGTTTTGAAATCGCCCATCACTAGATATTGTTGAATAAAGTCATTATTTTGTTTTTTTGGTGCACAAAAAGTATTCTCGTCGCTTCATAACATTAAGGTTGAACCACTGTAGTCACATGAACTTTTAAATATGTCTTTAGTAGCTTTCTGGGTGTTTGAAAGTGTAAATTATCTTGGTGTCAATGCAGGCCTCACTGAGCCATCAGATTTGATCAAAAATATCCTAATTTGTGTTCTGAAGATGAATGAATGTCTTACTGGTGTGAAACAACATGAGGGTGAGTAATTAATGACAGAATTTAAATTTTGGGGTGAAATAACCCTTTAAATCATGCGGCTTGTTGTAGAAAGTTGTGCTATTACTTTTATAAGCAATCAGACTTTATGTGCCTTTTTTTTTTTTTTTGCAGGTGTTCCTGCATGCAAATGGTACCGGTACCAAATATGACACCGTGGAGGTGGATTCAGAGAGTCCCATTAATGCTGACCTGCTGTTGGACTCCACCAAACAGAACGTCTACGTATTGACCGAAAGAAAGGTACTAGAGACAAACAGATTCCTTTCAACTGCCAGCAACTGAAACAAACAGCATCTGTTACATGCGCACTCTCAAAGGAGAGATTACACATTTACTTTGACAAACATCATTTGAATGGCAGATTTTATCTCAAGATGAAAGTCTGGTTTTGTTTTTTGCATTGTCTAGTAATTGCCGGTAGAATCGTCTTGGCAGCCAATCAGAATTGGAGATTCGTTTCACACTGTTAGCTCATGCAAAAGTTGCATTTTCTTGCATTATATTAGTTTGCAATGCGAGAACGGTGCTCAAGGCATCTGATTTGTCTGTGTGTGTGTTTCAGGTTACAAAGCTCCATGTAGCTCAGTGTGAAAGGCATTTAGACTGCCGCTCCTGTCTGTCTAATAGAGATCCCTACTGCGGCTGGTGTTCGCTGGAGGGCAGGTACTTGAGCTCACCTGATTGCTGTTGCACATCACTGCCTGCTCTTTCAACACTCCCTTCCCATCAGGGCGCACCCCTTGTTTTACATAAACATCACATTTAATCGTATGACGATCATTTCCATAGATCATTTTAGATATTCATAATTTCTTCAACGACTTCTGCTTCCACAGAACAGCAGATGTGTTACCGGTTCAGCTGTTTTGGGCTATTTATGCAACCCTTTTTGTTGGGGGATTATTCTAGGGATCATTATCAGACTAATATTTAATACTACACTACCGTTTCAAAGGTCAGTAAGAAAGACATTTTTGAAAGAAATAGTTATGGTAAAGACAAAAATGAATTCAAATTTTCAAATAAAAGCTGTTCTTTTGAACATTCTATTCATCAAAGAATCCTCAAAAAAGTATCACGATTTGCACCAATTTTAAGAAACACAAATGCTCTTAACATTGATAATAAGAAAATCTGCAAATTATAATGATTTTTGAAGGATCATGTGACACTTACACTGCAATGAGCCTGAAACAAGTGCAAAACAGCACCATGATAGTAGTCTATGCAACATGTGTGCTATATTCCAAGTATTTTGAAACTATGATTTTTTTTTTTTTGTTAACAGATCAACATTTAAATTATTCACAAATAATCATCCTCTCTGCTGTAGTTTTCAAATCTCATGCACCTTATCATGATCAGGCAAGCTTTCAGGCAGTATCGTCTCAAAATACAGTCTGTTCTCACACAAAAGCTATCATATATCTTTAGAAGGAACTTTCTGATATTTATATGTTTTGTTTTGGAGCTTGACATCATAAATCACAATCCAGTTTTGTTAAATAAGAAACAGAAGCTCAGAAATTGTGACAAAATAATGGGGTAAGAAAAACTACATAAGGGGTGGAAAAAAAGCGTAATTTTTGTGTTCTTTTTTCTTAATCTAATCTCTGAGAAGACTCTTCAGTTTATTAAATTTTGCTGTAACTCTAAGCAGACCCTTATCTCATTGCTTGTGTGTGTGTGTGTGTGTGTGTGTGTGTGTGTGTGTGTGTGTGTGTGTGTGTGTGTATGTATCAGATGCACGCGGAAGATGGATTGCGCACGACATGCTGAGCTTCACCACTGGATCTGGAGTTACGGCCGTGATCGCCAGTGTGCGTCTGTAGAGAGTCTACAACCCTACATCCAGAGCAGAGAAGAGCAGACACAGGTGCTTTACCTGATCCCAGATCACCTCCCACTCACCGCTGTCACATTATAGTCTGTGTGGTCCTCACTGCAGCCTATTTTGGCCAAGAAACGCCCACTTAGAAAGGAAGTGACTTGTAACACTGCGCCTAACTAGGCATGATGTGATAAAGCAATTAAAGCTATTATTAAAATGGCTGCAACATGCAGCATTTCTTGGGTTCATAGTGAAATCTCATATATATATACTACTATAATACTTACATAGTATGCTATAATACTCAACTAGGGCCATCAGTAAAGACTTTTATTATTTTACAGAAGATTTCTGTTTTAAATAAACAGTTCTTTTGAACTTTCTATTCATCAAAGGATCCTGAAAAAATGTAATGGTTTCCACAAAAATATTAAGTAGTGCAAGTAGTTTTCAACATTGATAATAATCAGAAATGTTTCTTGAGCACCAAATCAGCATATTAGAATGATTTCTGAAGGATCATGTGACTAATGGACTATGGTCTAACTAGGAATAGCAAGTAACTAATCATGTTCATAACTGTAATGTAAATGTTTTTTTGTTATTTTTAACCTGAATTCTTGCTTCAGTGTGTCAATACAAGACAGAAAACTGTGCTCAAGGTTTTCAGTTGCACAATAACATTCTTGTAAGGGGTCAGGAATTGTAGGTTT
Organism: Chanodichthys erythropterus; assembly: GCF_024489055.1. NCBI lineage: Eukaryota > Metazoa > Chordata > Actinopteri > Cypriniformes > Xenocyprididae > Chanodichthys > Chanodichthys erythropterus. The sequence goes on from NC_090229.1 coordinate 7,666,410, forward strand.
GCTACAGCACTGACCGGTTGCTTATGCAATGCTCACAAATGCTTACATACCCTGAAAACTTTGGTCTTAACAAGCGAAGCACAAAAACCCCACCAGCATCCAAACAAAAGTATTGACAATATCTCCTATTAGTATTCTTAAGAGCAACCATGGCCTTGCACACTCTGAAAATCGCCATTAAATGTCTGATCTATTTTTTCTTCTGTGCTTTCAAGGTCTCTTTCACAGTTCTACAGTTGCCAGTCTTGTCAAAGGATGAGTCTCTATCTTGCGCTTTTGGGAGTTTGGCTGCTCAGCCTGCAGTTGTCATGGAGAACAGAATCACATGTCAATCACCGGCACCAGAGCAGCTCCCCCCGAGTCCGCCAGGCAACGGTAAGCCACGCTGACACGATCGCATTGCCAAGACGGTTTTATCCCAGCAACCAACTGTTGAGCTGAGGGAATGAAACCCAAACCATTTCTTTTCAAGGGATTGTGCTTCTGTTTCATCCACAACACATTTTTTTTATTCTTGGTAATCTGAATCTAGCTATTGTGGTTTTCACATTCAGAGATAACTAGTTTCTTAGAATATGTTTGCATGCATGTTGGGGGTAGCACATTACAAGTAACTTGAGTTACGTAATCAGATTACTTTTTCAAGTATCTAGTAAAGTAACGCATTACTTTTTCAATTTACAACAAAATATCTAAGTGACTTTTTTAAATAAGTAACGCAAGTTACTTTTTCACATTTATGGACCGACAGCTCTCCGGTCCCCATGTTGAGAGTAATAAAGTTCACAGGTGTTGTGTGCGCTGTGTGAACATGATGTTATTGTAGTTCTGGACTAAATGTGAACATGCATTTAATAAAATCACCTCAAAATGAATAAAAACAGTGAAATGCAATCTCAGAATTTTATACAAACCTGTAATAATTAACTATATTAAATTACACAAATATACTTTATGTATTTAATCTCACTTTATTAACCAATGTCTTTGCTGCTGACCTTCAATAATCGAATTCAACCATACTAATAAGCAAAAATTACTTTAGATTTAGAAATAAGAGTGTTGAACTTCCTTCTCCTGTATCTTATTCTTCTTTAATCCAGAATGGCAGCACAGCTGAAAGGTTTGTTTGAGCTGCGCCCTCTACTGTACAGGCGTAAATATGCATTTCCTTCAGCCTGAGGCTTATTCATTCCATTTTTGGTGTGAAAGGGCCTTAACATTTGCCAAAATTAGAACTTTTTTTGTTGTTTTTAAAAAGCAAACAATCAAGCCCAGCCCAGGTGAGAAAAGTATTTGTATTTGTATTTAAGGAAAAAATTTTAACGCATTACTTTTCATAAAAAGTATCTTAAGTAACGCAATTAGTTACTTTTTTTAGGGAGTAACGCAATATTGTATTGCATTACTTTTAAAAATAACTTTTTCAAACACTGGTTTTAAATATACAATGGCATGAATTTGCAGACATTTAAAGACACTTCTGTTGATTTTACTGATGTTGAATCTGGGTTACAGGGATTATTTTGCCGTAGGGTTTTAGCTTATCTCCTGTGCAACTAGAAAATGTCAATCTGCCAGGACTCTATACTTAAGCTTTTAGGCAAACAGCTGTGAGATCCTGACAGTGAATTGAGTGTTTCTCTAGAGTATACAGTAGATCAGCAGTATTTACTGTATGGGGATGATTAAATCCATGTTAAATACTGAATATCAATTACTCACATTTCAAGGTGGAAGTTATTGGTAAAAACTTTTAATTATAACTGGTTATTATGTCTGTTTCTTTGCTAATATTTTACATGAATCTGTCTATTTGTAGATCACGTATCTGTTCGATTGGCACTGAAGTTTGGAGACGTGACCATCTCGCACACAAATATCACCTTTTATGACTGTAAAGCAGTCGGACGGCTCAACGCTACTTCACCGTAAGGACATATGCATGCAAAGTTCATTCCTCTGGTCCACAAAAAACCCACACAAAAGAATTTAAATGCATGTATAATTAAAAACAGCATTTTTATTGATCTTTTTAAGTAGTTGGATGATCTATGTAGACATGCTTGTACAAGCTCATTGAAATGATTACATATCAATACCTTTTTAATATTTAGCGATTTAATACGTCCTGCTGAATGAGATTGAGTGAGGAAAGCCAATCATAAAGGTCTTTAAGCTAAACTAGCAAAACTACCTGTTTAGGTGAATCTCATACAACCTGTAATAAAGAAATGAGTTATGTTTCACTTAAAGAAAATGAGGCTGACTTCAAATTACTTTTTCTTGGCAATTAAGCAAATTAATTTTCATTACTATAATGCAAAAAAAAAAAAAAAACTCATTCTCATTATTTAAAAAATAATGACATTTAAAATTTAAAGTACTTACACATCAGGATAATGTTTGTTATGCTGCCTTTAATTTTATGCAAATTTAAATGAAAGCATTTGTATTCGAGTCATTTGTTGTCCTTTATGTATTTATGCAAAATGTTGTTTTTTTTTTTATGTTTTAATGACTTAATGGGCTTAATTCTAAATGGATTAGGTTGGAAAATTAGTGAAAATCTACAAATTGACTGTGTTTAGTGCAAGAAACTTTGATTTACATTATAAACGTACTAGAATTTAATATGAATATTATATGATCCTACATACTGCCCACTAATGACACATTCATTGCAGGTGCATGGCGTGTGTGAGCAGTATGTGGCCGTGTCATTGGTGTGTGAAGGATGAGCTCTGCACTCATGATAAGAACTGCCCCCGTCAGCACGTCATCTATAACAGCAGGGTAAGTGTTCGCCCTCCCCCTGGGGTTTACCATTTCCTAACCACTTACAGACAGTCCATGGGGTCACGACCTGTCATAATATGTATAGTGATCTTTTTTTCTTTCTCAAGGTCAAAATAAATGATTATTATTATGATGTTTGAAGGTCATCAGTAATGGTTTCTTCTGATACAGGAATAGATCCACAACATTTCTAAAAAAGTACCATGTTTTTGTGGGATATGCTGTCATGCTGTCTTTTAAATACCTTGAAGTACCTTGAAGTCGTTCTGTCGGTCCTATCGTTCTGTTGGTCGTTCTCTCGTTCTGTCTGTTGTTCTATCATTCTGTCGGTTGTTCAGTCTATCGTTCTGTCTATCGTTCTGTTTGTCATTCTATTGTTCATTCTGTCTGTTGTTCTATCATTCTGTCTGGCTGTCTGTCTGTCGGTCATTTGGTCTGTCCTATCGTTCTGTCTGTTGTTCTCTCGTTCTGTCGGTTGTTCAGTCTATTGTTCTGTCGGCCGTTCTCTCGTTCTGTCTGTCGTTCTGTCGGTTGTTCAGTCTATCGTTCTGTTTGTCATTCTATTGTTCATTCTGTCTGTTGTTCTATCATTCTGTCTGTCTGGCTGTCTGTCTGTCGGTCATTTGGTCTGTCCTATCGTTCTGTCTGTTGTTCTCTCGTTCTGTGTATTGTTCTATCATTCTGTCTGTCTGTCGGTCATCCTGTCTTTCGTTCTCTCGTTCTGTCGGTTGTTCAGTCTATCGTTCTGTCTGTCATTCTATTGTTCGTTCTGTCTGTTGTTCTATCATTCTGTCTGTCTGTCTGTCTGTCAGTCAGTCACTCGGTCTGTCCTATCGTTCTGTTGGTCGTTCTATCATTCTGTCTGTCTGTCGGTTATTCTGTCTTTCGTTCTCTCGTTCTGTTGGTTGTTCAGTCTCTCGTTCTGTTGGTCGTTCTGTTTGTCATTCTATCGTTTGTTCTGTCTGTTGTTCTTCATTCTGTCTGTCTGTCAGTCGTTCTCTCGTCCTGTCGGTTGTTCAGTCTATCTTTCTGTCTGTCGTTCTGTTTGTCATTCTATCGTTTGTTCTGTCTGTTGTTCTTCATTCTGTCGGTCGTTCTGTTGTTCTCTTGTTCTGTCGGTTGTTCAGTCTATCGTTCTGTCTGTCGTTCTATCGTTCGTTCTGTCTGTTGTTCTATCATTCTGTCTGTCAGTCATTCTGTCTGTCTGTCGGTCGTTCTGTCTGTCATTCTATCATCCATTCTGTCTGTTGTTCTATCATTCTGTCTGTCTGTCGGTCGTTCTGTCTTTCGTTCTGTCGCTCTGTCTGTCGGTCGGTCAGTCATTCGGTCTGTCCTTCTGCTTGTCATTGTATTGTTCTGTCTGTCTGTCGCTCTATCCATCCATAGTTGGAAATGTGTTATATAAAATACAGCAGTGTTTGATTCTGTGAGTGATTAGTTACACATTAGTTACTGCAGTTAAAAAACCAAAGAGCCTGTCATCATCTTAAAATGTTGTGTAATCGCGCTTATCCGTGCAAGAACAATGTCCAGACGAAGCCTTGATTCCCGCTGTAGCTGCATTATAACATTCATAGTGTTTCCATGTGTCCTGACACTGTTTGCCCTACTAGACAGCGCTTTTAGATACAAAGAGAGCGTGCGCTTGAATTTATACAAATGTAGCCATCATTCCCGCTGTCAAATTATATACTACATTTATATTGTGTTTGCATGTGTCTCGACAGTACAAAAAAAGCCACAATATGCTCATGAAGTGAACTTGTCAATCATTTTCGGAACAATGCAGTCGATGTACAGGTGTGAAATCACCCTCAGCCTATTATTTCGTAAGGGACTACATTTCATTATTGTTGCTGTAAAGCTGTGGGAAATAGGTGTCAGTCTCCACATACCACACAATAACACAATTATGAAATGAGTTCAATTCAGCTGTAAAGCAGCTCTGGAAATAAACCCCGTCATAATCCAGCTCAGTTCTCATCTAATAGTGACAGTGCAGTCAACTAAATAATATTGCTGAATGTTGTTGTTGTTGTTATTACTTTAAAACTGTGCTAACTTGGTGTTAAATACCACGTGTCTCTTCTGTTTTGTGATTTTACAAAAACAATTTTTTCCTTTGGTGACTAATTTGCAAGATTATTGTTTGCAAAATTATGTTTGTGTAAAACGCTGTGGCAGAAATCATGCAATCATGTCTAATTTTGGTCCGTCCAAACAAATCGTACCTTCTGCTGTTCATTTGCATTAAACTGAAAATTCTATTATCTAACCAACCCTTTTTTAACTAAAAAAAGAAATAGGTGCAGGTCACCTTTTCCCCTCACTGAAACGGTTATTTTGTGTGTGTGTGTGTGTGTGTGTGTGTGTGTGTGTGTGTGTGTGTGTGTGTGTGTGTGTGTGTGTGTGTGTGTGTGTGTGTGTGTGTGTGTGTGTGTGTGTGTGTGTGTGTGTGTGTGTGTGTGTGCGTGTGTGAACAGGAGCAGTCAATGCCCCGCGGGCCTGACTCTTGCCCCTGCGTCTGGGCCCTGCAGAGCTCCCCTCTGGTTCCTGTTGGCTTTAACACCGAGCTTTCTCTACAGGGCAAAAACCTGGACATTTTTGAGGTAATGCTCATCTGCCATTTATCATTCCACCCCATCCATTATACCTAAGCCAATATGTTGGCCTTGACGTTTCATGGCTATGCATTTTAAAAGTCCATTATTCCCAGGTGTTCAGGAGGGTCTGGGTGAACTCATTTATGATAATGCATCTGGAATGAGGAAGGGGGGGGTTAGAGACGGCTTGTGATTAGTGTTTGATTGTGTAACATACCGTGTGATATTCTGAACAGGATGAGGAAGATTACGAGTGCGTGCTGGTCATTGAAGGCCAGGAGCTGCGTTTGCGGGCCACGCTGGACCGCAGCAAAGAGACGGGGACGCATGTGTTCAAGTGTGCCTCTCATCAGGTGATATTAATAGGGTCCATTTATTCAACACAGCATCGGATCACACCACAGCCGCTGCAGTTAATATAGACTCATGTGTGACGTCTGCTCTGATAATAGCTGTAATTTATGACACCAGCCAGAAAAACATAGCAATTTGAACATGGATTTGTTTATGGTGCCACACATAATTTGTCTGCATGCACCTGGCTGATTATACATTGATTTTGTGTGTGTGTGTGTGTGTGTGTGTGTGTGTGTGTGTGTGTGTGTGTGTGTAGTTTCGGTACTCAGGGAAGCAGTTTGAATATTCCGCTCCTGTATACCTGCAATGGGGGACGAAGCGTATAGATTCAGCTCCACATCTCCGCTGTGAGTACCATTTCTGCATGTTTCATTCAGTAGAGGTCTGCTGAATATCCTCAGAAATTATCAAATTTACTCTCTTGTTTTAAACAATGTACTTGATATATTGTTTAAATATATTGTTCTTTAAAGTATACTTCCGCTCCTGTATACATTTATTTAAATTAAATTTCTTATTATTAAAAAAAAAAAAGATATATATATATATAATATATAATTTATTTTTTTTTGTATAATGTCAAAACATGGCCGATGTAGACCTTTGAAAAGAATTGTGATATCTCAAACACAATTACCTTGGCAACGCATCAAACTTTAATATTCATTTTGGATGCTTTTGAGACTGTTAGCATGCTTCAAATTGTTTGAAACTCCATATATATATATATATATATATATATATATATATATATATATATATATATATATATATATATATATATATATATATATATATATATATATATATATATATATATATATATATATATATATATATATATATATATATATATATATATATATATAATATATAATATATAATATATATATATATATTATTATATAAAATAATCTTTTACAAACTATATATATATTTCAACATTTCAACACCAATATTTTTATATATTCATGCCAATATTGTCCAAAACCCCAAATTCTAGGGCGTTTCGAAACTTTTGGAGGGCAGTGTATGTATATAATTATTACATTACATTACATTACATTACATTACATTACATTACATTACATTAATTATATTATATTACATTAATTATATTATATTATATTATATTATATTATATTATATTATATTATATTATATTATATTATATTATATTATATTATATTATATTATATTATATTATATTATATTATATTATATTATATTATATTATATTATATTATATATACACTGCCCTCCAAAAGTTTGGAAACGCCCTAGAATTTGGGGTTTTGGAAAATATTGTCATGAATCCTTTTTAATTTGTGATAATTTTGCACTGATAAGGACAACACAAACTACAAAAACATATTTTATTACATAAACAGTTTATACATAGAAAAAACTTATTTTCGATTCATCAAAATATCCAGCATTAGCAGCTATCTGTCCTAATCTGGGTTCTGATTGGTTCATTGTATTCTAAACTTAATTGGCAATCAATTGTTGAAGCTATTAAGGTTTGCTGACCCAAAAATCTTTTACAAACCTGGGCCAAGTTTAAACTAGTAACCAGGCATCACAGCTGGCACAGGGGCATGTCTGACTTTGACATGATTATGTTGCCATTATTATGTAATCAAAATGAAAATTATTATTGCTGGTCTTCAATGATAATATCAAGTTACTTTAATGTATTTGCACAAAAAAGGATTTATGCTGATATCGTCCAAAACCACACTTTGCCAGGGGTGTTACCAAACTTTTGGAGGGCAGTGTATGTGTATATATAAATTATATATTATTATTATTATTATACTATTAAGGTTTTTGGGTTGGTGATCAGAATGATTATGTCATTACTTATTGTGGCTGTTATCAGGGATATCAGGGAGAGATCATCTGTGTACATGCTAGAAGACTGTGTCCTTTGATAAGATTCACTATGTTTCAATAAGACAAGAAAAACAGTTGAGTCATTGATGCAGTTAGTAAGAGTTTTTTTTTTAATCTGTTGCTTGTGTGACTGTGTAACAGTGCAGCTGTATGACTGCTCTGTGGGACAGTCCGACTGCAGTCAGTGTCGAGCAGTTGCGGCCAATTATGGATGTGTGTGGTGTGCCAGTGAAACTCCCGGCTGTGTGTATAACCAGTCCTGCGCCAGTGGAACCATGGACACCTGTCCTCCCCCTCTAATTACTGAGGTACACATATGCATGGTCCAAAATTAAATTATGTGGGTGAATTGAGAAATATTTTATCTTCAGCCATGATTTTGCAATTTCCTTCAAGGTGTATTTTGTTGCCAATTGACTGGAATTATTTTAGCTGTTTTTCTTTTCTGTATTTGCAGCAAACAGCTAATTTGCATAATCATAAACCTGTCAATCTATCATCTTTCGCAAGTCATAGGTTTTCATTACTAGGGAATGCATGAACTGTTAAAACATACCTTTGGATAAAAGCATCTCCCAAATGCATAAATGTCAATGTGAAGGCAAAAGCTGTCACCCATAAAGAATGATCTTTTCATAAGTGCACCGTTTGTGTTATATGATCTAAGGATCTACCTTGAGTATTCAGTGTGTGTGTGTGTGTGTCTTCAAGAGAGCAACCATATGTTTGTGTTGTCAGTTTCTCAATTTGCTTAATTTCTTTTATCATTTATAATCAACCATTTATCCAGTCATTTATATTCAGTCATTTTATCTTTTATTTCATTTATCATTTAATCATTTCTCATTTTTATTATAATCTTTATATTATATATAGATTATATTTTTACATATACATTTTATACATTGTTTATATATTCATTATTTTCCTTGCTCTTGTAGTGCTTGTTATTGTTGGTTAACCATAAGATTTTGGGGTTTAATGTAAAATTTGTCTTTATGAGTAAGAGTAAAATGTCTCCATTTTAAAGGTGCTAAAGAGGATGTTTTGTTTTATACATTTTTGCAACATTACTTGAAACTGTCTTTACTAACTGAAAAAAGACTATTTATTAGGTGCACTGAAAGGAATAATATTAATATACATCATCTGTGCACGAGGTAGGGCCTTAAAAACATCAGCCAATCGTTTACGCGATCATCGCGTAAACGATTGGCCCTCTGGCTTGTCAATCACTGCCGTGACGTTCCTTGTGAGAGACGTGCGCGGCTGCGCGCTCCAGTAACTTTCCACACTCCACAGGCGCCGCATGCAATGTTTTTGTCAGGAGACAGGAGTAACAACTGCAGATTATGAGTTACCTGCGGTTAATCCGACATAATGAATCCAAAAAACACGACACAGCGAATGCCGGTGGTAAACACTCGTGTTCCAATACTCGTGCACGAGTTTTGGGGGACGTTCCTTTGAAATGAGCTGTGAAGGAGGGGGGCTGTTCTTACGCATGCGCTCATTTCAAAAACTCAGTAACAGTCTCTGGTTTCTCAGTTGCCGAAAAAATCCTCTCTGTCACCTTTAATGTTTCATGAAGTAATGTGAAGCAGTTTAATATAACAACATTTTTTGGATTTGTGCAGGTCAGAAAAGTCCAAATGAGCATATAAACATACGCAGCTAAGATTATTCAATGAACCCTGCTCATTTTTATCATCACTTTGTCTCTGCCTTCCTCTGTCAACATCTCAGGCTGATGTTAATACAGACTACATTATTAGACATAATGGATGGGACCTGGTTAAATGACTGGATCCTAATATTTCTGTTTTAGAGAATCAAAACACATTTTGCTGTGGTGCCTCTTTGATCTTATTCACCCGCATAGTTTTTGACAGATTAAAACACTGCAAGGATCAAACAATTGTTGCATTGCCAGTTCAACCTTTTTATTATTTCACCAGTTCATAAATAATGGTCATATTACTGACTTTTTGCAAACCAATTATTAGTCTCATGCAACCCTTGGTGGCTATTAATTTTGGTCTCTAAACACATTTATAAAGGACACTGTGTGTTTTGTATGTTACAAGTTGAATTAAAAAAAAAGGTCAATTAAAGGTTTCAAATTTCTGAGAAACGCTGTTGAAAGTGAATCAGACTGAACACCACAACACAAATGTAGCCAATCAGCAGAAGGGGGCGTGTCTACTCATGATGGGGAAGGAGTGAGAGAGAACAAGAGCAAGATTTGAACTGAAGAAGGACTGTAGAAAGAGAGTTGGCTGAGAGACATTACAAAAGAGAAAAGGTCAGAGGAATATCACTGGAAAAAAGAAGGGTTTTGATCGGTCAAGAGCTTTAGGACTCGCTTTAATATTAGAAAAGCTTTCCAGTGCTGGAGAGACATAAGCAGGAAGGCCTGAAAATGGACTCCAAGATTGCATTATTTCTGCTCCATGCGTGAGTAACGACGATCGCGTAAATGATTGGCTGATGTTTTTAAGGCCCTACCTCACTTTCAGTGCACCTAATAAATAGTCTTTTATCAGTTAGTAAAGACAGTTTCAAGTAATATTGCAAAAATGTATAAAACAAAACATCCTCTTTAGCACCTTTTAAAGAGATAATTTTCTGCAATTATTGACTTTTTATGTGTGTGTACAGGTTGAGCCACTGACCGGTCCACTGGAGGGTGGCATAATGCTGACGATCCAGGGATCAAACCTAGGCCAGAGCTTCCAGGACATCCAGGCAGGAGTGACGGTGGCAGGGGTCAGCTGTAGACCTCTACCTGAAGCCTATCGCATTTCCACCAGGTAAAACACCTCTCCTAAAGGGTTAGTTCACCCAAAAATGAAAATTATCCCATGATTTACTCATCCTCAAGCCATCTTAGCTGTACACAATCGAACACAATCAGAGATATATTTAAAAATATCCTGGCTCTTCCAAGCTTTTTAATGGTAGTGAATGGGGGGGGTGATTTTAAAGCCCTCAAAATGCATCCATCCATAATAAAAAATAATCCATACGGCTCCAGGGGGTTAATAAAAAGCTTTCTGAAGCGAAGCGACTATCCTCTGACCCAACGCATGACGTAATGACGAATGCGGAAGTGCAGAAGATGGAGCAAAACAAAACACCGGTCCCGAATTAGAAGCCTAAAATGAGAAATTTTAAAGATAAATGTTGAAGAATTTGATTTAAGAGAAGAGGAGCTTGAGTTTGTTGCACAGCCCTATTTGTTTGAACGGCAAGAATAAATATGGATATTTTGCTTACAAAAACCCATCGCTTTGCTTCAGAAGCCCTTTATTAACCCCCTGGAGTCGTATGGATTAGTTTTATGATGGAAGGATGCAATTTTCTTGGCTTTAATATCACGCCCCCCATTCACAACCATTATAAAGCTTGAAAGAGCCAGGATATTTTTAAATATATCTCCGATTGTGTTCATCTGAAAGAAGATAGTCATATACACTTAGGATGGTTTGAGGGTGAGTAAATCATGGGATCATTTTCATTTCTGGGTGAACTATCCCTTTAAAATGACTGTTTTAGTTCATCAAATAATGACTAGTTGCCATCAAACTTCATATGTGCATAATTCTGGTTTTGTTTTCAGTATTGTATGTGAGCTCCAGGCCAGCGCAAATGTCACAGCCGGACCGGTCATCATCACCGTCAGAGGTTCAGAGAAAGGAGAGTCCCAGCAGACGTTCTCATATCAGAACCCACAGCTGCGCACAATTGTGCCTGTAAAAGGGCCCTTGGCTGGGGGCACGACACTAACGGTGCACGGGTCGCAACTCCTGACAGGACAAAGAACAGAACAAAGGAGTGACCAAATCACTGGCCTGCAGGTGTTCTTGGGCTCAAAGCCTTGTCGCATGTAAGTGCTAATATCTTTCATCTGTTTATTATTGATGGAAAAAGCAAATCAATTCACTGAAAAGATGTTGCAAGTTGCATATATCTAAGTCTTCTGTTTTTTTTTTTCGTAAGCAATGAAGTGAGTGACACGAGGCTGATTTGTCGCACCAGTCACTCAAACCAAACTGGAAAAGTGCCAGTCAAAGTTGTGTTTGGAAAAGCAGAGAGGATTTTGGATAGTGTCCTTTTCAACTATATGGAAGACCCAGTGATTAACGACGCATCACCTACTGAGAGTTTCTACGGGTGCGTGCGCTCGAGTCCTGTTCTTATGCATCCTACATTTACATCATGAGACCGAATTCCTCTAACTTATCATTTAAATTTAGGGGTGGACGTGTTATAAACGTGACCGGCCAAAACCTAAATGTCGTTCAGCACCCGAAGATGTCAGTCTCTTATGAGCCTAGAGAGAGTTTTGAAGTCAGAAGACGTCGATCCACTCATGTTTCTGTCAGGAGTCCCTTGGTTATGGTAAAAGTCATTTCACACATTGCTTCAACCAATTTTACACATCAAACACAGAATTCCTTTTCAGTATTTATGCAATCAGGACTTATACATTTGATTCATTCTCAGAGGTTCAAATATGTATTCAAAGGTGGTTTAATAATTTACTTGACTAAATTTGAACTCGTTAAAGCCTGTGAGAGAAAGTGTTCTCAGAAAAGCTGTAGTGCATATTTTTCTTTGTCTTCAGAGTCAGAGTTTGTGCGCCAATGTTACCTCGGAGCAAATGATTTGCAAGAGCCCAAAGGTGCCACCGAAATCCAGGATTGTGCGAGTGTGGTTCGAGATGGACAATGTGCACATCGATTTTCACACAATCAAGAACAAGCCGTTCACGTACCACCCAAACCCAGACTTATTCCAGCTCAACAGTGAGTCCCATGGAGCAGCCATCCGATTTAAACCTGGAGGAGTCCTGGCAGTAGAGGTGCATGCATTTCTGTTTCATTTAGGATCTACCAATATTATTTTAGTATTATTTTATGTACTATTAAAGTGAATAATTTGAATTACCTTTAATTTTTATAGTGTCTGTTCTCTTTAATTTCCATTTTAGTTTATTTTTGGTTATTTTGTTGTTTTTTTGTCCTTTTTATTTGTTTTTTGTTTATTCATTTCCAATTAGTAATTACATTGCTTTAACTTATTTCAGTTAGTTGCAAAAGGAAACATTTCTAATTTTAATTTAGTTTAAAGTGCCCCTATCATAATTTTTCGGATATTACTTTCATGCTGTGTGTAATACAGCTGTTTGTGAATGTAAAAGGTCTGCAAAGTGCAAAATAAATGAAGTTATTGTTTTCCAAAAGAACCAATACTGAACAGTCCTGCACAAACCAATGTAGGTTTATAATAAATTTGCACAAAGACAGTCTATGGTTTTCACTGGCTGCTTGTGAAAAATGTTAACTTTTACCCTCAAATATTGTAGTTGTAGCTGAAGCCTGGAAGAGTTTGGTTTGTGTTACTGACATGCTGAGAAGATGCTTTTTTTGGTGCTGCCAAAGCAAGTAAACTTTGCATGCACTTCTAAAGGATAAGGACTCGGGTTTGATTTGATATGGTAAAACTAACGTCATCATTACTGACCAATCAGAGCAGAGTAGGTTAGCGGTAAGGAGGGGTTTAGAGAGACCAGATCCTTGATCGAACAGTTTCAGACACTATGAGAAAAGAGGTGATGCATGCTACAGTGTACATACTCTATATTATGAGAAAATTAAGTGTTTTTTTGACCTTGGATGCATGTAAATCTATTGTATGAGACCTCTAAAACAAAACTAGGAACCTTTAAAATAGCACATTGGGGCACTTTTTTTCATCTAATATTTTTTATTTTATTTCAGATTTATTTCAATTAACAAAAATGATTTTAGTAGTAGTTTTAGTTAATAATGATAACCCTGTTATTTTGCACCAGAAGCAGTTGTAATGTAGTTGTGACTGAAGACGTGTGTTTTGTCTCTGAAGGGTAAGGGACTGACACTGGCCATGAGCAGAGAGGAAGTTCTGGCCCGGCTGGGGAAGGAAGAATGTGACGTCAAGACTCTGGATAACACGCATCTGTACTGTGAACCTCCTGAGGAACAGCCTCTCGCCCTGGATGACGATGACTTACCCAGGCTTACGGTCAGTCTGAATCCAGTGTCTTCTTTAGTTGTTTCAGTGCACGTTTTTTTGGTTAGGGGTTCAAGTGCGTAGGATCAGCATTGTCCCCTAAAAGTGATCGGGCAGACCAAACCGTAAGTCGAAGAGACTTGAAACTTTGAGAGCTGGTAGTACTCACACCAGCTACAATGTCATCGAGGCTCGCCTAGATTGGCCTGACTGGGGCGCTACAGCGGTCAAAAGTACGAAATGGCTCAAAACTCCTAAACTCTGGAAAAACCTTCTTTTGAGAACTAGTGCTAGGTTTTGAGATTCTCTGGAGTCTGATTGTCAATAATTCTCAAAAAAAAAAAAATCAATTCACGGTCCATAAGGGCCGCCAAAACTTTCGAAGTAGGTGGAGCCACTTTAACTGAAATGGCTATAATTCGTGAAATGAATGAGACATTTTCACCAAACTGAGCACACCTATTTAAGAGCTCATTCTGCGGTCGCATGTAAAAGGATGTGGTGACTGACACATTACTGGCCACATTACACATTACCTGTTGGTGCTATAACAGAAAAAAAAAATTACTTGACATTTCTCAAAAAAACATATATGCCATCAGACAATGAAATTTGAGCAGCTATTAGACAAGGTTAACAGAGGCCGATCGAAACGAAACTCGCTGGGCCTGTTTGACTCATAGTCCTAAAGGCCTGTGAGAAATTCTTACCATGTGGTAGAACTTCTCATTCTGAGCAACTTTGCCTCTAGGACCGCAGCTGTCAATCGAATTACTCATTAAATATTGGAGATTCTTTCATAAACCAACTTTGACGAACTAGTCCTAGATTTTTGGCTCAACCTTGGTAACTGTTAAGAAGCTTTAAAAACTATATATTTCCTATGGTAAATTGCCTGTATTTTGCTGTAAATGGTCTTTTCCATCCATCTATGACTGAGATGGTTACAGGCTTGCTAACTGAAAAAAAAATCTTTTTAAGCATGTGCTTATAGGGCTTAAAGCACTTGAACCCTGATAATTGCTGCTCGCAGCTATATTTTTAAATGTAACCAAAAAGGCTATTTTTATTCTGGTGCAGAACAAAAAATACAGTTTGGGTGTCACAGTTTTAGTCAGACAAATTTTGTGTTTGTGTAACATAAGTTTTGACCATCACACAGTTTTCATCACACAAAAAGTGAAATGCATCATGATTTCGGATATTTAATTGTGCATGTTAATTCCGCTGTTATTTATCTCACTAAAAGTTAAACTTAAAAAACATTAATAGTAACACATGTTACTATGTTACTACTATATATTGCACATATCAAAATGAATATCCATTTTCATACTCATTATAATGAAAATTATTTCAATGCATTTATAATTCAAATTAAATTAACTTTTAAAACAATTGTTTTTAATTTTTTTATGTATATTTATTAAAAAACACTAAAATATTATTTAGACAAAATAGTATAAATAAATAGTATAACATTTAATATCATAATTGGCCATAACATACAAATTATTGGATTATCAGCTAGAATTTTAACATTGTGCTTCCCTAACTCTATCTATGGAAGTGTGAAAAATGTATTAAAATAATGATGTTAAAAAACATTAAGTTGAAATCACATTGGCTTGTCTTCTTCAGAGGCATATGTCATAGCTAAACAACCTCACGTTAGGTCTGTCTTGAATAGTTTATATGTTAGTGTTAAAACATTTTCTCTGCTGTGAAAATGAGGTTTTTACTACCGACTGTGGCCTGGAACCCGTCTGTTTAAAAAGATGTAATTTATTGCTTCACACTGTGTCATGTCACACCTGCTTAGGGTTGTGAGTTTCTTCATTTTGCTATCACATGCTAACATCGATGTGTGTGTGTGTGTCTCACTCAGGTGTTAATGGGAAACTTGGAATTTGACTTGGGTCGGGTGCAGTATGACAACGATTTACACTCACCGGTGCCTCTGGCGGCTCAGATCGGTCTGGCAGCAGGGGCCGCAGTGGTAGTTCTCATCGTGCTGGTCATCATTCTCATGTACAGGTAGAGTGATTTCAGATGGCAGATTCTTCACCCTTCTGGGCTTGTCGGCATGACGACGAGCCGTGAACTCAAATCCAGCACTCAGGAAGAATTCTAATGGTATCCATTTGTTACCGGTCGTGCTCTAACCCTGTGTTTGCTCTCACTCTGTTTGTGAAGGCGGAAGAGTAAACAGGCTCTGAGAGACTATAAAAAGGTTCTGGTGCAGCTGGAGACTCTGGAGATAAATGTTGGAGACCAGTGCAGGAAAGAGTTCACTGGTATGGCAACGCTTTTAAATCCATACAGTTTGCCGATCCATACATCTATCTATATACTCTCTATCTATCTTAGAAAAAAATTACTGATTTATATAATTATTTTATATCTATTAAAATAAAACAATCAATAATAATGTACATATGTTCATATTATATGTCATATTATATCATATACATATATATGTGTGTACACACACACACACACACAAACACACACACACATATGTTCATATTATATATAATACATGTACGTACACACACACATATATAATAAAATGAAACGATGATAATGCATATGTACATTATTGACTTTTTTATTATAAATATAGATAAATATATAAAATATTTTTTTTAATTTTATATATATATAATAAAATAAAAATTATTTTATATATTTATATTTATAATAAAAAAGTCAATAATGTGAAAATTACATATGTACATATATTTTTTTTTTCAATATACTGTGTGTGTGTGTGTGTGTGTGTGTGTGTAATATTATATATATATATATATATATATTTATTACACACACACACACACAGTATATTGAAAAAAAAAAATATGTACATATGTAATTTCCACACATGATTTGTAATTGTTTTTCTAAATTTATTAAAATGTGATAAATGAAAAATTCTATCATTATCAATGTTCTGTAGTCCACTTTTTTTAATGCAAATTGAGAGGCTCATTTTGATTAATAATATCCATCACATGCACCATTAATCTAACTGTTTCCTGCCCTTCAGATCTGATGACGGAGATGATGGATCTGAGCAGTGACGTTGGTGGTCCTGGTATCCCCTTTCTGGATTACCGCACATATGCAGAGCGTGTTTTCTTCCCTGGCCAGAAGGGCGCGCCACTGAGTCAGAATCTGGATTTGCCAGATTTTCGTAGACAGACTGTGGAGCAGGGCCTGGGTCAGCTCAACAACCTGCTCAACAACAGACTCTTCCTTATACGGGTCAGTGAAGTGCTTTGTTTTTGCTGTCAGTTCGACTTCCTGTAGAGGAAAAGGAATCCGAGTGTAATTACAGTGTTTATGCCGCTGGCACATTCAGTGCATCGGTGGCTGTTTTTGGAGCCATTATTTCACCTCAAAGACTAAACAAAGGATGAAAAAGAAAGCTAATGTAATATTCATTTTGTGTTGAATGCAGGTGGATGCCTGCTTAGCACAGGAAGTTTTTATTTTTTTTTATTTTGAAAATCTCAGTCGCTATCCTTTCTTTTTGATGCTTTTTAGCTGCCAAAC
This sequence comes from Chanodichthys erythropterus, assembly GCF_024489055.1. Classification (NCBI taxonomy): domain Eukaryota; kingdom Metazoa; phylum Chordata; class Actinopteri; order Cypriniformes; family Xenocyprididae; genus Chanodichthys; species Chanodichthys erythropterus. Next base: position 7,683,683 of record NC_090229.1, read on the forward strand.
TGTCAGGCAGCAGTGAAGAAACTTCAGCATTTTAAATATTTATCTATCTCAGTAGTCTGAGGCTTTGTAGATGTTTTACGAGTGCAGTGTTTTGAAAGACCAAACTGTTTGATTGAAATTGGTCAAACTAGTATGCTCTTGTAGTGAACATTCTAGGGAACATCTGTGACACTAATGCTGGTAAACTCTCCTCTTCGTTCCTCTAGTTCATCCATACTCTGGAGGCACAGCAGAATTTCTCACAGAGGGACCGAGGTTACGTTGCGTCTCTTCTCACGATGGCCCTTCATGATAAGCTGGAATACTTCACTGACGTTATGAAGACCCTGCTGGGGGATCTAGTGCAGCAGTATGTGGCCAAGAACCCCAAACTCATGCTGCGCAGGTATTTCACATTCACTTTTTATTTATTTGACATACATTTATTATTATTATTTTACCCAAAACAACTAAGTGTATTCAAGGCTCATGTTTTATCAGTATAAGAATCATATCCATGACCTTAGCATTAATATTTACTATCTTGATGTATTGTAGCTTTGTGTATGTTTTCAAGAACACATTATTCAATAATATTCAATAATAATAAGTAGACTAATAAGACTACTAGTTTATTCAAATTAATTGCATTTATTCATGTTTTTTTCCTGGGGTTTCTGAGACTCAGAAATAATGTAACAAGGTTCTAGGTCATATAAAATAAATACATACATTTAAAAATGAATGCATCATGTGTTTGTGTAAAAAAACAACAAAAAAACAATTTGTCTGATCCGTCCTGATCTGATTATAGTAAATCTAATCTCAAGTGATAAAACATACATGTTGTCATCTGTAGGACTGAGACGGTTGTGGAAAAGATGCTGACCAACTGGATGTCCATCTGTCTCTATTCTTTCCTCAAGGTATCAGAGCATGTGATTGCTTCAATTCTATGCATTTGCATTGATAGTGAATAATGAGAATAAATCATAATAAATAGTTTTTTTATAATTATATGCTGATAATTATATCAAATCACCGTAAAGGCCCCGATAGACTCACAGCAAAGTTCTTTTTAGTTTTATACAATAGATTGTTTAAACGCAAGCAGTTTAAAGTCTTTCTTAATTACAATTACAATTTCGATTTCTACTGTAATGTGGCTCTCCCGTGTATTCATGTTTTTACTCGTTGACGTTTGACCTCGATGGACTGAACAGAAGAAATGATTTCCACGTTGAAGAAGGCAGAGCCCTTACAGCCACACCCACCTATTATGTGATTACCATAGACCAATGGTAGTTTGAAGATGTTTACCAGCTAACTTTTCTAGAAATTTAGCTTTGGCAAGCTGTTTCAAACTCCTGAAACGAGTGCAGAAATTCTTTTTTCTTTTTCACTTAAAGTGTATCGGGGCCTTAACACTAGGCTTCTCATGGTTATAGTTTTAATAAATTCTCACATGATTGTAACATCTCATAAAACGTCATCTTCCACATGTAAGCAGCTTTGATTGTGACAAACATAAATGCAATTGCTAATGCATGTAAATGTGTGTGTGTGTATTTGTGCAGGAGGTTGCTGGTGAGCCTCTGTACAAGTTGTACAGGGCTATTAAATACCAGGTAGACAAAGGACCAGTGGATGCAGTGACAGGCAAAGCCAAACGCACTCTCAACGACAGCCACCTGCTCAGAGAGGACATCGACTACTGCTCTGTGGTGAGTCCCTGTAATACTTTCATCTCAGTGCTACACAAAACAAATCTCCTAAATGAATAAATCGAATAAGACAAGAGTTTGTGTTTCTCTTCTTAGACTCTGACAGTGCTGGTGAAGAGTGGTGTCGAGGTCCAGCCCTGCCCTGTTAAAGTTCTGGACACTGACACCATCACTCAGGTTAAAGATAAAATCCTGGACCAGATTTATAAAGGAGCGCCGTTCTCCCAGAGACCAGCTGCAGACTCTTTGGACCTTGGTACGGTTTTGGTAGATATATCTAGACTAGTCACAACTATGTTCAGTTTGTTTTAAAGAGAACTTTTTTTTTTTTGTTAAAGCTTCATATTTTACATGTTGTGTTCCTTCAGAGTGGCGATCCGGCCAAGCAGGTCACCTGACTCTTTCTGATGATGATGTCACAGCCATCGTACAGGGTCGTTGGAAACGGATCAACACTTTACAGCACTACAAGGTACAGCTGGACATTTACTGTGACTTGCATTTTACACGCAAGTTCATTCAGATTAATTTGTTGATTAAGGGGTGGGTTGGTTGGTTAAATGTGGGTTGGCTGATTGGTGTTTCTTTGTAGGTTGGTTGGTTGGTTGATTAATTTTCTTGTTGGTTGATTTTGTGAGTTGGTTTTGGTTGGTTGATTTTGTAAGTTGATTGCTTGATATTTTGAGATGGATCATTGAGTTTGTTAGTTTGGTTGGTTGATTTTGAGAGTTGAATGGTTGACTGAGTTGGTTGCTTGATATTTTGTGATAGATAGTTAATTTTGTGCGTTTGTTGGTTTTGTAAGCTGTGGTTAATTTTATGAGTTGGTTGATTTGTAAGTTGACTAGTTGATTTTGTGAGTTGGTTTATATTTGAGTTGATTTTGTGAGTTGGTTTATATTTGAGATGGATGGTTGATTTTTGTGAGTTGGGTCGTTGATTTTGTAAATTGACTGGTGGTTAATTTTGTGAGTTGGTTGATTTGTAAGTTGACTAGTTGATTTCTTGAGTTGGTTTATATTTGAGATGGATGGTTGATTTTTGTGAGTTGGGTCGTTGATTTTGTAAATTGACTGGTGGTTAATTTTGTGAGTTGGTTGATTTGTAAGTTGACTAGTTGATTTTGTGAGTTGGTTTATATTTGAGATGGATAGGTAATTTTGTGAGTTGGTTGGTTTTGTAAGCTGTGGTTAATTTTGTGAGTTGGTTGATTTGTAAGTTGACTGGTTGATTTGTAAGTTGACTAGTTGATTTTGTGAGTTGGTTTATATTTGAGATGGATGGTTGATTTTGTGAGTTGGTTCGTTGATTTTGTAAATTGACTGGTGGTTAATTTTGTGAGTTGGTTGATTTGTAAGTTGACTAGTTGATTTTGTGAGTTTATATTTGAGATGGATAGGTAATTTTGTGAGTTGGTTGGTTTTGTAAGCTGTGGTTAATTTTGTGAGTTGGTTGATTTGTAAGTTGACTAGTTGATTTTGTGAGTTAGGTCGTTGATTTTGTAAATTGACTGGTGGTTAATTTTGTGAGTTGATTGATTTGTAAGTTGACTAGTTGATTTTGTGAGTTGGTTTATATTTGAGATGGATGTTGATTTTGTGAGTTGGTTCGTTGATTTTGTAAATTGACTGGTGGTTAATTTTGTGAGTTGGTTGGTTGATATTTTGAGAGATGGATCATTGATTTTGAGTTAACTGGTTGATTTTGTGAGTTAGTGGATATATTTTGAGATGGATAGTTGATTTTGTGAGTTGGTTGATTTGTAAGTTGAATGGTTGACTCTGAGTTGGTTGGTTTTTGTGAGTTGGTTTGTTGATTTTGTAAATTGACTGGTGGTTAATTTTGTGAGTTGGTTTATTTTGAGAGATGGATCATTGATTTTGAGTTGACTGGTTGATTTTGTGAGTTGGTTGATTTGTAAGTTGAATGGTTGACTCTGAGTTGGTTGGTTTTTGTGAGTTGGTTCGTTTGTAAATTGACTGGTTTGATTTTGTGAGTTGATTGGATGATTTGTAAGTTGAATGGTTGACTCTCAGTTGGTTAATTGATATTTTGTTATGAATGGTTGATTTTGTGAGTTGGATGGTTGATTTTTTTTTTATTATTATTTTTTATTTTTTTTATTTTTTTTAGTTGATTGGTTGATTCTGTAAGTTGATTTTGTGAGTTGGTTAATTTGATATTTTGAGATGGTTGGTTGATATTTTGATATGGATGGTTGATTTTGTGAGTTGTTTAGTTGATTTTATTAGTTGATTGGTTGATTTTGTGAGATGGTTGGTTGAGTTTTGAGTTGGTTGACTTGATCTTAGAGCTCTAAGTCTCTCTCTTTCCTCTTGTTTTCTCAGGTACCTGATGGGGCCACTGTTGCTCTCATCCCTCGTTCCCAGAGTTCTCTTGGAGTAAATCAGGTCTACCAGACTGGAGAGAGTAAGTTTAATACTTTTTGGTCAATCAAATATAAACAGTCATCACATTTACACTTAATTCACTTCATTACTGACCATCAGAGAGCAAAAATTATATATTTCTTATTGATATCTGGTCTGCTCCTTGCAATTGCTGTAGAAACTCCAATGCTGGAGGGAGAGGAGGAGGAAGGTCTTCGGCTGTGGCATCTGGTGAAGCCGAGCGAAGACCCCGAGATCCCCAAACACAGGAAGAGCAGCATGAGAGAGAGAGAGCGGGCAAAAGCCATTCCTGAGATCTACCTTACACGACTGCTTTCAATGAAGGTACGTGAGATGTTTGTGATTGAGTCATCTTTAATACAGCACACACAAACACATCAAACAGATTCTGACGCTTCTCATGTTTGTTTGAGATCTGTTTTCTGCTGCTGACTGTCAGTGTGATTGAAAGCTGCTCTGTTTATAAATGTGTATCTTCAGGGCACTCTGCAAAAGTTTGTAGATGACGTCTTTGTAGCCATACTGAGCACGAAACGGCCTCCACCCATTGCTGTCAGGTTCTTCTTTGACTTCCTGGATGACATGGCAGAGAAACACGGCATTGATGACCCAGAGACTGTTCACATCTGGAAAACAAACAGGTCGGTATTACTGCCTACATCTCCTTGATCTATAAAACTTTTTAATTGATTATTTAAAAATCTGTTATCCAGTAATCTTGAATTAGTTTGAATTTTTAAATCCATTAATTACAAAGATCATGGAAAAGCTCTGGGAATTTGTGAAATCTGCAAATGTCTGTAGTGAATATAAATTTTTGTACATATTTCCATTTTGTAATATTTCTTTGGCTAGTCGTTGTCCTTGTCAAATTTTTCTAAGCAAGCAAATCATCCTTTTTTTTCTACCCAATCAGTTGGTCGAACTGGTTCAGAAATTGGTCTGAATGATTCATTAGTGATTGATTTTTAGAAATCCTTACTCTATGATTGCAAATGATTGGAAGATCATGGAAAATCATTGGTTAGACAGTGTAAGAACCCTGATGTTTTTATGTTCGCTATATTAAATGTTTATTTAAATGCACTCTTGTTTTCCCTCCGCCTGCAGTTTGCCTTTGCGTTTCTGGGTCAACATCTTGAAGAATCCTCAGTTTGTCTTTGACGTGCAGGTGACGGATAGCGTGGATGCCGTCCTCTCCGTTATCGCACAGACCTTCATTGATTCCTGCACTACATCCGAGCACAAAGTGGGCCGGGTCAGTACAGCAATTAACCTCTTGACCTCTCTAGCTGTGACCTCATTATGGTAGAGAGTGTGCATGTAGAGTGAGAAGATGAACAAGGGCAGGAAAGTGAAAAAAGAAAATAAGAAAAAGCTCAAAGATTCTGTAGCAATGAAAGGAGCTCAATGTCGTGTGTCTTGTCCTTCAGGATTCTCCAGTGAATAAGCTGTTGTACGCCAGAGAAATCCCACGATACAAGCAGCTGGTGGAGAGGTTAGAAAATCTAAACGTTATACAGCGATACGGCCCTTTTCAAACACAAATATTAGCACTGAAATGGATACAGGAAGTTCTTGATATTTAGTGCTATAAAGCTTCTTCCTCTCCTGCAGGTACTACAGTGATATTCACAACGCTGTGTCTGGCTGTTACCAGGAAATGAATTCAACCCTCACAGAGCTGTCAGGGGTGAGACTGAATTTTATTCTACTCCGACTGTGTTTTTACATTTTAACAGACAGCATGGTCCAAAAGTGTGAAACCACATTGAGAATCTGGGATTCAGTGTCTAGTTTAAGCGTCAATAACGTGACATTAATTTATTAAAAATTACACATACAGTGACTTGATGATGATCATGTTTTTAATTTCTGAATTACAATTCATTTTGACTAATTTTGTTTTTTGTTAGTACTTTTTTTAAATTATTTTCAAATTATTTTAATATATTTGAATAATTTGATTTTAGTAAAAAAAAAAACATTCATGTGATGCGAAAACTTTTTGAATAATTGTAAAATATTTTTTTAAATATTTGTAAAATAAACAGCTTTTCATGTGGTGAATTGTCAAATATTAAAAACATTTTTAATAATTTGTTTTTAAAACAAAGTCATCATGTGGTGTGACAACGTTTTGAATAAAATTGTATATAAAATTTTACATAAAATTATAAAATATTAAAAATATCTATTTTGAATATCTATATAAATAATTCATATTTGTTAATAAAAACACAATATTTTGATGAGACAACTTTTTGAATGAACCATTTTAAAACATTAGACATCATTTAAATTAATAATTTGTGATATTTGTAAAAAAAACCAATTTATTTATATATATATATATAGATATAGATATATTTAATATTAATATATATTTTAAAAAATGTAACATTATTTTAACCATGAAAAAAAAAAATATATATATATGTATATATATATATATGTATATAAAATTAAATTTAATTAATTAAATTTGATTAATTTTTTTTGTGAATAAAGATTTACTGTACTCTCACATGTATTTAAGATGTAAAAAATGCCATTATTTTTGTGTTTTAATATGATTTTTCCTTCCTTTTGAAAATATTTTCCCCTTTCTTTATCATGAACACTTAAACTTGCTATTTTAAGATTCTGATTACTCTGTTTTTAGAGCTTTGCATCCGAGATGAACAGTTTGGTGGCGTTGCATGAGCTGTACAAGTATATCAACAAATACTATGATCAGGTCAGTATGGGACAGATTTAAGCTTCTCATATTGTTTGTGCTAGAGCAAAATGAACACATTTCTCACATTGCATTATGTGCAGATTATCATGTCTCTGGAGGAAGACGCTGCGGGTCAAAAGATGCAGTTGGCGTATCGGCTTCAGCAGGTTGCCGCCCTGGTGGAGAATAAAGTCACTGACCTTTAGGCTTTGACCTTTTACCCTGTTGTCTAAAATCATCAATAATCACATCTGAGAGAAATCAGACCACTGCTTTCGACTGATCGGCTGATGTAATGCAACCGCTACGTCAAACCCTTGGGTGCTTCCGCAACCGTTCACATAAACTTGCTGTATATTCTTAACAAAAGGGAACAGGAAATGAAGTAATGATCACTTTCTTCCGATAAAACCTTAATGGGATTTTTATTGGAGAAGGATTGCTTTTTAGACTGAGACTCTGAACTACTCACCGGAGTATTGACTGATGGGAAGTGTGCATGTGTGTGTGTGAGAGAGAGAGAAAGAGAGAGAGAGAGAGAATGTTTAATTGTGAAGTGTTTTGTCTGAAAGGGTCTGCTGTACATGTGTAGTTTACTTAATTCAAATTCTCTGACCCGAGTCTATTTTAATGACACTACTGAAGCAGCTCTCACATGTTGTGACATGCTAAGACACATTTTATATTGTTTTTACTTCCATTCAAGTGATCAGATCTACTGTATGGAGTTTCATGAACCGTTTCAACAAAATCTCTGTCACGTTCAACCATTACAATCACGTCAGCGCTGTGGACAAGTCCCACATTTAATTCTACTGTACATGGAGTATTTTTTCCAGGTTTAGAAATGTTCTGCTCCTCCACAATCAAATCCCAAACTCAAAGACTGTCCTTGGCCATGTTGTATTAACCTTTTATACTAACATTTCCACATTAGTATTGCAGATCAAAACAAGTATTAAGCTTTTACAGGGACTGTAGAGTAAGTCTAAGCACACAAGTGCCAGAACATGTTATAAGAGCACAATATTTGTGTGCATGTTTGTGTGTAGCTTTATGTGTGCATGCAAAAGAAAGACAAAAGGTCACAGTTTTCAGGTTTTCTGCTGTTTTAAGGATCTCCAATATCTAAAATTTCCGATGTGGTCATCTGAATTCTGATTTGTAGCATTATAACCTGGTTAAGTTTAGTTGATCACAACATTAATGTATCTTCACGCCCAATATTTGTGATAGATCCCTGTAAAATATGGGTCCAGGTTACATTTCATTCTCAAATCAACAAAAAAGAAATGAAGAAAGTATATTTTTACACTTGAACTAATCTATCATTTTTTCTTTTTGCATTGCATCATGATTCTCGAAAAAATGTCATAATGCACAAAATCTTAAAGGCACAGTATGTAACACATTTGGATTAAAATATCCAAAAACCACTAGAACAATGTTATATATTTTGTTGACTTGTTTACTTAAATTATCCCAGATGTTTCCAAGAATGTTTAAATCCAGAGAAATAAGCAATTTTAACCAGGACACAGACCGTGTTCGTGCGTCGCCTATCAATGACATCATATCCGTGTTACCCTCGATTTCTGGTTTTATTTTGTATAAACCATAGAAATACCAAAGACGCCTTAATATATAATGTGTTTTATTAGACAGGTTTTATTAGCCTTAATATATAATGTGTTTTATTAGACAGGCGAGCAACTGTTTGGATACATTAATCGACAGAAAACTAATCATGTTATATAGCTCAACACAGTCAGTCTTATTGTTTAAATCTCGTTTTCTTGATTTACCGCGAGTTTTACCATGCCTAATATCGATCTAGCTTGCCACAGTGTGCAACAAGTGTCCTATAGTAGCCACCGAGCAAACGCAGAGTAGCATTATAACAACTTTCAACACTCAAATGTATCTAATATGATAAAACAGAGCTGCGTTTCCTCACGTACGCATGACCGCAAGAAACGAAAGAGGTCGCCTGCTTCATAAGTTCCACTGCTCTCTAGCCGTGTGTCGCGCTCGTCTCTCATTAGCAATCGACGACTTTCAGCCACACCCTGCTTCATACTACAGTACAGTAATGTTAATAAATATTTAATACATTAACTCATCCATGAATATGATTACTGCCCAATTCTTTTCCACCGGCTGTAGACATGAAGACAACACCTACCGTGATTCCGCGAAATCAAGACATCATCAGGCTGAGTCTTTGTTGTGAATAAGCGACCTCTAGTGGTGAAAAATTACATATTGTGCCTTTAATGGTCCTGAAAAAGGGCTTGGTTTTTTTTTTTTTAATCAAAATAAATTTCTTATTTATTTGATTTGATTTGAGCATGAAATAAGACCCGGATCTTTGCATGATTTGTGAGATTCACCCACACTCACATGGCATTGATTTCCTAATGCTTTGTATTTAACAGCACAAGAGAGCACAATTCTCAAAGATTCACTCTAATGCGGTTTGAGTCTCAAATGAAATTGCAATCCAGTTTCATGAGAGATATTGAAACAAAACTGGGACATTTTGGGTTGACAAGTGGAGAAAAGCATCTTTATTCGCTTGGTCCCAATGATTTGAAAAGCAGCAGTTGGCTTGAGAGTTGTGTACATCAGACACTGAATAGAAACTAACTTATTATATTGTAAATAATGCTTATTTATACATGACCGCCAAATGTGCCTTCTTTGTTACTTTTTATAATGTCTACCAAGTAAACATGCTTGACATTACTTGCCAAATGGAGAAGAAGATGAACTGTGGCACAGCTGTTGCCTGTTGTAAAGATCATATGAGGCAGAGTCTCAGGATTCTCAATGGATTCAGTACAAACGCTCTTGTGTAGCCTAATTCATTTCTAGTTTGCCCGACCAGCTCATTTCCTGGAGTGATCTGTGTTCAACGTGATGATGAAGGTGCATATTCTAATGTTCTTTTTAGCTACATAACATATGTTTTTGCCTGAAGCACTTTGTGTTTACATTTTGGCTCATCCATAATGTCTAATTTTTTTGTAGTTTTGATCTTGAAGCTTCAACACGGTCCCTTTTGTGTATAGAACTGAAAATAATGAATTCAATGCTATCTAGACATCTCCAATGTATTTTGAAGGCTTCCCTGTTTCTGCATTTATTAATGTGATTTTGAGCTATTACGCTTCATCATACTAATGTATGCACAGGGTTGGGTTTTAAAAGTGGGGAAACTTATTAGTTTTCTCATTCTGTGTATGTTTATTATCCTGTTGTTGAATGTGTTTGGCCTCTTGGTGTATTTTTTGATTATTATAGGCTGATGCATGCTTGAGATTTGATTGGATTTTCTGATTGGGGTGCTTTTTGAGAGGTTCACTCGGTGGACTGATTTATGAGTGCATGACTCTCATAAAAACACTGTCTGAGAATGTGTGTGTGTGTGTGTGAATGCATGAGAGTTTGTAAGTAATTGTAGCGCTTCGTACATGACGTTGAGGTTTTTTAGCAAATCTCCTGTTATGTGCACTTTTCTCTGAGAGAATCCAGCGAAATCTCTTTGTACAGTCTTGCGATTTACTGTTTTGCCAATTGTGTGGAATACAGCTTTGTATCTTTGCAGATAAACAATTCAGACCGTTGTTTAGAGAATCGTTGGTGTATATGGAGCCCTTGCCCGGCACCGAGTTTTACACAACTTTTATACAAGGGTAAAAAAAATAAAAATAATAATATATGGTAATTTTCTAATGAAGTTGGGGTTAAAAGAGAACTTAAACCCAGTCAAAAGACTTACTCTTTTGTATTTGTATTGTGTATAGTTTGCTAACAATTGTGTATATGTGCCTGTACATATTGTGAAGAGGACATGTTCTTCTTTTTTTTTTTTTTTTTTTTTACTTGGACAGAGTTACTCTCTCCAATCAGGAGAAATTGGGAGCTGAAATGTTAAAATGAGTGAAATGGACATTTGTATCTGGAAAAAAAATAAAGCTATAATTTTAACAGTGAAGATGTTTACTGGTATGGATGTCTGACATTAGAACAAAAGAGTCTGGGACAATGGCTGTGCCCAAAATCGCATTCTAGTTACTTATTTACTTCAAGACCTCTAAAAAGTATGTTATATATACAATGCGTAAATGAGTACCCCCCCCCTTTGAAAAGTAACATTTTAAACAATATCTCAATGAACACAAACAATGAAACAATTTCCAAAATGTTGATAAGACTGTTTAATATATCATCTTTTTAACTTATAACATGAAAGTAAGGTTAATAATATAACTTAGAGATCAAAATTTTCAGTTTTACTCAAATTAGGTTGATGCAAAATGAGTACACCCCACTGAAAGTCTTTGGAGCAAAGCTAGATTTTAGACTACAGGTGTCTAATTTAACAAGAATTCAACCACAGGTAAGTCTAATTATTCATTACACAGGTGTCCAGCAGACAGTTGACTATAAAAGGGTGTTAAAACCCCTTCCCATTTCATGCTGTCAGCAATGGCACCACATGGAAGAGAAATGTCACCTAAGAAAGAAAAGTTCTTTACAGCAGAAAGGTGAAGGCTACAAGAAGATCAGCAAAGCTTTACTTATCAGTCAGAATACTGTAGCAAAAGTGGTACAAAAATTATAAAAAATGTAACTGCAACCATCTCACAGAGATGTCCTAGTATGTTATAAATGGTATGAATGTAATTGGACGTATACTAGATTCGCCATGTCATTATCATGTGACCTACCGTTGTCAGTTATGTCGCTTCATTGTCATTCACAAATCCTCTCCCGAGGCCTCATGGTATAGTAAAGTGTCAATATGCACACTTCAGAAGTAGTACACATTCACCTGTGTACATTTTGGTATTCTTTTATGAGAATTCAGACATGCTTGTTTTTATTACGTACTGTTTTATCACCTTCTACGAAGGGAAGTATGCGATTTTGGATGCAGCCAGTATTTGTCCCCTGTGACATAACCTGACATGTTGGCAGCAGAAATAACAAAAAAGTTTTTTTTGTTTAAATTCTAAACCGTTTATATGAAATTTAGGTAACACTTACAATAAGGTTTCATTAATTAACATTAGTTAATGCATTGACTAATATTAACTAACAATGAGCAATACTTTTGTTATGAATCTTTGTTAATGTTCATAAAAAATACAACTGTTCATTGTTCATTCATATTAGCTTAGATACATTAAATGAATAGATACAACCTTTGATTTTAAAAATGTAATCAGTAAAGGTTTAAATTAACATTAACTGAGATTAATGAATGCAGACGTAATGTTTATTCTTTGTCCATGTTAACTAATGTAGTTAACAAAAGGAACCTTATTGTAAAGTGTTACCAAAAATGATCACACATAATTTATATATAAAAGTTTAGTATGTGCCTAAAAAGTAGCTAAACATTAGATTACTAAAATAATTAAAAATGAAAAACCTGATGTATCCCTTCATCCTAGTCTCAACCTTGACACTTTTGGCCAAATAAAATTAGACAGTTTAATGCTTTCTGAGGTCAGACTGATATATTGGCATCCATAACAAACATGACAATTTCTTGCTTCCGGTTTAAAAAGCACACAAGAAAATTTACGTGTATTTTTTTCACTAAATTAGTCAATAAGAAATAGAAATAAGTAAAAAAAAACAAACAAAAAAAAAAACAGTTAAATATTATTTGGTATTTATTCTGTTTATTTCTAGTAATCACAGTGCGCATATGGCATGGACCGTCTGCACGAGCTGCTGTCAGTACAACTCTGTGCCCGATGCGCATGCGCAGAACCAACAAGCGAATGTGCGTGAGGTGACAGCTGTCCCGATGATATCGATGAACGGTGAGAGTGTTTTTATTAAAAAAAACAGCCAAACAGCCTTAAACATGTAAATATCTGTGGGTGTATTATGTGTCTCGAGTATAAATTCAACAATGTCTGCTTGTCAGAGGGTTAAAATGATGCTTGTTTTGATGACTAGAGCCCGTGTTAGCGGTAAAGCTAAGCGCGAGCACGTTTAGAGGATCTAATGTTTGGATTTTCACTGATTTTTCGTTTCGGATGAATTATTCGGTTAATTATTAATACATGCATGGGATTAGTAAAGTCCTATAGCTTGCTGGCGATGTAATATCCTCGATCTTGTTATTCATGCTGCTGGATTGCCCTCCATTAGTTAACGTTACTCATATATAGTGAATTGGGGGTGGGGGTGCCTATAACAGCGTGTCTAATATGTATTCTGTTATATGATATTCTCTCTGATGCATGGCAGTATTCAGCAGTGATAAAAGCCTTCCCCAGAACGGCCACGGCAAAAAGCAGAAGAAGAAAAGCAAGAAGCACCGCAAAGCAGCAGCAGCGGCAGAGGAAATCTCTAGTTTGGAGCTGGGGTGAGTGTGTTTTACTGGGCAGAATCCAGATCTGGGTTTCTGCTCTGTGAGATGCTGCTAAAAATATATAGGAGGGTGGCCATGGGAGTCACTTCTCCAGATAAGCATATTGACTCATGGCCCTCCCTCTCAGTCCATGCACGTGGAAACTATTTTAACACATGCCTGAAAAAATCAGAACAATACACATTAGGTACAGATTGCATACACACATGCATACGTTCATATATACGTTCTTATCATGGATGAGAAGCACAGATTATGCACAGATATCATTTTCCCATGTTTGTTAAAGGATTAGTTCACTTCAGAATGAAAATTTCACCCCCATGTCATCCAAGATGTTTATGTATTTCTTTCTTCAGTTGAAATTCAGAAATTAAGGTTTTTGAGGAAAAAATTCCAGGATTTTTCTTCATCATAGGGTACAATGGGTTGAAGGTCCAAATTTCAGTTTCATTGCAGCTTTAAAGAGCTCTACATGATCCCAGCCGAGGAATAAGTGGAATAACTAGCGAAACGATCTAAAAAAAAAATTATATACATTTTAACCACAAATGCTCATCTTGTTTTTCGCCCTACCGCGGTACTTCCACCTCCGTGACCTTTCCAACGTGATTACGTAATGCGTGGTGCATCGCAGAGCAGTGCAAGATGAGCATTTTGTGAAAAGTATACAATTTTAAAAAATTTTTTTTTGAAATTGACCGATCGTTTCATTAGCTAAGACCCTTATTCCTCATCTGGGATCTTGTAGAGCACTTTGAAACTGCAATTTGGACCTTCAACCCATTGAACTCCAGTGAAGTCCACTATATGGAGAAAATCCTAGAAAGTTTTCCTCAAAAACCTTAATTTCTTTTCGACTGAAGAAAGAATGACATAAACCTCATGAATGACATGGGGGTGAGTAAATTATCAAGAAATTTTATTTCTGAAGTGAACTAATCCTTTAATTTTATTACACATTAAATTTCAGTGCAAAGTAAAACGGTCAAATAAGTAAAATTGCAAACTATTACATTTCAATAGCAGTGCTGCGATACAGAATTTCAGAAGTAGGCTGGAGAAGATGTGTAGAGCAGATGTATGATCTTCCCCTACATAAATATCACGTGCTCATAGTGTCGTATTCTAAGAAGACATTATATTTACCCCATCAGCTTTCATTACTGTTTATGCCAGTAACACAGACAGAAAATGACATGCTTTTAATGTTACACTGAAGTGATCTGTAATGTTCATTAATATCAAACAATTATATACTGTTGTTATACTATTCTATTATTGATAGAATGCATTTGTGTATAATGTTCATGTTTGCCATTATAATGGCCACATTGCTCTCTAGATATCATTAATGGTGAATACGATATTGGTCGACCAATGTTGCTAATCCCTTTTAAATGTACTTATTGGCTATTTAATAAAAGTTAGATAGACTGAGACACAAGTGTGGCCTTATATTAAGATAGTGCATTGATGTTTTGAATTGCACAGATGGTCGAAGAATATGAGTGACATCATAAGCCCTAGATATGAAAGTCACAGCTGTAGATTGCTTATGAAAAGTAGTAGCTGTTGATGTATTATTTATGAAGTTGTCATCATGCTTGATGCTTGACTATAAATAGTAACATTCTGCGCCTTTAAACATGGCTGCGTTTGGCATATACAACAGATAAGTAATGTTATGTAGAAGAATGTACTTTCAAACAGGATGTCAACCACCTGATATTTAAACATCTCTTTTTCTCTTATTTATTGCTCTTCAGACCGCAGATCCCCTCCTCCGATGAACTGTGCCACATCCTCACCATCCACAGATCCTCCACCCCTCCAGAGTCGCCCCCGACACCCCCGTTAAACCTCTCCCAGAGTCCCCCAGACCTGCAGCCTCCGGCCCCCCTCCCACACTCCGTTCCCATCACAGTGGTTTCCTCACCCAGCATCCTCTCGTCTCCAGGCACGCCTTCCACTCCCATAGCACCTTCACTGGGCCTACCTTCAGTTCTCTCCACGACTCCTCCCACTCCAGAGGACCCGTCCAATCAGCCGACCCCACCACAAGCTTTGAGCCCTCCCCCTCCAGACTTCTCCCCACCCCCAGCAGAATTACTCGGGTCAGATGATGAGGAGCAGGAGAATCCGTCAGATTACTGTAAAGGTAGGATTATCATACTTATTGATCCTTTAATATAATGTTGTCCAACAGTAGTTGGGTGATATTGCCAAAATCTTATAACATGATGTAAGTCTATGATGCATCTAATCACAGTTAGTTTTGTGAAAAAAAGAAAAATGATTACAATATTAAATAACCCTATGATAATGTCTGTTTTTGATAATCCAGTGAATTAAGTACTTTCCAAATGAAAATCACTTCATCTCATTTCATTATTTTTTTTTTAATTTTTATTTGGAACATTGACGAAAACCAAAAACAGGATTACTGTTATTTTAGTATTATTTATATTTTATTATAGTAGGGCTGCACAATGTATCGCACGATACAAAAAATAACATTGCAATCGCGCTTAAATGCAATTCTTAGTGCGATTATGAAATCACAAAGGCTGCAATTGTTTATTTTATGCACGGCTTGTCAATGAATTATGGCTCCAAATGCAAATCCATCTGGAAACACTGCCAGTTTGAGTCGCTTATAATGTACATTTAAAGGTGCCCTAGAACTTTTTTTCAAGTTTTTGTGAAGTTTCAGCTCAAAATACCCCATAGATTTTTTTTTAAATACATTTTTTTAACTGCCTATTTTAGGGCATCATTATAAATGCACCGATTCAGGCTGCGGCCCCTTTAACTCCCTCGGTCGGTTGTCACGCTGGCAATACCACCGCAGTTTTTTTCTTACCAGTGTGAAAGAGACTCAAAATACTCCGTCACTGTTGCCCATACAATTAAGAGCTATACACCATTTTAATCTGTGGAATATCTTCTTTTATTTGTGTACACTCAGAGTAAAAACAAAATGTTGTGCTTTTTGTAAAATAAAGAAAACTAACATGATGCGTGATCTCTCGTCTCCCTCTGAACGAACTCCAATCTGATAGTTCTCAGAAAATGAACTGTAACTTAGTGAATACTAATCACAAAAAAATTAGACTTGTGTCTAAAGAAACGTTGAAATGTCCGGTTTTAAATCGTGTAAGTCAAATCGAAAACAAACCTTGTTTTTATGTAATCTGTATGAAAAGAGAGCCATGTCAGAAATCTGTGATTCAGCTCATTATCCGCTAATGCGGCCACGCCCACGGAGCCAGCGCTATTCAGACGTAAATTCTGAGGCAATACATGCATTCATCATCTCAATCGTGTATTTATTGTCATGAAAAGTGTTTATCTGGATGTTAAAGCCATGGTTAGCGACCTCTAGAAGACATGCCGTTAGTTCCTGTTTTCTTTTCTTCTATAGATGAATTTTAGATGAGTTTTTGTTTCTTTAGCGCCCTCCGGCTGCAGTATGAATTGGAAACTCCATTCAAGGAATAACCTCTTCTTCTTTTAGATGAATTTGTGGACTAAAAATGCACAGAGAGCGCCCTCCGACTTCAAGTATGAATTGAAAACACCAGCGCTCATAGTAATGACAATGAATATTAAATAAATATAACTCCTCTGTATAGAAAATTGACATAAGCATAATGAGAATCCAATATTTCTTCAAATGTGCATGCTTTTAAACTAAAAGCCTAATATTCAGACTCTTTGCATAACAGAAATACATTATATTTTAAAATATAATATAAAACCATTACTTTATATTGTAATAATATTTTTCTGTATGTTTCATATAGCATGATGAGCTTGAGACATCACAGAAGGTGTTTTTCACAGCCTACCTGACTGAAATGCCTCATTAATATGCAAGTCATTTCAGCTCATTACTATCCAATTCTTTTGTCTTCTCAGGTGAGAATGGCCCATTTTCAGTGGTGATTCACGCCTCCTCGCATACTGTGTTTCTTGGCAAAAAGTGCCTTACAAAAACTAAATCGATATATTGTCTTATATGAAGGAGTAGGCAGCATAATTTTTACATAATTTTTAAGCAAAAACTCTAGTCTACAACCTCCAATACCCTAAAGTATTTTAAACACAGATTTACTATACTTTTTTTGGCCTTATTTCAGTGACTTAAGTTTTTTGTTTTTTCAATAACCACACATAAATGTTATTCCTTCAAAAACACAAACATGTACATGCATGTTCCTCACTTATTATGGTAGCCTAGTTTGTGCTGAATACAGTGTAATGACACTTGTGTCATTAATATGTTTATGAAGAACTGAAAAAAGCACAAATGTCAGGGCATGTCAAAACTTCCCCACTTCTCCATCTCTTGTGTTTATGAATTATACAGACTGCAAGTGTTTAATAATGAAAATAACGACTGCTCTTGTATCTGTGAATAGAGTAAGAAACAATGGTAACTTTAACCACATTTAACAGTACAGTAGCAACATGCTAACGATCATGTAATCATGGATCATGTCAATTATTATTGCTCCATCTGCCATTTTTCACTATTGTTCTTGCTTGCTTACCTAGTCTGATGATTCAGCTGTGCACATCCAGACGTTAATACTGGCTGCCCTTGTGTAATGCCTTGAACATGGGCTGGCATATGCAAATATTGGGGGCGTACATATTAATGATCCTGACTGTTATGTAACAGTCTGTGTTATGTTGAGATTCGCCTGTTCTTCTGAGGTCTTTTAACCAAATGAGATTTACACAAGAAAGAGGAAACAATGGAGTTTGAGACTCGCTGTATGTCATGTCCATGTACTGAACTCTTGTTATTCAACTATGCCAAGGTAAATTACATTTTCTATTCTACGGCACCTTTAAAAAAGCAACGTGCATCAAACATCTTTCCGGACATGAGAAGCATGTGTTAATATCTTGTCCAACAAAAGACAACATTTAATGGGGGGGGGTATCACACACAGTTTCAGCCAATTTCATGTTAATCTTGGGTACCTACAGAGTAGTAGTGCATCCTTTATATCTCCGAAAAGTCTTTAGTTTTATCATATTTATAAAAGATACATAAGCTGTACCGAGCCTTTCGAAAAAAACATCCGAGGACCACGAGGTGTGCCGTGTGAGCGTAGCTAAAGAGTGATGAGCACGTGCAGCTTTTGCGTTGCAAAGCTATCAATGGTCAGCTAAACAAATGTATTTAAACACACACAATACACAATCGCATTATCCATGGATAACTTTTGAATCACTATAATGAATATAGCGTATAGTGAATGATGAATAATGTATTCACTACATTCGTGATGTTTACATTATATGCACTTAGGCACCTATTGCCAACAAAACAGACATTTGATGAGTTTTACTCGCCACCTGTGGTTCCGACTCATGACTGGGATCATTATTACTGTGACTGCTCCATCTTTCAGTTTCAAACAATCTGTAAATCCAGCACTGAACTGGGCCTTGTGTATGAAACCATAAGCGCCGATCCTGAGGGCTCAAACAGCCACGGGAAAAACACGAGATATTTTCCATTCATTTTAACCAATAAAAAAGTGATTGCAACTATCAGTTTCTATGGTTATTTTAATAAAAAATATTAAGAGCGCATCAATGTACTGCGTGAGCACAAAACTCTCTGGGTTGTTTGGGAAGCAAGGTTATGTTTCCCTCACAACCAAAAACACACTTCTTTGATGACATTGTTGATTTCATGGTCTAAAAACAAAGTGACAAAACTTTCTCGAGCAAGTTCTGTGCAGGGCTGCCGACGACTTCTGTAAAGCCGAACGAAGCGCATTGATGGGCGTGCTCTTGATCCATCGCTCTGGTCGATGTGTGCGTATGTGCTCTTCCAGGGGAAGTGCCCATACAAGGAATTCCACCCTTTATTACATAATAAAGGGCCATACTCGAAAAAAAATGTCCGAAGTTTGTGAGGAATCGGAAGAGTATTTTTGGCACAGAAATACTCCGTTATACGTGCAGCTCGTTTTTTAAAACATTGGCCATGTTTAGCATGAGAATCCAACTCTTTAACAGTGTAAATAAGTCAGAATGCATGAAATAGCATTAGACCCCCCCTTAATAACATGTTTTTACTCCAAACTCACTGTTTATTAGTCATGTTAAATGTATCAAAGCATTTCAATCTTCTACTTATTCAGCTACAGTGATAGCAGAGAGTATAGAACCCAAGAGGCAACACTCTGTAACAGCCACTAGATGGTGCTCCGGTAGCATGGCCGCCATTATGGGGTGAAAATATTAATTGGACCATATCACTGCCAAATCAGAAGCGCAATAGAACAGTTTTTTAAATTAAGTCACCAGTAAATTGTATGGCTCCTACAGTAAATGTTGTATTGTCTTATATATGTTTTATTTTACCAGTTGTGGAATCCAACCATTCAACCATCTGAAGTAACTTTGTTAGCCTACTTTGAGTATTTCCATTTTATGCAACTTTATACATTTAATAATAGTAAATTAATAATGAATAAATTTAAGATAATCATGTTTGCAGCGAACAATATATTTCAGACATAGTGGAGTAATAGTAATAATAGTATTTATGTCTGAATTGGAATAGACTATGTTGTATGTTTTAATGGATCACGCTATAAACATAATGATCTATAATACATGATGCATTGCTGTGTCCATTATTACATAATTCCCACTTTTGGACACTTTTGCTTTAACGGACATTAGACAACACTGCAAAATCAAGCTGTTATATTCATATATTTATTGTCCAACATTCACAATTTTTCAGATGCATGTCCTTAATTTAACTTCATATGTTGGTATTAATTCAGTGTTTATAATGCTAATACTTGAACTTCAAAGAATTTTAACCCAAACTGACTGGGTTTCTAGAGAGCAAAGGTTTTGTGAAAAAAGTGGAAGACTTAAACGCAAAGTGTGTAAAATAAACTGTTAAAAGCTTTGATGATCACTAGTGACAGTATTTTATTCTGTGTTGTCATCATTCAGGTTGGATTTCAGCTTTAATGTACGTTTTGTTTTAACAAAGCTGCTGATATTGCCATAGAAACTAGTGGACTGACGAATCGCTTTCACCCCAAAATGACTGAAACGCAGGGCTGCTGCTGGGCACCGGTGTTGCAATGGAACGTTCTATTGAGTGTCACTTCTTGTTAGTGTATATTCTTTGATGATAGTATGATGCCCATAGGGATTTCCTGGAATGATGTGTGTTCTCTTCTTCTGCAGCAGGGCATTTTTAGAGTTTCTGCAAAAGGGCGTCCTCTGGCTTTCAGATGGAGCAGCATTTACTACTGATCACAGAGCCGTACAGCTCTGACAAGCTGCGCATAAAATAGCCTTTGACAAATCGAGTGCGATAAAATTTGCGATAAATCGCAATATATCGTACAGCCCTACATTATAGTTTTTAATTAATATTTTGATTTAGCTTTTATTTTTATATTTTTCAGTTTTAATTTTAGTAAAAAAAATGTCATTTTGTTTTTGTCATTTTTATTATTTTAAATATAATTATTTAGGTTTGATTTTATTTTTATTTTAGTTCCAATCATTATTATTAATTTTCATTTAGTTGCCAAGGCCACATTTCAAATTTTCATTGTAAGTTTTTCATCTAATATTTAAGTTTTATTTCAGATTTTTTACGGTTAACAATAACAGTAGTTTAATTTTTAGTTTTAGTTATCAAAAATATCCCTGGTGCAAAACAGCCTCACTTTCTGAAACAAAAGACTTGGAACAGTAACAACTAATATTACAAAATTTGTTCAATTTATAATTTTTGAATGAATGAGCCACATTCAAAGCTTTTGAAAAAATAGACTCTTTATTATTTATTATTTAATATACTATATATAGTAATGACCGATAATGACTGGTTGAATGTATGTTACGGAACACATTTTTTTTTTTTCAGGAGGGTATTATCCAGTAAAAATTGGAGACTTGTTTAATGGCAGATATCACGTGGTCAGGAAACTGGGATGGGGTCATTTCTCCACAGTATGGCTGTGCTGGGATCTACAGTGAGTATTTTACATGCTGGGATCTAAGTGAATCCTAATCCCTGAGATTAAACTGCTGGAACTAGATGCGCAATCTCTAAATATTGAGATGTAAGCAGATGTCAGATTATGGATAGTCAGCCAGATAGTCATTTATGGATAGTCAGCCGCACATGCTGTTCGACTGTCTTTGTGAATTCAACAATATATGATATTTGTTTGTAGACGGAAACGGTTTGTGGCACTGAAAGTGGTTAAAAGTGCCCAGCACTACACTGAGACTGCACTGGATGAGATTAAACTACTGAAATGTGTAAGTCTGAGAACTGAATACATTAACCATTTTAATTTAAATTTTAAAAACAAAGATATATTCTGAAAGAGTTTTTCCTCAGGTGCGAGACAGCGACCCCACAGACACCAAACGAGAGAGGATAGTACAGCTCATCGATGACTTCAAAATCTCTGGTGTCAATGGTGTCCGTATCCTTTACTGCCCGTCACATGATCCTCATGATGTTGCATCTTTGTTGGCTGTAGAAGCCATATCTGAAGTCTTCTCTGTCATTTAAAGTCAACATAAAATCAATATTGACTCGAATTACTTCTTAGTACATGCTCTTGTTCTTATTGTGCATGATTTATGATTTAAAACTTGTTTGTTTTCATAATCTTTCCTTGTAATATAATAATTCTCTCCCTCTTGACTTTCAAGCCTATTATATATTCTCAAATTTGAATTTCCTAGGACTCTTTTTTTTTTTCTAAGGCCCTATAAGATCAATTTCATTTTTTTCCATAAAATCCATGTAATTTTGTCCACAATTCTGTGTTTTCTTTTTAATTTTTCTGGATTCTGTGTTAATTGGTTAATTCAATTTAAATCATCATAAAACGTGTCTAATTAACAATTTAAACCCTTCAAAATATAATCAAATGAAAAATAACACTTCCTTTACAGCAGAAAACTGTTTTTATTTTTTTCTTGTAAAATAAAATGCTGCACATTATTTTAATTATAAATAATAATATATTTCTGTCATAATTTTTTTGTTTTTTTTTGTTTATTGGTAACATGGACCATTTATTTAGATTCTGTGTTGTATTTGACGATAGCTTTTTATCAAATGAAACGCACACTTGAGTATCTGTAGCAAACAAAACTGTGCTGATTATTCACTCTGGGGTGTGTAGAACATGCTAACTCCATATTTAAATAGCAGACTTCGTGTGGTTTAATAATCACAAACTCTGTCCTTGACTTCTTGACCTCTCAGATGTGTGTATGGTACTAGAGGTGCTCGGTCACCAGCTGTTGAAATGGATCATCAAATCGAACTACATGGGTCTGCCTCTGATCTGTGTGAAGAGCATTCTTCGACAGGTGGGTCCGTTTTTCGTTCATAAAGATGTTAAAAATGTACAGTCAAATTGAAACAACCGTTTCTCAGACTTGTTTTCACCAGCATGTGGTATACACATTGCAGCTCCTTTAAACCCCTGGGAATGATTCAGTCTATTGATACTAACAAATAATCGCAGTTTGATTCATTGTCAATAATAATTTAATTGATTAAAAATTATTGATGGTCAATTAAGCAAGGTCCTCATTAGTTCTGAGGTGCCCCGTAGTTGTGAGGTGCGTGCGTCTCATGCGCAAAACATATGCAGTAGTCACATGAGGATAAATGAAGTGAGCTTGCCGTAGTTATGTATTCTAATTGTATTGTCTTCAAGCCATGCAATGGATTAGGTAGCCTAGCCATTTATTTTGAAACATAATTAACCAAGGGTCCAAAAAACCCTCTAAACATGTGATTTTACTAAACATAAGAACAACTTGTGTAAGCGCCACAATAAAAGTACATAGAATAAACAAGTAATAAGATCCTGGTTGATGAGTGATGATCTTCTAGTGCTGTTTCAGCTGTGCGCTCCTATTCTGTGGCACATTGTAAATCAAGACCTGTCAATCCAACGCTTGCTGCAGCTGTAAAATGGTGTCCAAATGGCTTCTACACATCATGCCTACCCACTATACTAGGGCTGGACAATAATTCAATATCAATATATATCGCGATATAATTTTTTCCGATAACGGTGATATGATTTTTTAAACACATTTCCGGTATTTCGATATATATACATTACAGCATCACTGACTTGAGGTGCAGACGTTAGAAAGAACAGAACTCGATTGGCTATTTGCGTGATGACGTACACCACAGAGACATGCAGCCACCAGACAGTGCTCAACAATTGTACGCTAAGATCAAACGCGAACGCGGCAAGTTTTACAAAATGAGTACACCTGATGCAAATGCAACGGAACAAGCTTCCACAACTTGATGAAAATATGTGTGCATAACTACACCATGCTGGTTCATCTTTGGTGCAGGAGAATGTGTGAAATAAAAACTTTAAACACGGATACTTTATTCTGTATGAGCTGTGTGTCACGCGGCTAGTGTTATTAAACTCATCACAGAGCTCCTGTAGGCTATAAAAACAATCGTATTTTTCTTGTGTTCGTATTCAAACTCCAGATTTGACCGCATCGCGAGCAAAATACAAACACGTGTTGTGCTGAGGGAAACAGCCTACGGCTTGCGTATTTGAACGCAGCTAGAGCAGGCAGAGGAGAATGAGCAGCACTTTTGTGTTATTTGAATTCTCCGCTGTAATGCGATCTCATGCGAACATATTTTCTATTTGTTCTGGTAGATTACAGCAAAACAATCCACTTCCGAGAGAAGTGATGCTTCCTCATGCATAATACTGCAATTATAATCTTATGCATACTACAGCGCAGTGATTGGATTAAATGAGCTTTATGTCATGAATCTATATGTCGAGATTTGCTTGAAACGGTCTACGTCAGCATGTTCGACCATGCCCATACTTGGGCCAAAAGTACACGATTATGTCAGATTTTGTGTTGTTGCTCCGACTCAGCTTTTCAAACAGGAAGACGCTATGAAAATCGCTATGAAAAATGCAAAAATAACTATTTTTCACTTATGAATAACATTGAGTACCTTTAGTGTTTTCAGTGATGTGCAGCCTATACATATCTGTTTACATCTCAAAAAAAGTGTTTTGGGGTTTCATGACCCTTTAAGAATAATAAAATCAGCCTACGTTATAGTTTAATGTTAAAGATATTAATATTACTAAAGTGAGTGAGTCTTATGTTTATTTTCATGTTTGTATGAAGGCTAAATACAAATAAAAGCTGAACATAAATTTATTTGTACTGTTTTTATTTCTAAGATATTATATAGTTTTATAGGAAGATATTTCATAGATTTGGCAAATTCATTTTTCAGAGGTTTGTAGGTACAGACATCCGTTGTGGCCGTTCTTTGCAGTTTTTCTTTAGGCTATTATATAGTTCATATCGATATCGGAATTATATCGTATCGACCGAAATTAATAATTATATCGTGATATAAATTTTGGCCATATCGTCCAGCCCTACACTATACACTCCCACCGCACCTGAGATCCAGTTTCCATTGATTGAACTTTCAAAGGATGTTGGAAAACACTGCGTCATGATCGCGACAAAATATATGGATATTTTTCTCACAAAAACCTATTGCTTCGCTTCAAACCCATTGCTTTGGATTTAAGAGGTTAAAGGGTTAGTTCAACCAAAAATGAAAATTATGTCATTAATGACTCACCCTCATGTCGTTCCAAACCCGTAAAACCTCCGTTCAGCTTCAGAACACAGGTTAAGATATTTTAGATTTAGTCCGAAAGCTTTCTGTCCCTCCATTGAAAATGTATGTACGGTAGACTTTCCATGTCCAGAAAGGTAATAAAAACATCATCAAAGTAGTCTATGTGACATCACAGGGTTAGTTATAAATTTTTGAAGCATTGAAAATACATTTTGGTCCAAAAATAACAAAAACTGCGACTTTATTCAGCATTGTCTTCTCTTCCGGAATCCTTTACATTAAATTGATTCCATTGAATTTAATTCTTTCATCTGTTGGTAATGCACTTTTACGTCATTGTTTTTGGCGATTAGGACATCCGCAACATGCACACTTACGCACGATTTTAAAAAATATAGCAATACCAAAATACAAACAATGTAGAATAGCTTGAATACAGCGTGCGTCTCCCTCTGTAAACGAAGCTCGGGCGTACCGGATAACACGTCAGCAGCGTCTTACGTCAGCAGCGTCACTGCGGAGTCGTGAACCCAGATTGACAACAGACCCGGAAGTGAAGACCATGCTAAATAAAGTCATAGTTTTTGTTATTTTTGGACCAAAATGTATTTTCGATGTTTCAACAAATTCTAACTAACCCACTGATGTCACATGGACTACTTTGATGATGTTTTTATTACCTTTCTGGACATGGACAGTCTACCGTGCATACATTTTCAATGGAGGGACAGAAAGCTCTCGGGCTAAATCTAAAATATCTTAAACCGTGTTCCGAAGATGAAGATGTCTTACGGGTTTGGAACGACATGAGGGTGAGTCATTAATGACATAATTTTCATTTTTGGGTGAACTAACCCTTTAAGGTTAACAATTAATAGATTAACTGATCGTTAATTTAAACAATGATCGATTATGGAAATTTATGTAAAATTGACATCCCTAATTCAGACATCTTATTTCTCTCCTCCAGGTTCTCGAGGGCTTGGATTACTTACACACAAAATGCAAGATCATCCATACAGACATAAAGCCTGAGAATATCCTGCTAGACGTGAATGAGGTGTATGTGAGACGGTTGGCGGCAGAGGCCACGGTATGGCAGAAGGCTGGAGCTCCACCCCCCTCCGGCTCTTCTGGTACAGTTCTTTGTTTTCAAGTGTGACTCACCTGAGACTCACCTTAGTATCACATGAGACTTGCGTTATGCTCCCTTCAGACTCATACAGTGTATGACTCATTTAATGCTTGCATAATAAATACATTCCATATGATATAGATGATATTTAAAGAACATTTTTAAATTATGTTCTAGGGTTGTCACGGTACCAAAATTTGAGTAGTCGGTTAAAATATAAGTAAAATTTTGTGGTTCTTGATACCAGAGAAGAGCCTCCCTTAAAAATCACTAAGACTTAGAGCAGCACGATTAATCATTAAAAGATCGCAATCTCGATTCAAGAGCGTTTGAAAGCAGCGTCTATCAGCGGGCACCAAATATAACCGGTACTATCAGTACTACAGAAATGCTGGTACCAGCAACTTTTTTTAATTTTAGTACCGACTGGTACCGGTAGTACTGGTACGTTTGACAACCCTATTATCTTCATATAATGTGAAGAACAGTGTACAATACTGTAAACCAGGGATACTCAAAGTTCAGCCTATTGGCCACTGTAATCAAGCTATCTACACTGTAAACACAGTATTAGTTTTGTCGCACTACACTACTGACTTCCAGTATGAAGGGGTTGTGTTTTGTTGCTTGCAGTGTAGATGGGGTGTAAAACATGCACTCAAAATTCAATTGTTTGGTAGCCTAATCAGTTTTGAAATGTAATAAATTGTTTGTTTTTAGTTGTTATTTTGTGACCACACTTTTTCCTCACCAGTTTTTAGTTTTGATTTCGTAATTTTTAATAAAAACGTCATAACTTGATCTTGTGAAAATGACAGACTTCTCTCTGGTGATGTATGGCAGACTTCTCCAGTCATTTAGTCTGCATAAAAATTACAATCGAATGCAGGCTTCCACTGAAATTTGAGTTGAGCGACCACATCTAATGCAACCCAACACACCAAGTCCCTACGCTGTTGTTTTTTCTTTTTAGGTAATCCATTTCACTAGGATGTATGTCAAAATACACAATCTATTACGACTTTAATGTATGTATTTCATAAATAAGATTTACTTTTTTTTTTTTTCATTCATTGTCATTGGACATTGTTCTGAAAAATGTCTTTCAAAGACTGACCAGCATTTATTACTGTTTTGATTAAAAATATGAGGCTGGTGTAACGCATAGCTGTGGTTTATACTTCAAATGAAAATCAAGTATTGCCTGGTAATTTATTCACTGACCCCTGGTCATCCTGCATTTTCTGAAAGTGCCTCTTGAGCGAAATGCAATTTGAGTATCCCTGGCATAAACTGTAACAACACAATGTGCTTGTCTGCCAATGATCTCGACCTAATGATTAGTTGACAATCAATGATCAGTTTTACTTCAATTTTCAAATTTAAAACTTCTAGATAATGAAGTTTGTCAATTTCATTATTGAATGTATCGATTAGTTGTTGCAGCCTTACTATAGCAGTGACGGACAATCCTTTTTGCACAGATTTGCCTTCCTGTGGATGTTAGCTCAAGCACACAGTTCTTTTCTCCTCAACAATTGAGTCCAGGTCATAGATTAGGGGTTACTTTCCAAATGATTTTTACAAAGTTGCAAAGGTAAGACAGTAAGTAAGAAAGTCACTTGGGTGTGTTTTTAACTTTGAATCAACTAGAAATGTGGCAGTTAAATTGATCTGCATGCTGGTCGTCATTTCTCCTCTGCTTCTGTGGTGAATATGCCAATCATTTCTCATTTCTTCTCTGTCGTCTGTTTGGTTTCTAACTGGTGTCCTATCTTTTCTTTCTCTGTTTTCTTTTTATTTTGAATTATTATAATTATCATTGTGGTTTTCTGTCCCTTCCCTCTTTCCTCTTCTGTTCTGACGGCAGTTAGCACGGCCCCAAGGGAAAAACAGGTACGTTCAGAGTTGTGCCTGCTGAAATACAGAGAGGATGTAGTTTGTCCTGGTGAAAATGACACATGACTGTTATAATCTGCCTGCTGTAACCCTAACCCACCCCTGCCTCTGTAGATACATGGGCATGAACCACTGGGAAAGGGGCAAATCTCCATGGCCGGGGTCAGATCCACTGATCTGGGGAAAGAGAATGCAAGCTATGCTCGTAAAATGCTTTCATTTTGGCCGATAACTGATTTTATAAACATGTAAACACATAGAGTCTATGTTGAAATGCTGCTTGCTTAGAGAAAACATTTCTTTTGTGTTCACCCAGTCAGTGGATTTGGTCTTGATGCTTTGTGCCGCCCCACAGATGTGTTGATTTCGCACCGTTAACTCCTCACTAACATTATTAGACCTTTCAGAGGTGTTTGCATGCTGGAACATTAAACCAGCTAGCTATGTTCCTTCATCTGATCATTCTGCATTTCGATTCATTTTCTTCTTTCATTCTTTAGAAGAAAAGTTAAAAGCGACTATTTTAAAAGTGAGAAAAGAGCAGTGCTGTAAGCTGTTCTCAGACAGGAGCATTATCTTTTCTCACATTATGACAGTCAGACAGAGATCCGGTGCGTTCCCGCTCCCTGTATCCTGCTTTTCTTATTTCAGCCACCACCTCTGCATGGCTGAGAGTGATTTCACGAATTACTGTCACATTTTCCTCTCCTCTGAATATAAATGAGATGAATGGCAAAAAGCAAGACTGTCTCTGCAACTGAGATGAGGAATGAAATGTTGAAAAGAAAAAGATGTTTCAAAATTATCCGCTTGGAAGGGTGTTATATCAGGGCTGCCAACTTTTGAGTTCAGCTAGGAGTGAGAATTTGGGGGGGGGGGGGG
The DNA here is from genome assembly GCF_024489055.1 of Chanodichthys erythropterus. NCBI lineage: Eukaryota > Metazoa > Chordata > Actinopteri > Cypriniformes > Xenocyprididae > Chanodichthys > Chanodichthys erythropterus. The sequence goes on from NC_090229.1 coordinate 7,712,548, forward strand.
GGGGATTCGATTCATGAGCTTGTGATTTAATATTGATTCATTTGGGTATATACATGGATATATAGTGCATGTTAAAATTTTCACAAGGAAAAAAAATCGTTCTCGACTGATGTTGTAAACTATACAGGGAACTCTGTCAATTGGTACATTTATTATTAAAGATTAATTAACAGCTGATTTGTATACAATTGCATTTAAAGGGATAGTTCACTCAAAAATGAAAATTCTGTCATCATTTACTCACCCTCAAGTTATTTCAAACTGTCCCTTTAAGGACGTTTTTATAATAATAAAGTTATAATAATAACTTTTAGTGGTATTAGAGTATAAATATAATTAAAGGTGCAGTAAGCAATTTCTGTATGTGTTGCATAGCATCTTTGTGAATTTGGAGGCGGAGCTATCAAGATAGAGGTGTGATCATTTTGGGTAGGGGCGTGTTTGTTTTGGTGATTTCAGATATCAACAGCATTTCTCAACTGCACCTTTAATATGTAATATAGTGCTTTTTTGCTCCTCTCTGGAGTACATTTTTCTCACTAACTATAGTTTATCGACATTGAACGGTTTTTCTGAGGTAAACTTTATGTGAAATATTATTTACAAGCTGTTTTATTCGCTGTTGAAACTGAGTGATTACATGATACATGATGATTTCAGTAAGTTGTACTGGTTCATTCAACATACCTTCTGATGTTCATTCATGTTTTTGTACTTTAACTAGTAGTAACGAGGAAGAGATGATCGGTCCACGAGTGCTTCAGTTCGCTTGATCTGAGGCTACAGTGATATGTTATGCCATAACAGTATTTATTGTTTCAATTTCAAAATTGGAAAGCTGAGACTTTGTTTCAAAAGTAACCTGCTCTGTCTTGTCTGTTTGCTCCGCGATGATTTTTCACTGCGTGAGAATATGGATGTGTGGCGTGAGAGCGTGAGAACAGTGTCAATTGCATGAGTCTCACACTGAATGCATGAGTCTCACACAGAATGTGTGAGAGTTGGCAGCCCTGGTTATATTTTTGGAAGAGACCGACCTGTATTGAATTTTTAGGAACAACATGGATATTGAGTTTTATGTTGTTCCCGATATGCCAAATTGGCTTTTAATTATTTTATTTATTGTTTTATAATAATTTTTATAATAATCATAATAATATTCAATGATATGATAATGTACATGTAATGTAAAACAAGAAATAAAAAAGTAATAATGAAATTAATTATTATCCATTTTTATCTTTTTGTTTTGGTCTGTTTTAAATGTTAGGCTACAGATTTTGTACTTGGATAAATTGCTGTTACTTTAAACTGTTAAAAAGAGTAATTATCCAAACAGTAATTTTTTTCTCATGTCTCAACTCAATGTATCTTTATTATTATTATTATTAATATTCATAATGGCATGATAGAATTATGATAAAACAAGAAAAGGAAATAATAATTAATGTTTTGGCCTTTTCTAATGGTTAGGCTGCAGATTTTCATAATGGAATGAATGGCTGCCTGTTTCCTCAAAAAAAATTAAAAAGAGTAATTATAGAAATTATCCATCCAGGACTTTTTCTGCACGTCTCAACTTAATGTGTTTTAGGTCGGCTAAACTGCATTTCATTTTCTTTATGGCATATTTTAATTTAATTAGTCCTTGTGATTCCTTCTGTGCATCACCACCTTCCTTTTTAATCATTTCACCTGTAAATGTTTTGAGATGTAACAATGGCTTATTAATATCATAATTGATTTAAAAGGTTTATAACTTTTGAATGATTTTATCCTCTGTTTTCTTCAGACAGACATATCCATATTGCATATTGGATGCATATTGCATGCACCTCTCTGACCCCTTAAGACTACATTGACCCAATTTATTTGATATACAGTAACCAGAGCATAAGGTCTGAAATACAGTCGAGTACTTCTGATAAATATATATCTGCACCTACAGCAGGAAGTGTGATTTATAAGTAGCAGCAGTAGTTTTACAGACAGCGCCAGACACTGAGGTTCATCAGGTCAGTTCAGTAAGACTGGGCTTAGTAGAGCGGACGTGTCACGGCTCAACCAGACAACAGACATGGCAACAGTGCTGCCATCCCAAAATAGTCCCATAGCTGGAAATGGTGCAGGCGTGTCAGATATCCCCCTTGGCAGAATGCACTTTTGCTGCGTCAGTGTAAGCTTAGAGTGCATGCAAAAGTGAGTGAACCCTGGACATCATGTTATTAAAATTAGGATTAATGTAGAGGGTTTGGCTTCTGTAACTAAATAAAATAACCCTTCTGCATTTCATTGCTGGCACCTGTGCCTACGGTTGGCAAATCATGAAGCAAATTATTTCAAGAACAATCCCCCTGGAGTAACTTGAGGTTAAAGGGATAGGTCACCCACCCAGGGGATTAATAAATGCCTTCTGAAGCAAAGTGATAGGTTTTTGAGAGGAAAAATATCCATATTTAAAACTTTATAAATTATAATAACTAGCTTCCGGTAACAGCCATACTTGGGTCCATACTCTGACCCTATGCATTACTTATTGACGAACACAAAAGCGCAGAGGATAGAGCAAAACAAAACACCGGTCTTGAATTAGAAGTCGAAAAAGAGGATTTTTAAAGAGAAATGAGGAGTAGTCACCCAGCCCTATTTGTTAGAACAATGAGAGGCATCTACTATTGCCTAAGCTTGCGCTACGCCTACATCCTACTGTACGTCATGCGCCGGAAATTCGACTCTCTTGTAAACGCGTGGACTGATCTTACCGGAACCTAGTGATTTCAGATTATAAAGTTATAATTATGGATATTTTTTGTACAAAAACACATTGTTTTGCTTCAGAAGGCCTTTATTAAAGGATTAGTCCACTTTCAAATAAAAATTTCCTGATAATTTACTCACCACCGTGTCATTCGAGATGTCCATGTCCTTCTTTCTTCAGTCGAAAAGAAATTAAGGTTTTTGATGAAAACATTCCAGGATTTTTCTCCATAAAGTGGACTTCAGTTGGCCTCAAATGGTTGAAGGTCAAAATTACAGCTTTAGTGCAGCTTCAAAGGGCTTTAAACGATACCAGACAATGAATAAGGGTCTTATCTAACGAAATGATCGGTCATTTTCAAAAAAAAATTCAAATTATATACATTTTAACCATAGATGCTTGTCTTGAACTAGCTCTCTTCTTCTTCTTCTCTATTTAAATTCCAGCAGTGTATATGCTGCAAAGTGTATTACTGCCCTCCACAGGTCAAAGAACTAAATTGTTATATACAATATGCTAGTGCAAGTATATAACAATTAGTTAAAACTTTGACCTGTGGAGGGTCTTTGAATTCTAATAGAGAAGAAGAAGAAGAGAGCTAGTTGGAGACAAGCATCTATGGTTAAAACGTATATAATTTGAATTATTTATTTTCTTTTAGAAAATGACTGATCGTTTCGCTAGATAAGACCCTTATTCCTAGTCTGGTATCGTTTAAAGCCCTTTGAAGCTGCACTGAAACTGTAATTTTGACCTTCACCATTCGGGGCCACTATAAGGAGAAAAATCCTGGAATGTTTTCATCAAAAACCTTAATTTCTTTTCGACTGAAGAAAGAAGGACATGGACATCTTGGATGACATGGGGATGAGTAAATTATCAGGAAATTTTTATCTGAAAGTGAACTTTAACCCCCTGAAGCCGTATGACTTACTTTTTATGATGATGAATACACTTTTTTGGGCTTCAAAAAGAAAAAAAAATAGTTCACTGGCATTATAAACCTTGGAAGAGCCTGCATATTTTTTTTAATATAACCTTCTGGTTACCAGCCCTTAACCACTATGACACATCCTTTTCATATGGGAACATATTAACCAAAATAAGTGAGTGAGATTAGTTTGTTCTTTCAAACATAACAATCATAATTGCACAAGTTGATCAGCTAATATCTCATGCTTGTTTTAGAAGGTGTCTTTGAATTTAGTTTGGTGTTTTATGCTTTTTTTTGTATTTTTGTTTGTCTGTGTCTAGACGGCTAAATTATCAAAGAATAAGAAGAAGAAGTTGAAGAGGAGAGCCAAACGGCAGCAGCGTCTGCTAGACGAGAGGCTTTTGGACCTGCAGAGGATGGAGGAGCTAGACGGGGTTTTGCCACAGGATGGTTCTGGAAACACACGAGCGCTCTGGAGGCTCAGCGAGGATGGAGAGGATGATGACAGACACGCACAAAGTGAGTTACATTTATATCTGTTTTTAGCATGAACAAGTGGAGAATTTAACTATAGTGATGTTCGCTCTGCGAATGAGTTATTCTTTTGAATCACTGTTTTAATGATTCTTTTGAATTAATTTGCACAAAGTGTTTATTCACTTGATTGATGGAGGGCTTTGTAAGTTGAGGAACAAAAAAATAATAATTTTTAATATAATATTACTTCAAAAATGAGATAAAATACCTTGTGGGGACGTCTGTGAGCGATTGAAAGATTATGAAAAAGTTTGATGTGCAGTAAACAGCAAAAAGATTAATGTGTAAAATCAATTCAGTTTATTTTTGACTATATTTCAAGCCAGAAAATAATGAGACATCCATTATGCACGTCTCCTGTTGTTCCTGGGTAAAAAAAACATCACTCCGTCTCAAAGCAAACAACAAATCTTTTACTCAAGTGACAAGATGTGTTTTCATTTCTGTAAACAGTATTATCCAGCATTAATGGCCATCAAATGGAAATCTAATTAATGCACTGACTTAATAAACATTTGCTAATGCAAGATGACATCTAGAACATCAAGATGAATTTTAAAGTGAATGGAGCTTTGACACAGCTTCTCCTTTTTTACATAAATATTTCCTCGGATTGTTTATTTTCAGTTATATATCAATCTGAAAAATGGGACTTCTGAAAAAAATGTAGGATAAATCAAAATTTACTGCTTTGTTGCTTATTCAGAAAATTTAGTTGAATTTAGTTCATTTCCATGACCATTTAGTTAGGAAATTTTAGTCAGTTTTAGTGATTTTTCTCAGTGTTACGTCCCCATTAAAGTCCAGGGATGGAGGAACATTGAACAGAATAAAAATGGTGTGATCTGTGGAGGCAGCGAGGTTCATTTCCCAACCCCAGTGCTTTTACAAAGACCAAAAATAAAATATTAATTAGAGACGTTTTTGGTTGATACAATCTCTAGATCTCAATAAAATAATTTTTCACATTCTCATCCAGTAGTCACCAGTTACTGGAAAATTTATGGAATTTGTTCTTGTTGCCTAGCAACTGTGACACATGCTTTTGACGAGCGACAATAATGTTTGTACTGGACTTTTTTTGAAAGTTATATTCAACTGTCTGGAAACATAGCAGGATTTAAAACCTGTCTAAATATGTTCACCTATGTCCATTTATTTACATAATAAGGCATATAATCTATCTATACTATATTGCCAAAAGTTTTGGGACGCCTGCCTTTACGTGCACATGAACTTTAATGACATCCCATTCTTAATCCGTGGGGTTTAATATGGAGTTGGCCCACCCTTCGCAGCTATAACAGCTTCAGCTCTTCTGGGAAGGCTTTCCACAAGGTTTAGGAGTGTGTTTATGGGAATTTTTGTCCATTCTTCTAGAAGCTAGAAGCATTTGTGAGGTCAGGCAGTGATGTTGGCGAGAAGGTCTGGCTCACAGTCTCCACTCTAATTCATCCCAAAGGTGTTCTGTCGGGTTGAGGTCAGGACTCTGTGCAGGACAGTCAAGTTCCTCCACACCAAACTCATCCGTGTCTTTATGGACCTTGATTTGTGCACTGGTGTGCAGTCATGTTGGAACAGGAAGGGACCATCCCCAAACTGTTCCCACAAAGTTGGGAGCATGAAATTGTCCAAAATGCATTAGTATGCTGAAGCATTAAGAGTTACTTTCACTGGAACTAAGATGCCAAGCCCAACCCCTGAAAAACAACCCCACACCATAATCCCCCCTCCACCAAACTTTACACTTACTCCTGGCAACCACCAAACCCAGACTCGTCCATTGGATTGCCAGACAGAGAAGCATGATTGGTCACTCCAGAGAACACGTCTCCACTGCTCTAGAGTCCAGTGGCGACGTGCTTTACACCACTGCATCTTACGCTTTGCATTGCACTTGGTGATGGTAAGGCTTAGATGCAGCTGCTCGCCATGGAAACCTATTCCATGAAGCTCTCTACGCACTGTTCTTGAGCTAATCTGAAGAACACACAAAGTTTGGAGGTCTGTAGCTATTGACTCTGCAGAAAATTGGCTGAGTTGATGTTGTTCCCAGTTGCTTCCACTTTGTTATGACACCACTAACAGTTGACCGTGGAATATTTAGTAGTGAGGAAATTTGACAAATGGACTTATTGCACAGGTGGCAACCTATCACGGTACCACACTAAATTCACTGAGCTCCTGAGAGCGACCCATTCTCTCAAAAATGTTTGTAGAAGCAGTCTGCATGCCTAGGTGCTTGATTTTATACACCTGTGGCCATGGAAGTGATTGGAACACCTGAATTCAATGATTTGGAGTGGTGTCCCAATACTTTTGGCAATATAGTGTATAAATTTACATGTTGGTTAGATGTGTCAACATTTCAATTGTTTCTATTGTTAGATATTAGAATAAGTTTAAAACCCAACAATACTTACATTTAAAAGTAATCCAGCATTTTCTCTCTCAAAAAACTCCAGTCATCACTGCCGCCCAAAGAATTTTGGGATAGGCTGCGGCTGCGAAGGATTCACTCTTTCTATCCTTCGCACCCAGGAAATGATTGACGCATTTGTGGGCCATATTTGAAGGAGCCTTCGAATTGGGACAGTCTTTGTTGCGCTGCTGTAATGCATTCGACCTTTGAAGGATGCAGCCTCTGAACTGGGACACAGCCTAGGTCTGAAGCATATAAAAATCAGAGTCTGTGCCAGTCATACACTACGTGATTTTTAGTGAAATCTGTCAACTACAACAACTACTGTGTATGGCATCCTTTAGGCTTATTGCTATTATCTGCTACACCAAAAAAACAAATACAAAACAGCTTGATCTAAATCCAGAGGATCATTTATATTATGATTGTATTATCGCCTAACCCTAAAACTGCTCCGTTAAAGCATTAGGCCTTTATAGACATAACAGCATGCTTTGAAATGTGTATAGTAAAAAGTGTTATACAAATAAATTTGACTTGTCTTGAATATTTAACCCATTTTCCTCTTCATGTTTGTCACAGTGAACGGTAACGGGCACTCCTTCTTAAGAGATCCAACTAAACACAGTCCTGATTCGGGCTCATCGTGGCTGGAGGAGGGCTGTAACGGCTTTGGGCCCCTGCGCTTCTCCAGCCCTGGATCGGGCTTGTCCGGCATGTCTGGCTCTATCCTGTCAGCTACCTCTGAGTCGGCTCTGTCCACACTGTCCGGATACTCCACTGAGCGCTCGCTGCTCTCTCCCAACTGTACGTAACTCTGCTTTGAGCTGATGGAAAACTACCAATAAAGTGCAACAGTTCATTTTCTCCATAGGGAAACTGATTTTAAGCGATTAACTTGTTTTAAATGATAACTCATAACTTAAACCTTTAAAGGGATAGTTCACCCAAAAATGAAATCATCATTTACTGTCATCATTTACTCCCCCTCAAGTTTTTCCAAACTTGTATACGTTTCTTTGTTCTGCTGAACACAGAGGAAGATATTTGGAAGAATGTTTGTAACCAAGCAGATCTCGCCCCCCATTGACTACCACAGTATTTCTTCCCTTCTATGGGGAAGTTCTTCTTGTTGTAACAGCTGTGGTGTGTATGTTAATGAAGTTAAGACTCCCCATTGACTGAGATGGTTCTCAGAGTCCCTCACCCGCTCCCATTCTACAATTGATGACCATTTGCTCAGCATGTGATATCCCAAGTAGTGCAGAAATAACAAAACTGTTGACTCTGTTCTTCTCTATGATAATTAAGCCATTTTGGGGAATGAGCTTATTATTGAAATGGAATCTGGGTCGAGGCAGTCTGTCATTTCTTACAAAGACGTCAGCCCACATTATTTCAACTTATTTTTAAAATAATCATGTTTAACAGTGGAATTTGTGGGGGAAAACTACATTACCCATGATGCTGTACAGAAAATTCCACCAATCAGAGATTTGCGACAAGCTCGTAAGCTCCGCCCATTCCCATAAAGCATTGCAAATGATGTAATTAAGTCGGTCATGCTATGCCGCTGCTATATTAGGGGTGTGACGGTACATGTATTCCTCCTGAACCATACAGTACAGACGTCACGGTTCGGTTCATGCGGTTACACGAAGAATACAGTCATGCTGCATTCACATGCTCTTGGAATTATCATAAATACTAGTTTCCTAGGTAAAAATTGCACATGAACGCCCTCCCATTTCAAGTGGGAATTATCAAATTTCCGATAGCTTGTGAAGGCAGCATTAATCACAGGCAATACACACTCCAATCCAGAAGGGGGCGCACGTGGTAATACAACGCTGTTTGCTAACCGCCACAAAAGGAAAAAGAACAGAAGAAGAACAGCACATACACGAATTACCTCTTTAAAAAAAAAGTCCTCTAGGTAGTGCGCACTCGTCGAATGCATCTTTGTGTGCTCACAGACAAAAGAGAATACTTTGAAAGGCTCGCGCTCTCAACGGAAAGTTAAGTATAGGAGGGTTAGGCTTAAAACTTTACATTGGGACTGTTACAATTTGCACAACTTAAACTAAATTTAAATTTAAACATTAAAAGCTTATTTTTTATTATTCTGTTTATTTTGTACTTTTGTAACATGTATTTATGTGTGTGTGTGTATATACAGTATATATAATATAATATAATATATTTCTACCTTTGTATTTTTGTCTGATTTTCAAATACTTCTTTGTTTCAAATCAAAGTTTTTAATGTTATGATTCACTTCGTTTGGTTTGGTTCATAGCTTATAGCACTTTAATGAAGACTTTTTTTTAAATGTCTAGATTTGAAATCTTTTTTTAAATCAAACACTTCTGTAAGTATTCTTTTTTCTATTCATTTTTTCCATAGGAATTTCTAAGTCTTCATTTAAGCCATGAACCAAACCCACCAGACGAGGTGAAAATCACAGCAATTACAAACTGCGGTTTGAAGCAAAAATCAGGCAAAAGATGCAACACTGTGTACTTGGCTTTAATGAGGGAAAAAAAACTACAATCCCATTAAGCATTGCAAATATATAAAACAGTTGATTTATAAAGGTTGATTATGTACATAGAAACAATATATTTGGTTTATTCCAAAATATGCATATTATGTATACAAATATTTAAGTAGTTTAAGAGCATAGGTAGACTGACTACATTAGCATTACATCATGGGAGTGGGCGGGTGCTAAACAGTTCTTTTGGTGCTATTTGCTTTTTTATATTCTCTGATTGGTGGAGATTTTTATTTGCAAACTTCTGTATAGTGTATTCTTCATCAGGATTCCTTCTGTTGAACAGGATTATATTAAGTTAAAATAATGCGACTGAAGGCTTCAACAAAAGCATATACCATCGATTAACAACCTTGTAGCTCACAGTTGGCCTTTTTAGTTTACCTTTTAGTTTTTAAAGGCTTCAGTTATTGTTCAAAATGAAATCCTCTATGAAGTAAATGAATGAGATTTTTACTTCTGAAACCCAACTGTTGCACTTTAAAGGCCTTTCATCTTAAATTAAATGTTCTGTTTGGCTGTAATTATGTTGCTGGTTTCACATCAGTCTGTTTTTTCCATCAGCATACTCTGCTGCTGATTTCTTAGTGAATCCTCTAGAACCTCAGAACGCAGATAAAATACACATCAAGATTGCAGACCTAGGCAATGCATGCTGGGTGGTGAGTACTGTGGGTTGATTACATTCAAAAAGTGGATCACGTCAGGTGCTGGTGATGTATGATGTTTGCTGATGTCCTCTCCTCCATATCAGCACAAGCACTTTACGGAGGACATCCAGACGCGTCAGTACCGAGCTCTGGAGGTGCTAATCGGAGCCGAATACGGACCCCCTGCTGACATATGGAGCACTGCGTGTATGGTACGAACTCATTCAATGCTAATCAGGGTTATTATTGTTAACTTAAACTAAAGCAATCCACCATCAAATTAACGTTAATTAATGTTGTTTCTTATGCTCAAATAGCGTTAAAAAAGGATTATTTTTCAGGCAATGTACATGTGCAGACCTAAGCATGAGTTTCAGGTTTCTATGGGAACCGGAGCTTTTTACGGCAGCTGCAGTGACCTTATCAATCAGCGATTGTTTTTTTACTTAGAAGGCGGGCGTATTCCACTATATTGCGTGTTGCAGTTTCTTATTCATAAGTAATAGAAATGACCGTCTTTCTATATATGGGTCATTGACGAATAAGGTTTTTAAAAGTGTAAAAAACATAATGCTGATAATTATTTTTTACATTTTATTAGCAATAAACTTTTTAAATATTACATTAATGAAGTTTTTAAAATATTACAACATTTTCCATGTTTTATAGCTGAATGACCTGATGTTTCGGGACATGCGTATGAACAAGTGAAAACATGAATTTTTCAAATAGTTAAAAGAGAGTTAGTTACTTTGCTTCATGCCCATGTGGTCCTATGTAGGTGTCTAAATGATGTCACATGATATTGATCGCACGACTTGATCCAAAATGGTCCCTTTATATTGGTTACTTCGAATGACATCAATGTTAAAAAATAAATTTTTCCGGACATTCTTTCTCATAACAAAGCAATGACTTCTACATATGATTTTAATACCATTTTGCACTATGTTGATAAATGATGTTATAAAATTATGCCAGAATAAAAAATCTATACAATTATTACATTTTAAGATATTTTAATCACAAATGAAATGGCTGTATTGGCCTTTGGACGGTTAAACCAAATTACCTTTTGACACTTCAAAATCTTTAAGATACCTTTATATATGTAGCAAAATATAATTAAAACCTTTTGGATCTTTGTTTTTTAATTACTATTAAGGCCTTTTAGACAAAAAAATGACCCGTCACGTCATTGACCCATCTACAGTATTGTCTTTGCAGACGAATGATCATACATTGATTTGCATGTCCAAGGAGGTCAGTAATATTATGTGTCTCAACAGGCGTTTGAGTTGGCGACTGGAGACTACCTGTTTGAGCCTCACTCAGGAGAGGACTACACTCGAGATGAAGGTCAGTTGTCTTGGTCTTCCTCACAGTTTTTCTATTTTTTCAGTTTCAGATTTAACAAGTGTTATTGGCATGATAAAAACTTAAAATGTATTATTTTGTACATAAACTCAGTGACTGTTGGTCAGTAGTTTTCACCAGTTTCTGATGGGATGAGCTACTAATTGCCTAATAGTTGAATTATGCCTAGATTTATTTCTCATTTCAAATACTTTTTGCTTTGCATCAATCTCAGAGCTGTTTGTCTTGGTTCATGAATGTATACACCACCATTCAATATATACAACAAGATCAAATCATCAAAGAATCCTGACAACAAATTGTATCATAGTTTCCACAACAATATTTAGCAGCACAACAGTTTTCAACAATGATAATAATCAGAAATGTTTCTTGGGCAGCAAATCAGGATATGAATGATTTCTGAAGGATCATGTGACACTGTATTGATGCTGAAAATTCAGCTTTGAATCACAGGAATAAATTACATTTTAAAATGTTCAAAACAGTTATTTTAAGTTGTAATAATATTTCACAATATTACTGTATATTTGATCAAATTAATGCAGCATTGGTGAGCAGAAGAGACTTCTTACAAAAACATGAAAAAATCTTATCGACCACAATGTGTAAATATATAGAGAGACATATATGTGACCTGATCCAGCAAAATGAGTCACAGTGACCCAAATTTCAAAATTGAGATTTTGGTATCAATAAGCTTTAAAATGATATCCTAGTCAAAGTCATACCTGGTATGGTATGGTTTGAAAGATATACCCATTTGAATTATGGTTGTCTTCCCTTTTTTTCCAGTTGTGAAAACTTGAGAAAATCACTTTTAAAGTTTTTTGCCCATTTTTGTTGATATCTATTAAAATCCATTGCATTTAAAGGGATAAACTATTTATTTTACAGCTTAATTTGATCAAAGAATACAGAAGTCCACTTAAAACTGCGCAGTGAATCAGAAGCATGCACTAATATGTTATGCATCCCTAATATACACACAATAGAGATATTAGTTTGCTCTTTATGTATATATGATAACCAGTCCAAAAATGTTTGTGTGATTTATTGTTTTCCAGATCACATAGCTCACATCATTGAGCTGTTGGGTTCCATTCCTCCACACTTCGCCCTCTCGGGCAGATACTCCAGAGAATACTTCAACCGCAGAGGTGACAAACACTGTTCCTATGAATGTCCTTCAGAAACTGCAAATCACTCTAAACACACAAGAGAATATCAGGGTGAATCTGAAGAAAACATGGCCAAGTCACATTTCACATTTCCTCAGGGCTGAACAACATCATTTCTTCATGCAAACTTCTTTTTCTTTTGATTTCTGAAAAGAAAAAGAAGTTTGCTTGAAGAAATGATGTTGTTTAAACCTGAGGCTATAGACAAACCACAGAACATCATGATGCGCTGCTTCATTAGCTCAGTGTTTATTCTGAAAGGTTTTCCACAGACATGTGATGAACGGTCAGGATATTATTAGCTCAGAACATCCATGCTGAAGATCAGCCTGTTAGCAAAGTTCCCTCCGCTTGCCTACTAAACCACAGAGAAATGTGAACAAGAGCCTCTCGTGTTTCAGAACTCCAGCAACAGAGCATGACTGATGTAGTAATAACTGTTAGAGCAGTAATAATGTAATAATTCTGTCTCCACTGCCATAGAAGGAAAAACCCCACCTGATCATCGCCGTCTCTCACTAGATCTCAGATAAAAATGCCTCAAAATGATTCAGTGACAAGATGTTTGAATTGTTGTGGCCCATCAATGATTCATGCAAAACTGATTCATTCAGTGACTCTTTCTGCAACCAGGTGGTATTAGTGAATCACTGACTCACCAGATTCCTTCAGATGTCTACAGCAGAGTAAATCACCTTTTGTATCAATTATATCGTTACACCAATAGGTGGCATCAGGTTACTGTTAAAAAATGTATTTGTCATTGAATCATTCATTCAAGAGATTTGTTCAAAAACACTGGTTCATCCAGTAATGAATCAAGTGAAGTCTTTATGAATGAGTCATTGAATCATTTATTAAAACCTTTTTTTTTTTTTTTAATCATTTCAAATTAGAGATTTTTTAATAGACTGCAGTTATTAACATTTTAGTGAATTAACATCTAGTAAATTACATTATTTTGTTTAGTTTGGCCATCATTTATTTGGATTTATCCCAGTGTTTTTTCTTTTTAGCAGAAAGACTCATTCTGATTCATTCATTGACTCTTTCTGCAACCAGTTGGTATTGGTGAATCATTGACTCACCAGATTCCTTCAGATGTCTACAGCAGAGTAAATCACCTTTTGAAAGTAACTTGATGCTTCAAATAAAGATTATCAATTACATCGTTACACCAGTAGGTGGCGTCAAGTTGCTGTTAAAAAATGTATTTGTCATTGAATCATTCATTCGAGTGTTTTGTTAAAAAACACTGATTCATCCAGTAATGAAACAAGTGAAGTCTTTATGAATGAGTCATTGAATCATTCATTAAAACCTTTTTTTTTATTATTATTATTTCAAATTAGAATTTTTTTAATAGACTGCAGTAATTAACATTTTAGTAAATTAACATCTAGTAAATTACATTATTTTGTTTAGTTTGGTCATCATTTATTTGGATTCATTCCAGTGTTTTTTCTTTTTAGCAGAAAGACTCATTCTGATTCATTCATTGACTCTTTCTGCAACCAGTTGGTATTGGTGAATCATTGACTCACCAGATTCCTTCAGATGTCTACAGCAGAGTAAATCACCTTTTGAAAGTAACTTGATGCTTCAAATAAAGATTATCAATTACATCGTTACACCAGTAGGTGGCATCAAGTTACTGTTAAAAAATGTATTTGTCATTGAATCATTCATTCAAGAGATTTATTTAAAAACACTGATTCATCCAGTAATGAAACAAGTGAAGTCTTTATGAATGAGTCATTGAATCATTCATTAAAACCTTTTCTTTTTTTTTTCAAGTAATTTCACATTTTTACAAAACTTTTTTTACACATTTTACAAAAATCATTTTAGTAAATTAACATCTAGTAAATTAAATTATTTTGTTTAGTTTGGCCATCATTTATTTGGATTCATTCCAGTGGTTTTTCTTTTTAGCAGAAAGACTCATTCTGATTCATTCATTGACGCTTTCTGCAACCAGTCGGCATTAGTGAATCACTGACTCACCAGATTCCTTGATCAAAATAGAGTAAATCCTCTTTTGAAAGTAACTTGATGCTTCAAATAATGATTGTATCAGTTACATCATTACACCAGTAGGTGGCAACAAGTTACTGTTAAAAATGTATTTGTCATTGAATCATTTGAGATTCGCTCATTTCACAAAACGCTGATACATCCAGTAATGAAACAAGTGAAGTCTTTATGAACGAGTCATTGAATTGTTAATTTTTTTTTTTTAAAATCATTTCAAAATAGATATTTTTTAATAAACTGCAGCAATTAACATTTTAGTAAATTGCATGATTTTGTTTCGTTTGATGTCTGTTCAGAATCGTGATCTCTATTCATTCAGAATCTTGCAGCTCTACTTAATTCACAACTTTCCTTCACACAGTGCTGATCTACTTTTGCACTTTCTCTGAAAACAGGCCACCTTGATATTTGCATGTTGTTTCGTCCTTGAATGTGCATGAGAATGCTTTGACCAAGCGTGTGTGTGTGTGTAGGTGAGCTGCGTCACATCTCAAACCTGAAGCCGTGGGGACTGTTTGAGGTGCTACTGGAGAAGTACGAATGGCCACTGGATCAAGCTGCTCAGTTCAGCGACTTCCTGCTCACAATGCTCGAGTTCATCCCAGAGAAGCGTGCCACAGCTGCTGAGTGTCTACAGCACCCCTGGATCAACTCATAACGCTCTGTTTTCCCGATAAAATACAGTCTTTCACTGCGTTTGTGCGGTCTGAGTCATTTAGGTCCGTCTGATCACACATCCACCTTTCAGAGTGTAAACTCACTGTTAAGGTAAAACAAACTGGACATACAGTATCCTGAGCACAGACTTAGCTAGAACCTCAAACCTGTTTTTTTTTTTTATATATATATTTAAAGAAGCTTTGATCTCTGAACATGGAGATATGTCTGTAGTCTCTCGAGTTTCATTGTATGGTCATTTAATTGTGTAGAAGGGTCGCATATTTATGTTAAAATAGTGCCTTGACATGCCATCTGCAAAAACAAACAAAAAGGAAAAAAAAAGCCCCTCACCTTTTTATATTTGTCTGCGAATATGTGTGAGGAATGCTTGTTTGTGAACATACAGAACACTATGAATACTTGACTAAATTCAATAAAGACTTGAGATCTTAAACCCTGTGTATGGATGAATAAAGTATCACTTAGAAACATGGATGTGAAGATGGAGTATTTTTTTATGTAAATAATCAAACATGAAAAACAATTTGAATTTTATTCACGATTTTGACGTATTATATCTTACATTGATTACAAAAGTTTATCAGAATGTGCATTTTAAAATACTACATGGATGGAAAATCCAGCACTTCATTTTACTGTTGCAGTAATACTGCAGTGACAGAAGGGGGTGATAAAGGACCATTTCATGCATTAACCTAAGTTATAAATAAGGATATACACAGTAAGTCAAAGAGGAAAATTTGTTGTGGCGAATAACTAGACCATAGAAATTTATATACATATTTGTATATGCACAAAAGCACACCAGTTACAAAGCATATGCAAATCACTGGACTATAGTCATAATGTCTTATAATAATTTACGAAAGAAACCCCAAGAGGTCCAGTGAGGTGATCCATCCGTTTTGATCTGCACAGGTGTTTAAACATTAGTCAGATGTAACATTATAGGTTTAATAAGTTTGTTGTGGTTTCAAATACAGACGTATCCACAGTAGAAGAGGTCCTTAAAATGTGTTTTAAATTAAGAAATCCATCAGTCCTAATACTTTAAGACCTGCTACTTCTTCCTGCGTACAACCGTCCAGCCATCATCCTGTTCCTCATGACTCGTGGCCGGTGGAAGCTGCTCCTTCACTGCTGCGCCGTTGACTGACGGTCCCTCTGCACCTCCATCACACTCCATAGCCTGAGAGAAAAACAACCAGTGAGGTCATTAATTCTTAATGGGGGCAATTGCATGCGATACGTACTGTACTGCAGTGTTTCCGAATTGGGTCGTGGAGTGTGCCATCAAAGAAACAACAAACATTATTCTCTGTTTTTCTGATGCAAGTCTTTTATTTTGAAAAAGGTTGACATTTCTGTCAGATGCAGTTTAAAGGGAACCTATAACAAGATGTAATATAAGTCTCTGGTGTTTCCAGAATGTGTCTGTAAAGTTTCAGCTCAAAATACCCCACAGATCATTTATTATAGCTTGTCAAATTTGGGTGTGAGCAAAAACATTGGTTTTGTGTGTCCCTTTAAATGCAAATGAGCTGCTGCTCCCCCTTTCCAGAAGAGGGCGGAGCTTTAACAGCTCAACAACAACAAAGCTGGAGAATCTCGCGCAGCCAAAATGAGGATTGTCAGTAACGGTGTTCAGCCTTACATTGTTCAAACCGGAGTCGACACTGATGGAGAGACTCAGGAAGAAGTTACAACTTTTAGAATGAAACTGGACGTTTCTGAATGGTTAGTGGATAAATGTATGTAGTTGCTGTGGAGATGATTCCACTCATTGACTAGCATGTGCCGTCATGTTCATCTTTTGTGCAAATCCAGCGTTGAATTGACCCTCATTTGTGAAGCAGTCCGGCGTAAAATGACGGCATGACAACAACACTCTACTACAACAACTCTTCCTCTTTTCTAAAGCAGCCCAACATGGCCTCACATCCTATGTTGTGTGTTCTCGGGGGCGGGGTTTATGTAAATTTTAGGGTTAGTGATGTCACCAACCCGGGAAGAAGCTTGTAGTCCCTACCAGCCATTTGTTGTAGTCCTTAAACAGAATTCTTTTAAAAAAAATATCTTCCTTTGCATTGAACTTTGAGCATCATAACTTTGCAGATGTTGTTTAAGCTCAAACAGCAACATTACACACTAAAGTTAAAAAAGTGAAATATAATCGACCACCCCTTTAAGAGTGCCTGAGAAACACGTGTTGTCCTGATTCAGTATTTGCGGTCAGACGAGATGTCAGGCTACATGTCAGTGTCATCATTTTAATGTTACTTTTTCGTAACTTGTTACTACTAAATAAGAAGTCTCACCTCAGAAAATCTAATTTTCCTGTCCTGTTCCAGGTGAAAAAAAAAAAATCTATACATTTCTGTGTCTCAAAATAGCACAGTTATAGCACTTAAATGTTCTTAAAATGATCTTAAGAAGTACTAAAGAAGAATTTTTAGTATATTAAGTACAAAATTAGTGCAAGAAAATAGAGCACTTTGAGTAGATTATAGAAGTGTACTTTTTTTTTTTACCTGGGGTCAGCCGTTATACTGTGCTCGTGGCGCGCACTCTTCAGTTGCGGTGACAGGCCAAGTATATCACAATTAGGAGCATGCGATGTCACAGTTATGTTGCCAATTATTAAGCCATGAAATTACCAAAACACACCAATAAATCACATAACTGGTACTTCATGTGTTAGCTGGGAAGGATTTGTATGCAGGTATGATGTTAAATCGCATTCATCGACAGCAGTTTCCATGTTTCATTAACAGTTCATGCTAGTATAGTTTATTTTACCATGGTAACTTTTGTTTCCTTAATATGGTAACCTTAAAAATAGTTTGGGACTGTTATATGTTTATTCATCAGTATTAGTCATATTCTTGCAATTTATGTGTATCTCAAATAAAGTCAACCATTTTTATGAAAAAAAAAATGCTTGGGTTTTAAATGCAAATGTATTATAATTTCTGTAGGCTAATTACACAAAAATATATGTAATGTTTTTGAGAATTAGGTCAAATTCCTAAAAAAAAAAAAAAAGGCTTATAATCCTTTTTTATGTGTGTGTGTGTGGTTGTGTTTGTGTATATATATTATATATATTATATATATTATATATATATATAATATATATATATATATATATATATATATATATATATATATATATATATATATATATATATCTACTGTACCTCTTCATCTTCACACTCATCATCATCATCATCAGGTGTTTTGGCAGGTGTGACCTTTGCCCTCCCAGCACTCTTCTTCTCATTCAGCTGGTTGATCTGCTCTCTGACCTCCGTCAGTTTGCCCTGCTGACACTGCTGGAACATCTCACACACCTTCTGTGCCACCTGAGCAAGAGCCAAGACCAGGAGAGTTTCACAAACATACATATTTATCATCTGTAAGCATATGTAATTCTAATCTATTCATAGACAAATCAAACCTGAGGCAAGCTGCCATCATCCACCACAGTGTCGAATTCATTGTTCATGAGCTCCGAGATGAAATCCTCCACTTCATCCTGCTGCAGCTCATCTGTGGGGAGCACAAACGGGTTTGCTGTAAGTTGACATCAGAAGATATCCTATAAAGTGTTAGAGGGAATCATTTGACATCTCTGACCGTTGTCGATGAAATACTGCTGCAGCGCGTCCACCATCCACTCCGCTTTCTGCTGACTGTAAGCTCCACCAAAACCATTATCGACCGCGATCTGTGAGGAAACACTGAGCTCGTTAATTTCTCAATCCATTACATCTATAAATCAGAAGTAGGTGCAGCCGCTCCCGGGAGGAAGATCAAATCGAGCTGCGCATAATCTCCATTCCTGTGCAGCTAGACAAAATATCCATACAAGACGACTTAAAGGGTACATATATGTTTATTGTAATATATTAACTTCTTGTTTATACTTTGCAGCGCTAACATGCTAACCTGTTAGCAGTCATATTTATGATTATTAAATAAAATTCGGCTAAAACTGAAGATTGCCTAAAAATATGACAATGTTTTATAAATAATATATTTTTCGGAATGTAATGTCATGAATTTACTAACTTGCAGCACCGGCCACGTTTCCAAAACAGCCCGAACTGCCTCAGTGAACAATTCACGTGTGGAAGATGCGAGCGGCGCCATCTTGAAAGCAGACCTGAAGAGTCGATCACAGCCTTCAGAGACTGACGGTGAAGATTCACCAGGCAAAATAATCAATCACACTAGAAACTTGATTAGGGTTAGTTCATCCAAAAATGAAAATTCTGTCATGTCGTTCACCCTCATGTCGTTCCACACTCATAAGACCTTCATTCATCTTCGGAACACAAATTAAGCTATTTTTGGTAAAATCCAATGGCTCAGTGAGGCCTTCTTTTGACAGTGAGACAATTAAAGGTGCAATATGTAAGTAAATATCCAAAAACCACTAGGCCAGTGTTATATATTTTGTTCACTTGAGTACCTACAATATCCCAAATTTTTGCAACTATTTGTAAGTTGTTAGAAAATTGTAATTTTAACCGTGTGAGGAGTCGCTTGTCGATTGCGTCATACCCGCGTTACCCTCGGTTTTTTTTTTTTTTTTAATGTGTGTTTTATTTTGTAGAAACCATGGAAACACGCTTTAATATATTACATGTTTTAATAGACAAGGAAACAACTGTTTGGTTACGTTTATAGACAGAAAATTAGTTGTTGTTATATAGCTCAACACATTTAGTCTTATTGTTTAAATCTAATTTTCTTGATTTTTTGCGAGTACCATGCTTTTACCACGCCTCAGAGAAAAACACTATTTTGTCAAGTAACTAACATAGCATAATCAGATGCAGCTTTATTTTTAGTAACAGTAATACAGAATTTTCTCCATCATACAATACGTTTTAAAATTAATTGCATGCCATTTATCAACACAAGCCATCCAGCATTTAATATGATATTTTAAAATCGATCTATCTTACTGCAGTGTGTAACAGTGTCTCACAGCAGCCGCCGAGCGAACGCACAGAGTAACGTTATAACATCAATTTCAACACACTCAAATGTATCTAATATGATAAACAGAGCTGCGTTACCTCATACTCATGACCGGAAAAGCGGAAGCAGCACCGGCGACTGTGGCATAATAAAAGTCCCGCTGCTCGTGAGGCGTGTGTTGCGCAATCGCTCCAGCTCCTCGTTCAGCTCCATAACACTCGTCCTGCTCTGCTTCACACTACAGTAACGTTAATAATCACATCCATGAACATGATTTGTTCCCGAGTCCTATCCCAATTCGTTTCCACTAGCCATTAAGGTGAAGAACACATGTCCCAAGATTCCACGCTCAAACTTGGCGTCATCAAGCTACATCTTTGTTTTGAATATTCCTCTAGCGACCTCTAGTGGACAAAATTATTACATATTGCACCTTTAACACTTTCAATGCCAAGAAAGGTAGTTAAAACATATTTAAAACAGTTCATGTGACTACAGTGTTTCAACATTATGTTATGAAGCGACGAGAATGCTTTTTGTGGGCCAAAAAACAAAATAACGTCTTTATTCAACAATTTCCTCTCTTCAGTATCAGTCTCTGACGCACGTTCACGAGAGCACCACAACGCAAATATCTTTTATATACCCCTAGGAGACAAAAATAGACCCATAGAAGGAATAAAAAATAGGACATGATACAAATGATTATTCAGAAATGTACATACTTTTATTTAATTGTATATCTTTGATACAATAAATGAACAGAATTATAACATTTTTAAAGATGAGTCTGGGAATACTGGGGATATAAGTATGTGGGTTTTATTATAACAGTAATTCTCTGCAGTAAAACTGGCTCAGTAAGAAACACAAAGCAGGGTGTCAGCATTATAACATTCCTTGGAAAAATTAAACACCAACCCATGCAAGGCTTCGGATAACTTTGGCATTGACCAATAGCAAAAGCTGAAAAGCAGTCAACAAACCAAGCTGCTGTATAATACATGAGGCGCATATGTACTTCTCAGAAATCTTGAAATGAGAAAAAAAAACACATTGATTTATGTCAAAGAGCACAGATCAAATTTGAAATTCTCATTTTAAATATATGGCTGCTAAGAACATCACAAAAATATTGTCAATGCACAATGGAGGGGCATTATATGGATTTTCAATAATAATAATAATAATAATAATAATACAAAATAAAATCGTGAGTTCTTCTGTCACTTTTCAGCTTCATCCTGGAGTTTAACTGTGGTCACTGTGAGCCGTGTATGTAATCATAAATATAAGATTTCCTTCAAGGATAACACTTAAAAATATAAACCCTTCCTCAAACTTATGTTTTGTTAAAATATAGTCATATTGATGGGTCATATTTCATATTGGTATCAGTTTGGTGCCATTTATCTTGGTTATTTGATTTATCAACTGTTTACAATGCAAACAAACTGTTCATACCAAAATGATTCATTATTATTATTATTTTTTTACTGAATCTGAAAGGCACATTTCAAAGTTGCTCCAAAACCAGGCTTGTTTATACTTCTTGGATTTGCACTTACATTTCGTAGAAGTGCCTGAACACACAAAAACAACTAAAGATATTCAATATTAAGCCATTTTTAGTTGTGTCCAACTATGGTGATATACATATAAGTAGAGATTTTAGTTTGTTTATTGGGTTTTCTGGTTATTTTAAAAGAAATCCACAAGCTGACAAATAACTTGTTAGAGTAAGTGACCTGTTAAGAAGTCACTAATTGTCATTAATGTACTAGACAATATTATAAACTTTTGTACGTAAACTTATGAAAGTTACGTTGTGGCTGACATGGTTATGTGTAGATTTTGTTTATATATATATAGGGAATTATTTTCAATATGTAATGAACATACAAACAATGTATGAATTTGTGCTGTCAAATCGATTAATTGTGATTAATTGCATCTAACAATCATTTCTAAATATATGTGCATTTTATATAAATACACACACTTACAAACTTGACTTTGTTAGATGCGATTAATTGCGATTAATCAATTTGACAGCACTAATATGCTTATTACGTTTACATATGATTTAAAAAAAAAAAAAAAAAGGTAAAACAAAATTCAAGTTTGAGACATTGATTATATTGCCAGCAAAAATTATTCACATTTGTTCTGTTCCACCTGAATGTTTTACAGCTTGTTTGTGCCAATGTTCTGCATCCACGTCCTGCTTTATAAATCGACAGAATTGGTTGCAAATGAGCATTCATACAAGCAACATGAAGAAACAGTCAGCCATTGTTGTGTATTGTAATTATTGGTAAAAAGGATTTCCATTTCAACACATGAACCACATATTCTTGGGTGAAAAGATTGACTATTGCAATTAAGAACTCAAAGATTAAAAACATAACACATTGCATCAAACAATTGTTATTTGTGGTTAACATCTCTAGACTCAAACAAAGTGACCACTCATATATGCATACTTGCTGTCAATCAGAAAATATACTATGGCTATCTGAGAGGATTTCCTGCATTAGACATCCATGAGATGTGAAATGTACATTAACTGTGAGTATTGCTTAATGTGTGTTTAAACTGTTTTAACGTATTTATATAACAGCAGACCTTCTCGCTCGCTTCTTGCCTTCACATATGGACAAACGCCAACTGCAGAAGAGCAGTAAAATGGCTGAGAATCCTCAAACTTTGGGCTCTTTTAGTGTATACAATTGCAAAAATAAAAAAGCTAAAGAAAATAATACTGTACTGATCAATTATCAAGTTTTGTTTAGCATAAAATGCCCATTCAAAAAGGTTGAGTTGTACAAAAGAAACATACTGAAAACTGTATGAACTCCATATTGGCTCAAAGTGTCTCCATGTATAAAAGCATTTCACCTGCAATCATATCAAAACCTCACTTATTTGATTCCTCATGAATGAGCAATAAAACAACCTTGAGTTTTTGCATGACATTTTCTGCCATTGTTTGCTTTTTATATATTTAACTGCATGCAATGCTTACCGAAATCAGTATCAAATCCTTTTTAAATCAAGAGGGTTTTGGTATTGAAAAAAAAATTATTGCGTAAAATTGGAAATTATTGCGCAGTAATGAACGGTTGGCTTCCTCACAACCACATTTATCCACCGAAGCCGTTTCACCGTAATCCATCCAGATGAAAGCTTTATGTTAGATGAGCCGTTTTCATCCTTATGAACTAATAAACATCAAAACCAAATATCTACAACCACATATGGTAGTCTCCTATGGTAGTAACGTCTGGTTACTACATATTACAAAAAAAAAAAAAAAAGAGAGAACACAATGAACAATGTCATCAATGATAAGTATAACAAAAATGATATTCTTCTTTGCTTTAAAAATTATACATTATTAGGAGGATCTTCTCATTGCACTCTCCACACCTCTGATCTGCAAAAAAACATTCTAAGGCTATTTACAAAGTACCACAGTCTTCAGCTTTACAACACTGCCATGCAAGACTGCATTCCTCTCTCTCATACACACACATATGCAGCACAGGTATTCACAGCTCATCTCCAGCAGGGACGAAGGGAAGTCACAATCTATCACCAGACCAAACGTTTTGGGATTGCTTGAATTCATTTGTAAAAAAGTATATATTTACTAAAATATCATCACTAACATCAAGTCTTAAAGGGACAGTTCACCCAAAAATGCTCTCAAGCCATCCTTGGTTTATATGACTATCTTCTTTCAGATGAACACAATCAGATTTATTTAAAAATATCCTGACTCTACCAAGCTTTATAATGGTTGTGAATGGGCAAGCTAAAAAATCCATCCTAAAAATAATCCATACAGCTCCTTCTGGCCTTCTGAAGCGAAGCAATGGGTTTTTGTAAGAAAAATATCCATATTTATTATTACTAACTAGAATAACTAGCTTACGGCAGACGGCCGTACACATTAATTTGCGGTGGAATAGTAACACCTGACCCGATGCATGACACAGAGGAGAGAGCAAAACAAAACACCGGTCACAAATTAGAAGTCTAAAATGATCATTTTTAAAGAAAAATGTCAGAGGATTTTGATATAAGAGGAGCTCGAGTTTAAGCTTATGATACTCGTACATCCTGCGTCAAACATCGCATCAGGGGTTACTCTTGTGGCACAAGTCGACTTGAATTTATACATTTTTAAATATGGATATTTTTCTTACAAAACCCCATTGCTTCACTTCAAAAGGCCTTTATTAACCCCCAGGAGTCATATGGATTATTTTTTTTATAATGAAAAGATTAATTTTTTGGGCTTCAAAATCAGCCCCCCCCCCCCCCCTTCACTGCCATTATAAAGCTTGGAAGAGCCAGGATATTTTTAAATACATCTCTGACTGTGTTCATCTGAAAGAAGACAGTCATATACACCTAGGATGGCTTGAGAGTGAGTAAATCATGGGATAATTTTCATTTCAACTATCCCTTTAAACGTCTCTGCATTCAGCTCTAATAGGGTGAAAAAAATCCAGTCTCTCATTTCACCAATAAAGAGAAAATAAAATAAAACATTATATTTTGCATAAAACATTTAAGCTTCTATTTTAGGAACTTTTTTTGTCTCTTCCATGGTGACATTGTTTTTTTTAGACATTTAATATCATTCTTATTTGACAATTAAGCACATTTCCTCCCAAATTACTGTAATGCGCCCGGATGTTTTTAGTCATTCTCCGAATACAGTAAATTGTGCTGTATTACAGTAAAAAGTTGCTGTGAAATTATGTACATCAGCAAAGACGGTATAACAAATACTACCATATATGCTTTTATAAATACAATATATTAAATACACTGTATAAAATATGCAAGTTATTCAGATATGATTTAAATGATATTTTCACATTAAAAGGAATAAGAATTTGGGGATTAATTGGTAATGAGATTAATGTCACAATGCAAAACAAAACAAAAAATATGAATGGTCCTAAAATAGGCTTTATTTTCTTTAAGCAGAATAAAATGTATTATTTCCCTCTTTTAATTTTGGTGTAAAATATCACCTGGACTTTTTTTCCCCCCACCCAATAATCACATTTGTGGGACAGACACTGTGCAGAGAGGCCCCGATTCGTACATGCCAGGGGATGGTGGCGTTTTAAATTTGCGGTGTGTTACGCGACACCAATGCGCTCCAAACCCTGCAGAGTATGAACAACCGGGGCGAGATGCGGAACATTATCCACCGCACTCAGCTGTTCTGCAGAGTGACAGAAACCTGAGCCCTATACGAGTCGACCGGTTCTCCGCATGCGCCCGGGCATCCCATTATGAGTTCTCATCGCCCTGACTGAACCGAAGTACAATTCAGCTCGGTTTTCAGCCAGAGTGACAGCCCAAAGAGCTGCGGTAATGGAAGAATTATCAAAAAGGCTTGAACTAGGTATCCGCAGGAAATGCGTCGAGACTATCGAGAGGCTTTCCTTAATGCAACACAAACATTATAAGTTGCTTTGCACAAACAATTTGTCCTTGACACAGTGTAGCTGATTGAGGGTTCACTTGAATGTGATGATGGAAGTGGAAGCTCAATAAAAGTCAAACCAAGAGGGAAAGAACGACGGCATGGGGGTCTTTGGTGAAACCGTATTCTAGATTCTCAAACTGTATTACATGGCAAAAAAAAAAAAACATGTAAACAACAACTTAAAAAGTGAAATGATTATGCAAACAAAAACAAAAGTTGACATACAGTCAATGTTATGATGAATACAAATAACCAATTATGGTTGATGATGATGATGATGAGAGAACCATTGTGTTGGCATAGTACTAAATGTTCATCTTTGGATGGGAGGGCTGATGACACTAATGAAGAGGACTATTATTCTGGAAGACTAGAGAGACTTGGCTTCTTCTTGATGGATATTAACAGCATTCATGACACCTTCCTTCATAAACTGGCCTTCCTTTTACATTACAATTGAGAAGTATTGCAAATAAAACAGGTTGATTTGTTTCAGTCAAAGGATGAAGTCTATGCACTCAAGCAGGTCATCCGATAACATTCTGCGTCTGATTGGTTGATTACAGCGGCTGGATTGACGCGACCAAGTCGAAGGTACAGCAAACAGGAAGAACATGTTTGTAATGTGTACAGGGAAGGGGGAGTGCATCGTCATTTGAAACAAAGAAAACAAGTACACAAATCAACATCCTCAGCCTCTTCATGTAAACAACTACAGTGACCCCTTCTAAACACATAATGCCACAGGACTAGCGAATGACTCGGAGAAATGAAAAACAGATATCCCTTCATCTTCACGACAGGAAACGTCTCAGCGAATCCTCTCCGTATATCGTCCGTCTTCCCCGTCCCGAGTCGCCCCATGTGCCCTCAGAAGAGAAGACTCTGCCGTTGAGATATGCTGTTGACTGGAGAAAAAGAAGAGGAGGACGTTTAGGCTACGTCGATGGCGTTCAGTGGCCGCATGCAGCATTGAGCATGAATGCACTCAGAGGGTATAAAGGGTCACAAGAGGGACAGAGAGAGAAAATCAGCGCTCACTTCATTTAGAGAACTGGGCATGAGAGTAGGCAAGCTTACCGAACCCAAATACATGTCACCGTGCACCCAAACACACGGCCACCCACACATGCTCAGTTTAAAGCTCTAGAGAAGCCTGGACTGTTTTCTTATTTGGTAAGGAAAGAGGGGTATTCACACAGCAAGCTCCTCACCTCTGTTTCTACATTATGCTTTCCCTGCGAAGGTGATGTACATTCACTCGTGTCTAATGCAATCCACGCATTAGGCTTAAAGAGTTTGTTCACCCAAAAAAAAAAAAAATTCAGTCATTAATTACTCACCCTCATGTCATTCCACACCCGCAAGAGCTTCGTTCATCTTCGGAACACAAATTAAGGTATTTTTGATGAAATTAGAGAGCTTTCTGACTGCAATGACTGCAATGTAATTACACTTTTAAGGCCCAGAAAGCTAGTAAAGACATTGTTAAAATAGTCCACGTGACTACAATGGTTCAACCTTAAATGTTATGAAGCGACGAGAATACTTTTTTGTACGCAAAAAAATTAAATAATGACTTTATTCAACAATTTCTTCTATTCTGTGTCATTCTCCTGTTCACATGAGCAGCATGACGCATGCGTGTGATGCTGATGCAGGAGCCAGCCAATACTGAGCTGGCGTTCTGACATAGAAACTGGAAGCTCTGGATTGTGTATACAATGTGAACAGCGTCAGATACTGACACAGAAGAAAAGAAATTGTTACATTTTTGTTTGTTTTTTTGTGCACAAAATGTATTCTCGTCGCTTCATAACATTAAAGTCCCTGTAAAGTCATTTTAAAGTATGTGTTCTGAGTTTGTCACGCCGCAGAAAAATGTGTTATTAACCACCCAGCCAAATTTGAATGATTAAAAAAAATCTGCAAGTAAATGAAATAAGTTCTCAAAATCTCGAAAAAAATCTGCTCTCAAACGCTGGGGGGCGTCCGCTGTCGGCGCTGAAACCACACCCACTCGCGAGAGCTGCCGTCTCAACTGACTTGAGTCTAGTGAGTCAAACATACTGATGCATATAAAAAGAATCATTTAGAGGGTTGCAAATTTTAGTAGAGTTACTGTGGACTACCTACTAATTATAACATAAGCAAACTCGGCAACTTACACTCATTGGTGGGCACATACTGCCAGACTGTTGTCGAGTCGACAATGACGGCGCCGCGAGATGTGAGGAGGAAGGCCGGGACGGGAGAGACTCTGTCTGGCCCCATATATCATCGGTGATCGGTGGGACGGTAGGAAGGCCGAGGCGGGAGGGGGGCCGAGGTCTGTTCAGTCACATTCACCAAAAACAGTGGATTATCTGTGAATCCCAGCTGTCTGATGAAAGTTTGTAAAATTATCCAGTGTAGAACGATCACTTTATCGTTTTAGGAAATTTAAATAAGGAGACCGAGCATATTGTATATTATAACAACCATGCAATATGCATTTGCGTGACGAAGGCATTACTAGCTAAATGTGCAAAGGGGTGTATAACTGTAATGACACTCGAGATTGAGCGGATGAACCAAGTGCGTCATCAGACCCCTGTTTTAGCTCCGCCCAAAAAATCCTGAACAGAGACTTGGTGAAAAACTGTTTAACGCTCTATCTTCACAATTAAGCATTACACAATTCACAGTCTTTGTAATGTGTTTCAGTAATACATTTGTAACATTTATAAAATGTTTAGAAAGAATTCTCAGAATTGACTTTACAGAAATTTTAAGGTTGAACCACTGTAGTCACATGGACTATTTTAACATTGTCTTTACTACCTTTCTGGGCCTTGAAAGTGGTATTTACGTAGCAGTCTATGAGAGGTCAGAAAGCTCTCGGATTTCATCAAAAATATCTTTGTGTTCCAAAGATGAACGAAGCTCTTATGGGTTTAGAACGACATGAGGGTGAGTAAATAATGACAGAACTTTTGGGTGAACTAACCCTTTAAACTACGACTGATGTCAAGCTCAGTTAAAGACCAGCAAAATAAAATGCACAGAGCATATAACTCATGGAGAAATGACCCCATCACTTTATTTCCATCTCCCTACACTTTTATTATTCATAGACAGAAAAGAGAATCTGTTTTCAGTCTGTCTTATGAAAGAATCTCATAATGCACTGTGAATGCTATAATCTAATCAGCATGTATTTTTAAATGTATTTCCTTGCCGGACAGCTAACATTACCTCACTAGCCTCCAAGACTCACCACAACCCTGCTTGCCACCTTCTCTGATTGGTAGATCTTGTTTAAGGATTGTGGGTAGAGTAGCACCTTACCGCAAGTTGAGTAATAAAAATACAATTTTTAAAAATTAAATCATTGAGTATTTAAAAAAAAAAAAAAGTTGAATAATCAATTCAGATTGGTTAATCTAGTTTCATGCCACTTATACTCATCTTATAATATTTCAACTCAAATCAACGTGTATTACTTTATTTAGCAAGTAGCGTCTGTGCAATACCATTCTAAAGTTTGTGATCAAGATTTCCATTTAAGATTTTTTAATGTTTTTGAAAGAAGTCTCTTATACTGACCAATATTGCATTTATTTGATCTAGGGCTGGGCGATGTATCGAATGCTTTTGTCACATGCATTTCTTCAGTAAAGCCGGTGAAGCCAAATGAAGCGGCATTTAATAGACAGAGCCGTATTTCACTGATAAGACACGCAATATCGCGTTCAATATCGATATGTATCGCCGTCGATATTGAACGCGATATTGCGTGTCTTATCAGTGAAATACGGCTCTGTCTATTAAATGCCGCTTCATTTGAAAGCAGGTGATGGCGATTTAGCGGTAATCAGGGAACCGGCTTTACTGAAGAAATGCGCGTGACAAAAGCATTCGATACATCGCCCAGCCCTAATTTGATCAAATAATCAGTAAAACAGTAATAATGTGAAAAATTATTACAATTTGAAATAACGGATTCCTATTTGAACGTGTTTTAAAATATCATTTATTCCTATGACACAAAGCTGAATATTCAGCATCATTACTCCAGTCTTCAGTGTCACATGATCCTTCAGAAATAATTCTAATATGCTGATTTGCTGCTCAAGAAACATTTCTTATTATTATTATCAATGTTGAAACTGATTAATATTTTTGTGGAAACCATGATATATTTTTTTTTTCAAAAGAACAGCATTTATGTGAAATACAAATCTTTTGTAACATTATACATGTCTTTATGGTCACAACACCAGGCTTTGGCATTTCATCAGTAATTTTAACATTGAACTGGGACTTTCGGCTCATGGATTAATATTCATATTTAGAACCGACTTTGTATGAACTCTGTATAAAGGTTGAATTATTATAAGCTCTTGCCTGACAGCTTCATCAATTCATAAACTGAATATTTATGAGGCATGAGTGGAGGATGAGTTTTTTCAAACTAAACATTACAGGAGAACCTGTCTATAAACAGATGCTTAATGAGAATGAATTTCTCATTAACTAATTTACACATAACCTCAGCACATAAATTGCCAATGTTGTCAGATGAAACATTCTGGTGTCAGTTTATGTTTCATTCAACAATCAATGGGAAAATCCCAAATTTTTCAAATGTTTGACCCATTTGCTGAAAACCAACACGGCAACCCTGGTTTTGGCATGCACATCATGCAGATTGCCAAAATGGGCAGTAAAAGTGCACATTTTAATTGTGATGGGCTTACACAGAAAAGGAAAAGGGTGACAGATGAGAGAGGTTGATTTCAGCAAACTTAACAGTATGTATGTAGTTAGTATGGGATCTTTGCTCAAAAAAATATCACCAATGTTAGTGTAAGCGTCAATGTATTGATGTGATCTGCTGGTGCAACAAATTGCCTGTATTTCATTTTTAATTCAGTTATGCATGTGACAGATGGTCCTAATAATGATATAAACTGATTTACTTCTAATTTCAAGCTGTGCATGAGTCAATGACATCTTCCATTCTACCTACAGTATGTACTCTGTTCAGAGAGAAAATGTCTTTTTGAAATATCTGAGAAGTGATTCAGATATTATTATGTAATTCCTGTGGGATACAACTGGACAGTATGTACAGATGAACAGGAAACTCAAGGGAAGAAATGCAGTTTTTTTGTTTGTGTCCTCCTGCCTTGAGAGGAGGGCGACAAATATGTACCTAAGGTATGCCGGAACCTTAGACATCTTTGCAAAAGCTCTGGAGTGCAGTGAAGCGGTGGTATACAGCAAAAATAAATAAATAAAAATAACACATCAAAGCACATACAAAGAGGCAGGGGGAGAGAAGAGACAGAGAGACCGTGGGAAAGACAGAGCAGAAAAAAAAAAAGTTAGCACTGAATGAGCTGCATAATACATGGAGCTTAACAAGAACTTTCTCCTGAGAATGTATAAAACATCACCATCATAAATGTGCCTTAATGAGTCTACCTGAGAAATAAACTCAGAAATGTGGATGTAGATCAAAGTGAAAAGGATGGGTGTGAAGAACAAAGATACATTTTGTGCCATAACAAATATATTGCTATTTGTGATCAGATCACCTGACATGAATCTTAATACTAGGTGTATAGCAGAACAAAATGAGGCAGTCAGAGAAGGTACACAGGTTTACACATTAAAGTCCCCCTGCAGTCAATAATTTTATCCCTTAAAACCAGGGCTTGACATTAACAGCCACTCCCACTAGCCACTTGGGCGGGTTGAATATAATTTCAGCCTACAGCCTAATCAAAGGTAGCCAAGATCGTCGTAGCACAAAATTACAATCGGATTAGCGAAGGCGGGATTGGTGGAATCGCATTGAATGACACACACAACAGAAGCGCTCTCTCTGTTGCGCGCGATCAGTTTTCCTTGCGCCTGAATAGTCAAATACACACACACACAGATGTCAAAATGTCCATCATGTGGAGTATCTCATGTGAATACAGTCGGTTATGGCTTAAGTGTACATAAACAGGTTGGTAAAAACTGGCTATGTGTCAGTATATTACGTACATGCATTCAGCAGCCCAATTAAATATCTGTCATTAATGTTAAACAAACAACAAAAGATGTTAAATAAACCTACTGTATCTTTAAAAAAAAAAAAGAAAAAGAGTTTAGGCTATTTCATTTACTATTGTATTTGTAATTTGCTAATTTGCTTCTTTGTTCTTTTTATATAGCCTAACAAAAATAAAATGTATCATATTGTGGTCATATTACCCACCCGTACATACCAGCTGATATACCATGTAGGCCTATAGTCTTGATTTAGGTGGTCAATCTGCATTTGAAAGTTTGAAAGGGTTTTAAGTAAAATTACTCAAAATCAAGTAATTTTAGAATGTCAAAGTCAACTTTAATCATATAAAATGTAATTTCCCAACAGCAAAATTATGGCCAGTGAAAATGCTGAGTGGCTTGTAACTTTGGAAAACCATAAGCCACAGTGGCTGGTGAGCAAAAAAGTTAATGTCAAGCCCTGCTTAAAACTAATCTTTGATAATCCCAATAACACATTTATTTTTTCATGCCTTAAAATAGCTTGAATGTAACTCTACACCCTTGCTTCACTTAGTATACGTGGACTCATGAATATGCAAATTGGTCCACGCCTCCACTCAATCACACAAGCTCAGACTACCTGATCCACTCGGTCAACTGTACGGTAGTAAACGCTACACAATGGCAAGTGGAAATATTGGTTTAATTCAGCCATATATGTTTGAACCAGAAACTGATTCACAAGAAGAGACCGGTTCTATGGTAGGGCTGGGACAATAAATCGGAAGAAATAATTCTGGATCGATTGTGAGATTTTCAGAATTCATCGCAAATCAATTCTGAGCATAGTTTTAAACAGCAGATGGCGCTCTAGGCTAGTTTTTAACCACACGCTCAAATGCTCACGCAGAAGAGTGCTCGTGAAAATAAGTTTAAATCTAAAGGCTTCTGCTTAAATGCTTGAAAGCAGATTCTAAACCTGTATGATTTTCTTTCATCTGCTGAACACAAAAATAAGATATTTTGAAGAATGTTACCATTGACTTATTTTTGTTCATACAATGGAAGTCAATGGGAACAAAAACTGTTAAGTTACCAACATTCTTCAAAATATCTTGACATTTTCAGCATATGAAAGGAAAGTCATACAGGCCATGAGGGAATTTACATTTTTGGGTGAACTATCCCTTTAACGATTTCCATTATTGATTCTTAGATTCAGATTAGTGGTGCAGAAAACAATCTGAATATTTTATCGGCATAAGAATGCAGACGTTCAAGAACCATCACCAAACTCACAGTATTTTTTGAACAATTGAATGGTTTTTGAATCCCAACCCAATTGTTGTCTGATTTCAGACTCCAGAATTATCATCAAATGTCACACAAATACATGGTTTGTCACTTTGCAGCCCTTTCCCATCTTGCTGTATAAGTGGACTGTTTTTGTCCAGATTAAGATGAAAGATTTTCAATTTTACTGTTTGAGAGTAATTGATAGTTTGAGAGTAATGCCAGTTGACGTGCTGCTGCACACATAGATAGAGGGGTCACAAACACACTGATGGATGAAGCTTGAAACTATCATCATGAATCATCATTCATCAGCACTCTGTGGTTTTACCTGATTCTGACAGAGAGTTCGTCCTCATTCCTGGCTCCTTCTCCAGCTGAATTTCTTGAAGTGCAAATATTGATGTAGCTGGCAGGGAGAAATTCAACAGTTAATTTAACACGATGATCTGGAACAAGGGCTGATATATAACGTTAAGGGTCAGAGTATCTGTGTAAGCTTATTTCAACACACACAGACTTGATTCAGTGCAAATACAGAACAGCTCATACAAACTCGGTGGAATTAAACGTCTTTCAAACTAAAGTGTGTGTATGTGTGAGACTTCTGTCTGGCACTTTAATAATTCTATCTGTCAGTGTGAGGTGTGTGTGCAAGCATCTGTTATCTGGCACCATCATAAATCTCTTCTGTGGTAGGAGATGTATGCGTGGGTGTGAGGTTGTGTGTGTACGTGAACTCACTGTCTGGCAGTGTGAGTATTCTCTCTCCCAGGCAGTGGAAGTATGTGTGTCTCATGGCTTCCTCTGCTGAGATCCGTTTCTTTCCCTCAAACTGAAAAACAGTCCAGTGTTAGTAACTATTTATTATTAGTTATTTAATTATTAAATAGTTGTTAGTTATTTTGTCCTTCATCAGGAATTGATTGAATTATCACTAGTGGGCATTCTATATCAAAATCGAGTGAGAGACCTAAACACAAGTTTGCACAGCGCTGATCTGCTTTTTTTTGACCGGGGAGGGGAGTTGACCCTCAAGAACATCTCAATATATCCCAATATTTCAAATCTATTCTTAATTCAGGCAATCTTTAGCACACTAACATTTAACCAGCACTGAATTAGGTGTGATTTCTAGAAACATCCAAACATTGTGGTTCAAACACAAGCATCCTGACCAACATTGGCTCAACTAATGGGGTGAGTTTACGGTGGGACTAACTTCAACTTTAAAGGATTAGTTCACTTCAGAATTAAAATTTCCTGATAGTTTACTCATCCCACGTCATCCAAGGTGTCTTTCTTCAGTCAAAAAGAAATTAAGGTTTTTGAGGAAAACATTCCAGGATTTTCTCCATATAGTGGACTTCAACGGTTACCAACGGGTTGAAGGTCCAAATGTCAGTTTCAGTGCAGCTTCAAAGGGCTCTACACTGTCCTAGATGAGGAAGAAGCCTCTTATCTAGCAAAATGATCAGTCATTTTCCCAAAAAATTAAAATTATATACTTTTTAACCACAAATGCTCATCTTGCACTGCACTATGATGCGCCACACATTTCGTAATCACGTTGGAAACGTCATGCGTGACGTGGGCAGAGGTACCGTGGTAAGAAAAAAAAAAAAAAAAAAAAAAAAGGGATTTTCTCCTCCAACTTCAAAAATCATCCGACATCGTTGTTTTACCTTTTTTGGTAAAGGCCATTTGACTTAGACTTTGCGCGTTTGCTTTGTAAACACTTGCTTGGTACTTCCGCCTATGTCACGCATGACCTTTCCAATGTGATTACGTAATGCGTGACGCATCGCAGCGCAAGATGAGCATTTGTGGTTAAAAAGTATAAAAAAATTTTTTTATACAAGATAAGACCCTTATTCATCGTCTGGGATAATGTAGAGCCCTTTGAAACTGCACTGAAACTGCACTGAAATTGCAATTTGGACCTTCAACCCATTGAACCCCAGTGAAGTCCACTATATGAAGAAAAATCCTGGAATGTTTTCCTCAAAAACCTTAATTTCTTTTCGACTGAAGAAAGAAAGACGTAAACATCTCAAATGACATGGGGGTGAGTAAATTATCAGGAAATTTTAATTCTGAAGTGAACTAATCCTTCAACATTTCTATTTTAATAACACACAAATCACCTGCAGCAGTTTCGACAGAAGTTCAACCCCATCATTGTCCAATCTGCAAGAGAGAAATGGCAACTTCAATAAATGACCTCCGACAGCGTGTCATTTGTTTTTACAACAGGAGCGGTGATTGTTTCAGGCATCAGGCCCAGAGGACAGCTGTTACCGTGGAGTGTGGTTGTGGAGACAGTCGGGGCGGTATCGGGGGTAGTTATAGGAGATGAATTCCTCGTTAGAGGTTATTCCGGGCCAGGTCTCCTCTGTGGGCGTACCTATGAAAAGACACAGGAGGGTTTATAAATATCACAGTGACACATACAGAGACTAACTGTCAGATCTAGAGCCAGAAAGAGCAAAGTAAGAGAGGAGGAGAGAGTGGGAGAGAGAGAGAGAGAGAGAGAGCAGTACCAAGCAGTTTGAAGATAAAGTGCAGCTCTTCCTCCACCGTTGATCCCGGGAACAACGGTCGACCTGTAGACATCTCGTAGAAGATACAGCCAACACCCCTGCAACGAGAGACATTAAAACTTAATTCATGTTCACCCCCACAAAAGCTATGGCATAAGAGTGCGTGCTGATTATACCGCAGTAAAACCAAGAGCCTCATTTAGTGTTTCCTGCACTGCTATTTCAATCTACAGCACCACAGTAAAAGAAATAAGTTTAACCAAAGTGTACACTTGCAAGCTGAACTGAATTAAAGGGATAGTTCACCCAAAAATTCAAAAGTATCCCATGATTTACTCACCCTCAAGCCATCTTAGGTGTATATGACTATATTTTTTCAGATGAACACAATCAGAGATATATTTAAAAATATCCTGGCTCTTCCAAGCTTTATAATGGTAGTGAATGGGAGGCCAGATTTTTAAGCCCCAAAAAATTCATCCATCCATTATAAAAAATAATCCACACGGCTCCAGGGGGTTAATAAAGGCCTTCTGAAGCGAAGCGATGCGTTTTTGTAAGAAAAATATCCATATATCCAGCAGACCTCCATACGTATATCGCACAAGTCGATTTGCGCCAAATGAATAACTTCTGACGCAATGTATGACGCATGATGTAGGAGTAGCGTAAGCTTAGACACCTCTCGTGGACACACAAATAGGGCTTTGCAACAAACTGAATCTCCTCTTTTCTTATATCGATATTCTCCAACATTTTGCTTTAAAAATTCTCGTTTCAGATATCCAATTCGTGACTGATGTTTTGTTTTGCTCTATCCTCTGTGCTTCCATGTTTGTCATTATGTCATGTGTCGGGTCAGAGGTTGCTCTTCTACCGCAAATCGATGCGTACGGCCATCTGCCGGAAGCTAGTTATTACAGTTAATGTTTTAAATATGGATATTTTTCTTACAAAAACCCATCGCTTCACTTCAGAAGGGCTTTATTAACCCCTGGAGTCATTTGGATTACTTTTATGATGAATGAATGCATTTTTTTGGCTTCAAAATGTGGCCCCATTCACAAACATTATAAAGCTTGGAAGAGTCAGGATATTTTTAAATATATAAGAAGATAGTCATATACATCTAAGATGGCTTGAAGGTGAGTAAATCATGGGGTAAATTTTTTTTATTTTGGGGTGAACTATCCCATTAATGAGGTAGAAGCGTCAGGTACTGAGAAATAAAAACAACAAAAAACATTTTTAATCCAACTCAAACTCGAAAAACAACTATATTATATTAATTTAAGCTGAAGTATAAAAATTACTAAAACAAAAACTGAAATAAAACCTTATTGAAGCGATATATAAACATAAAATAAATAAAAATGACAAAAGCACATTATAAAAATACTAAAACAAAATATTATATAAATAGTATATAAATAATACCAAAAATAACAATGATTACACAAATAAACTTTATACACTAAGTAATATAAATCATCAGGTGGATGCTCACCACATGTCAATCTGAGTGGAATAATCTGTGCTGCCCAACAGGATGTCAGGGGGGCGGTACCAGAGCGTCACCACCTCATTGGAGTAGGTCTTAGTGGGAATCGACTTTGCTCGTGCCAGACCTGAAGAAAAATTTACCAAATTTAAAAGAGCTTTGGCCAGTTTCAGCAAGCTTTGTAGAGCTTTACAAGACATTACACATCAACTCCACTTAAGACCTATCAGATGTTTAGTACACTAGATGCTTTTAGCCAATTTTATATTTTACAATACTACAATTATACAATTTTATATTTTACAATTATATTTTACAATGATTAGAGACAACGTAACTAGAGCAACCAGAGGTAAAGTGTTTAGAGTTGGTAAGTGGGCAGCTGGTGCTTATTAACCACTAGGCTACAACCACACCACCCACAGAGCACAAACCATGAGAAAACAGTGAGACCAAGAATGAGTTAGTTAAATCAGGTTTGTATGTTACAGACCAAAGTCAGCCAGCTTTAGCTCCCCACGGTCATTGATCAGGAGATTTTGAGGCTTGAGGTCTCGATGAAGGACTTTACGTCTGTGACAGTAGTTCAGACCTCGCAACAGCTGAAACAGGAAGAGCTGAGAGGGGAAAAACACACAGTTGAATAATTAAGTACACCATCTCTGATTGCCAAGTGCAGCACAACGATTATGAGAAACAGAAATAAAAGACATTTGTCAAAGAAGTCTTACCTTGACATTGTGCATATGAATGCAGTTTCCACAGTCATCTAGGTACTGTTTCAGGTCTTTATCCTGGGAGATAAAGGAAGTTATAAAAGAGTAGATGAATAAACAAATAAGAGCGTGATCAAATAATGTAAAACTAGCCAAATTATGACAGAAAAAAATGGATGCGTTAAATGCGATAAATATTTTTAATGCTTTAAACAAAAAAAAAATGGACAGCACTAATTTATTTATTTCAATAATTTTACATTTTTGCATGGATACGGTTCATGGTCATGGTTAAATGACGATTTTTATCATTTATAAGCGTTTAAGCATTTTATTCTGATTTTATAATTTATATATTTTGTAATTTTTATTATTTAATTAATTATTATTATTAATATTTTATTTTAATATTATTCATATTTTATTTTATTATTTTGTTAATTAATAATTATTATTTAATTAATTAATAATTATTATTTAATTTATTATTTAATTATTAGCTCATTCATTTAGTCCTGATGTTGTTGTCAATTTATGATC
Source organism: Chanodichthys erythropterus (assembly GCF_024489055.1). NCBI lineage: Eukaryota > Metazoa > Chordata > Actinopteri > Cypriniformes > Xenocyprididae > Chanodichthys > Chanodichthys erythropterus. Next base: position 7,750,818 of record NC_090229.1, read on the forward strand.
CTTGTTTTTGCACCAGATAAAACTGCTCTATCACTTAATTTTAAGCTGAAAGTTATTTAAAAGAAAAGATATGCCATCCATAAATAATTTCATTAACCACGTTGTTTGCACAAGAGAAACTTGAATGTAGTTTAACTACTTTTAATTGAGTAGCATGCAGCTTGGTGAGCTACAGTTTCCAAATATCTTCTACACTGTTGTGTAGATAACTGCATGTGTGAGATCAGGAGTACTTTAAAAACTGTATAGAGTGCAGTGAAATAATTACTCACCAAGTACTCAAACACGAGCGTAAGTGACTTCTGAGTGTGGATGATGTCATGAAGAGTCACAATATTGGCGTGTTTCAGGTCCTTCAGCAGAGACACTACAGAGACACAGAAAAAGATTATTCCTCAAACACATGACCTCTGGTACTTCACACGCCTTTATGAATATTCACTGAAAAAGGACAAAACAACAAGCTACACAAAGATAGTCTGAAACAAACATTACTGCAAAAACAGCTGCAAAATATAATTTTTTTCAAACAAAATCAACCTTAAATGCACCTCTGCTACTGTACCTTTAAAACTTTAGTATGTAAATGATCTCTGTTATAGTTTGCTAGCCTCAAACAACCTGTTTTTGCAGTTTAGTTTTCATTAATGGTCTGGGTGTGCTGGAGAGGAAGCTTTGTGTGAATGTTACAGCACAAACTTTATTCAAAAGAGCACAAAAATCCTGCTTTTCCATATTATAACCCTTTTAACCAGCAGAACGACATGTAACAAAAGCCGTTGATAGTGAATTTAGGGACTCACAGGCTAATTTAGAACCTCTTACATATAAGAGTACAAATGTCTGTCACTACGCAAGCATGTGGGAAATTTGGGGCAGTAGTTTGCTGATCTAATTTTAGTGTCAATCCACTACAGCATGCTTGTAACTCACCTTCTCTAATGGCAGTGCATGGAGCTCCTTCCTCGTGCTCCAAACGGATCTCCTTAAGAGCCACCAGGTTATCCGTCAACTTACTGCGGCCCTTATATACTGTAGCGTAGGTGCCCTGAGAGAGAAAAAGAAGACATAACCCAGAGGATTGTGACTATGGTGACTATGCTTTAAAATGCTCTTTTGGAACAGAGCTGCTATGTACAACTGGCTGTGATGTAGAGTTATTATCATAAACTAAATTTAAAACTATTAAAAACATTTCTGAAATAAAACTGAAACAAGTAAGGCATAATCCATGACTAGCTGTGCATTAAGTGATTTTAAGGCAAAGATCCACCCTACACAAAGTGTTTAACACACAGCTAGCCATTGATTATCCCACTCATACCATAGTCAATTGCCAGCATTGACAACTTAAAGCTGATATGTAGAGTTTGCTGTGAAGCTGATAGTTTAATTACTTCAAAAACAGCAGTGTTATTCCCACGTTGCTGAGAAATATAATTTAGCAATTCAGTAGCAAAGCGAATTTATTAATAAAAGTTGTGGGGCAGCGTTGATAAGTCTTTGTGCTGAAAATTGTTGTGTATGCGCAGCGTGATCTAGATAGCTAACTAACCAACTAACCAACTAAAAACTAAACTAGCTAATATTGACAAAAATAAATTAAATCTAAATAGCAATATTTGAAAATAATAATAAACAAAAAAAACTAAAAAATATAAATATAAAAGCAAATTCATAATATTAATAAAACTATAATAAAAACTAAAATAACACGACTGTGAAGTTACCTCCCCTAGTTTATCCAGCTTCACGTATGTCTCCAACTTCCCAAATCCGATCTCAGACTGCAGACACACAAAGACAAAAAGTATGTCACAACATGGTCCTAAAAAGCAACACTTAACACAGGGATACAGGGCAGAAAATTTCAAAGGCATTCATGTGAACTCATTAGAATGCACCCAAATCACACTGCTCCCGTTTCAGACGGCTGTGCTGGTCGCAGAGGTTTATATAATGCACATGGAGAACATGAGCTTAAATATCCCTCCCCAAAATAAATTGGGAACAACTGAAGTGTAACAAATGAAGTGTTTAAACGCATCACAGATCAAGCGTGTGTCAACAGCACTGAATAAACATCACAATCTGGGTTTATATGTCATATCAAGGGCAGCTGAAGTCGTAGCATTTTATAATAATGTAGTCAAAACATGATTTTGACATTCTGTTAAGAATGTTCACATCATATTTCAACCCAATATGCAAAGAAAAACAACTTTATTTCGAAATAAAATGTATAAAATATTTTTATTTTGAAATAAAATGTATTTTCCTTTCAAATCATCAACGCAATGTGTAAAAAATAAAAATAAAATTATAGGCAATTTACAAAATCATCAATTTTCTGACATATAATGGTCTTTCACGTACTATATTTATTAATTTAAAATGTATTTGGAAGTATAGTCACTGTTTGGATTTTAATAGGCAAATACTTAAGAGTCTATGGATGGATCATTATTACAGTGATTAATGTTTCTAGCATCGGTTCTTAACCCTAAAAGAAGCCTTTAATTTCAACCTTATAATCAACCATGTATTAAGATGTATCATGGCCATATTCCAGGATGACAATGTCAAGATTCATCAGGCTCAAAAAGAATGAAGAATCATTTTCACACATGAATTGGCACTGACCTTAACCTCAGTGTAAGTTTTTGGGATATGCTGGAGTAGACTTTACAGAGGGCTCACCTCTTGCATTGTCAATACAAGATCTTGACCAAAAAATGATGCACCTCTTTATGGAAATAAATGTTGTGATGTTTTTTGATCAAGATCTTGTATTGACAATACAGAGTGCTCACCTCTTATAAAGTCTCCTCCAGCACATCCCAAAGACTTTAAATGAAATTAAGGTCTGGACTCAGAGGTGCCAATTCATGTGTGAAAATAATTGTTCATGCTCTCTGAACCATTCTTTCACAATTTTAACCCTGGTGAATCTTGGCTTTGTCATCCTGGAATATGACCATGATGTGTCTTCCTACATGGTTGTTTACGAAATGAAAAGCTACACACTCCATCTTTAAGGGATAAAAGAACCATTGCCAAACATATAAAACTAGAAACATTATAATCACCGTAATAATGATCCATTCATAGATTCTTAAGTATTTGCCTATTAAAATCCAAACAGCAACTTTTTTTGCTGGGCAGTGTGTGTGTGTGCGTGCGTGTATATATGCGAATGCATAAATGTAAAAAAAATAAATAAATAAATCCCATAATAATCCTAAAACTAGGCTTAATTTTCTTCAATAAAAAAAAAATAGAGCTGCTGCATTCCTCCTTTTGATTTTTGGTGCATTACTTTATGTGGTCGACTCTTTTTCCTTTGACACTGTGACTAATATTTTGAGAATGTTTCAGCAGCGAGACATGCCATGAAAGTTTGTCTTGTCTGTGCGTTCGCAATGATTTCAAAGCAATGATAATGTGACCCTGAACAAACAAGACCAGTCAAGGAGAAGAGAAAAGACACTTGAGAATGTGAGATCAAGCAAAAGAACTGGTGTCAAAAGAAAACAACAGTAGTAAGACATGAGGCTAAAAGTGGAACCCCAAAAAACTTATAATTTAATAAAATATGATATCATATTAAGTGATGTTACAAAATTTATTAGACTAGTATATGATATGGGCCACAGTGAAAAGTGAACAAATTGGATTTGAGCAGAAAATTGATACTGGGAGAGAGAGAAAAAAAAGAAAATAGGTTTACAGAGAGAGAATAATGGGAAAAGAAGAAGGAAAACCAACAGAGAGGCATTACCAGCGATACTCTGCGTAATCTCCGGCTGAGCGGTTTGTCAAACAGGGGGCTGTTGAGGCTGAATTTCTCCAGGTAGCCATCAGGAAGCCTGATATCGGCAGGCAGAGACAGACGTTTATTTATGTCCTGAGAGGGAAGGAGGAGGGGAAAACCATTATTACTTAAGGCCTAAAGGTTCTGTTACACTCCATAACAGTAATAACCCATCTGGCCCGCAGGCTAGTCATCTAACTGATGGCTACCATGCTGTGGAGCATTTTCAGCACCCACAATGCACCATTAGTCACATGCAACTGATGTACCTTCAATAGCAACAAACAAGCTAATGGTTATTATGTGGTATACTGTTTAATTCAAGCAAACAAAACAAAAACAGAACTAAGCATTGGAAAATTTTTATTACCCAACATGTCATGCATTATTCACAGCGTCATGCTCTAAAAATAGTGGATAGAAAAACAAGGTCTGAAAGGTAAACATACCTCTGAGGAAATTTTGCGACCAGGATTGTTTCTCAGACGAACTCGGACGGGGCTGTGCACTTCATCTGAGGAAGTGGCCGAAGCCTGATCGCTCTCTCCATCCGAACCCATTTTCACATCCTCGTGGACGATTTCTGCATTTACAGACAACATTGGCATGCTATTCTGATGTCACTATTTCAATGATACTGGTACAATTGTTTGAATAAATCAAATGTAATGTTTCTAAATGTCTCTCCACTACTTCATTTTTCTCATTTAAAGCACGCAAGTAATGCTGATGTATCATTTGTGAGCCTGCAACTCTCCAAATGCATCTCACACATTTATCTGTCTGTTTCCCGCATCTGATGCATTTATAAGATCCAGGGATTCAAACCACACTACAGCTGAGGAACTACTTAGCTGCTCTGAAAGGAGATCCGTCTCATACCCACACAAAAGGAAAAAAATAGAAGTCATTATCTTCCACTCTCATTTATTCACTCGCTGTCCCATCCCCCCCATTAAACCATAACACAACCTCCCACCCCCTCAGCCTGTCTATATCAGTGTATAACAGCGCAGTGGTTCTCAACTGGTTTTGCTTCAGGATGCAGATTAATCATAAATAAATCAGAATAATTAGATGCACCAAATTAAACAAAAATGTCATAAAAAAAACAAAAAACAAACATTGAAATGCAAAATTACTAATAATTATTAACTGCAAAATTGGAAAATCTGTCATATTTCTTTTGAATTTTTGATAGTTTCACACTCTTGGCAGCCAATAGCTGATGTAGATTAGGTTTTATTTTCTTTTATCTTGTATCATTTTATTTATGCTTTGAAGATGAAAAAAATGCTGGGTTAAAAACAGCCGAAGTTGGGTTGAAAATTTACAAACTCAGCGATTGGGTTAAATGTTAGCCCAAAGTGCTGGGCAGTTTTATTTAACCCAATTATCGTTTAAAAATGACTATATTGCTGGCTTGAAATGAAACCAAAAATGGGTTGGAAATTAAAAATCAGACACAATTACTAGAGGCAACAATAATAATAAAAGGTGATAATTTATTAATAAGCAGTTTAATAAATGTTTATTGTTTAATTATTATTCATTAAACGTATTAATAAATGTTAATTTATTAAACGTATTAATAAATGTTAATTTCCAACAAACTTCTGGTTCATTTTAAGCAAGCAATGAAGTAATTTTTATACAATAATTGAGTTAAATAAAATTACCCAGCAGGATGGGCAAATATTTAACCCAACCGCTGGGTTAATACAACCCAATTGCTGGGTTTGTCTATTTTCAAACCAACAAGGGTTGTTTTTAACCTAGCATTTTTTAGAGTGTATGATTTATAATCCTATGATTTGTGTTTATTGTATTTACAACATTACCATTTATTTCTATTCCATTTTTCTTTATCAATATCTCATTGTGTTACTGTCATTGCTTATATTGCGTCACTTGCTTGTTTACACTTGTAAAGCACTTTAAAATTGCATTGGATTTGATTGAAAGTAGATTAATTTTTTGATTGATGTAAAGCAACTATCATTTTGGAATCTGTCTAATCTGGCTATCTTCTACCAAGTAACATTTATAAATATACAAAAATATTGTAGTGTCTGGCTGGATGCACAGACTTTAACAACAAAAGATATGGGAAATGTTTCTTTCTCTCTCTCTCTCAATAAGCATATTTACTTTGCTATCCTAATTATGCACAATTATACAGTTAGCTTAATTTTATCATTTGCATTCAGTACTGTTTTTCCCTGGGTAGCAACCCACCAATTAAGAACCACTGTAATAGTGTATGCGTCTACGCTGCATTACACGAGTGTCCAAGTTGTACAGTAGAGTTGGGAATCAAGAACTGGTTTCATATTTTGTAAGAAAACATGGCAACCAAATGATTTCATGACAATCAGTTTCATTAACCTTCTAAAAAGGTTTGCATACTTCCATCAATGTGGACAGAACTATATAAGCTATAACAGCTTCATAAGCATTATGTTGCACATCTTATTTTCATTCAATGCGCACGTGAATAAACATTTAAGCAAATGGTTCATTGCTTCTCGCAATTAAAACGTCTGTGTAAATGAACTTTTCCAGGATACATATGCCTTTTTGTAGACGTCAATTGAGATAATTTTAGCAAAATAGTAGGGCCATTCAAAAGAATTGCTTCAAAGTCAGAGATGGAAAGTCTTTAAAAAAAAAAAAAAAGTCTTTTTACACAAATTTTGTATGTATGCAAATTGTATAATATCCAAGGTACACATTTCTAGTAATTGTGCAGTTAATTCTCAAATTGTATTTTCAGGAAGTTTTGGAATATTTTTCCTCTCCCCAAATTTGTCACTACCGAAACACAATAATAAATAATTTAATAAGGCGGCTTTATATTGACCAATTAAGATTTTGTTTACATCTGCCTTGTAAATATTTTTTTTTTTTGCTACTTTAATAAAAAAGTTCTTACAATTTTAACAATATTTAAAGTGTAAGTGTGAGATTTGTTGTATTTTTACTTTACTTGATTTATTTGTAAAGGGACCATGTACAGTTTTTAACATAAATGTTTCCATTCCATGTACGGAGTCGTAGCTTTCACAGCAAAAGACGATCTTTACAATCTTTCTTTGTAAAAGGCATAAAGTTTATCATACTGATTTCAAAGTTAAGGATTCATTAAAATAAAATGAACCAAACACTATAATAACATCTTAGTTGATCATTCAATATACTTTATTTTTGACAAAACATCCCGTGTTTCGGTAGTGACTGCACATTTTCGGCAGTGACAGTAATGTTGTGGTAGCGATAACTCATACTAAAACACTACTAAAATACTAATGATTTTGCATAACTGTACTAAAATTGTGTTTATTTTTCCCAAATAAAAGATTACGCATTTCAGTAGTGACAATTTTTGAGCCTAGCTCAAAGATGCTAATCAGCACATGGTTACCCAGCACATTTCTGAACAGTTGTACACATGTTTGGTAGTGACGTTCCTTAAAGTTACACACAGATTTTCAGACTTTTGAACACATTTACCTCAAAATGATGGTACCTACCTACTCACCATGTAGCTATGAGAGAGCTATGAGACAGCCACCTCCCAACTGAAAGTACCCAATATATGATGATTTTATATATTTTATAAGCTTACTGATATTTTAAATATTATTGTGGGATTCAATAGATAATAGAAGGATCTTAGTAAACATCTTTGAATCTAGCAGATTTTGACTTTAAGAGAAAAAAAACAAACAGGCAAGTTGCTTTGTCATTACTGTTCTGCTGAAATTATCTCATTGTTTGATAACAGGCCTTTAAGGGAAGTGAATGCAAAATGAATGGTTTCTAAAAGAATCATTAACAGAAGCGATAAGGAACACTGAATCGGAAGCAAAAATTCCTGATGATTCCCATCCCTACTGTGCAATCTCACACACACATCACACCCTCGCCCTCTGTGTGCATGCGTGTACGTGCGTGTGAATGTACCGAGGCGCGTGGTGTGGTTGAGATAGGAGCTGAGACTGCGGCCCAGGCTGCGTGGTCTGCGCAGGGCGCTGCTGTAGGACTGCAGGAGGGAGTGCATGCTGAAGGAACCCCCCGAACCTCTCACTGAACCCCGCAGACCACCACTGCCGCCAACTGGCATGGCCTCTGGGAGGGAGGAGAGGGGAGGAGGACGACACACAGAGGAAATGAGGACGAAGGAGAAGGGGGGGAAGGGCAGAGAAGGAGCCGGGAAGGAGAATGTAAATGTGGCGGGACACATAATGGAATTGAGCATTATGGGTAGGGAAAAGAAAAAGGAGCAGAAGTGAATGGAAAAGGGGTGAATAAAGAAGATTAACGTATTTTGGAGATAAAAAGAAAAGAAGAAGTGGTTGGGAATGAGTGATATGGTTCAGACGGAATGGTAATGTTGGGTTGCAAGTGTTTGTGATTAATAGGGAAGGAGGAAGAAAAACAAGGTTGGAGGGGGAAAGGTTACAGGATGAGAAGGGAAAAAAAAGAGGAAATATCAAATTAAAAACAGAAAGAGTCAAATTTTAGAGCATGCATTCATTTTTCCAAAACTGTTAGGTTAAAAAAAGTTATTAAAGGATCAATTTACAAGGAACATCTTCAGTGTTAGTAAACGAGGTTCAAGGGCCACAATTATTAAGCAACGACACTGATAAATTCATTTTCTCACTGCCGGTAATTGTTTCTAACGAGGCTCTGCACTGTGGCGGCGACTAAAACGACACACAAGGGCATCGATTCATCAGCATATGAAAGCCAAATGCATTTCAAATTTGTGCAGGGTTTGGAGAAATGCCAAAACACACTACAAAAGAAAGAGATGGATTTGCAGAGTCAATATGATGATATGTGCGTATGGTGATTGCAATACATAGCATGTACATATATATTATCAGCTTGGGTGAGACGTTATGGAGATAGATGTCAAACTGAAGCTGTTTTGTTGAAACTGTCAAGATGAGCAGGATCTGTCAGTGCAGTTAGCTTGAGATGGGAAGCCATGCTGGAAGACACATGCTGATTGGTCAGAGGGGGTAACAGCAGGCAGTAGACAGTAGCTTAGCTCAACGCACACAGAGCCATAGCCAGCCCTGACAGATTGGCTTTAAAACTCATTTCGATGTTTTAATGCAATGCTTTAATGCTCTATCTGTATACCAGGACCACACTGGCAGGCAACACGTAGGGAGGCAGAGGTGAATGTATATGCATTTAATGACGAATGACTGAAAGACACTTCCTGTGTTTGATGAAAATATCCGGTTGAGTCTTAAAACCACATTGTGTTAGGCTTTCTAGTGGAATCTAGAGTGTATCAGGACTTTTAAAAAGCCAACATGAAATCAAACACAACCCTTATTTACTTTCTGTGTAAATGTCTTGTATAGTCATTAGTGCATCTACTCATATATACAAATTTGTTTTCATATTTCATTAATTTTTCTCAGTCTCTCTAATAAAACCTAATTCAATCACATCATGATGGATAAAATGTTCCTGCTGAATATTCCACTTTGTTTTCTGCTGCATGCTGTCAGCAAAGACAGACTATGTTTTGTCTTTTTCTTATTACAATTCAAATGCAAGCTCACAACTTAGATAAAATGTAATTTCTTTTGCCATGACGCTGTAGAATCAAGGGCGGCGCAGCCAGTGTTGGGGGTAATGCATTACAAGTAACTTGAGTTATGTAATCAGATTACTTTTTTTCAAGTAACTAGTAAAGTAATGCATTACTGTTTCAATTTACAACAAAATATCCAAGTTACTTTTTCAAATAAGTAACGCAAGTTACTTTAACACAATTAGTTATGTTTTTAGGGAGTAACGCAATATTGTAATACATTACTTTTAAAAGTAACTTTCCCAAACACTGGGCGCAGCACCTCCACTGAACAGTGGCACAGGAAACACCGCTGTAAAGTAAATGCACTGTATTAAAATTCATAGCTTCCCCATTTCAAATTTACAGCATAGCTGAAGTAAAAACCACAGATCTCTCATTAATTCATAAGAATAGAAAAGGAAATTAGCAATTCAACTAAAACTACATCTTTTACACTCAACATGCTGAGAATTACAGCACTTAAAGAGGTCTGTTGACAGAATAAATGCTCTTTTTGAAGTCTGGCCATTAGCAACAATTCTGGCAACTTTCTGGCTGCCATTATATAAAAACCCTGGAACAGATTGTACAGATGGCGCTGAATTTGAGCTGTTTTCATCCCCTCCGGTAAGAATGCTCTCTCTCACGCACACACAAACACATACACACTAACTCATACACACTGGTTATTATGAGTGTCTGAAATATTACATGCCGCAGAGTTTTCATGCACATCCCGATATTAGGAAAGAATGACTGGCACGACCTAGAGATGAAAGGTTATTATGTTGCAAATGTTTGGTTAGATATGCTTATCCACACTAACTTTGATTAGTGATCATTAAACAGATAAGTAGACCATGTTTGCACATTTTCTGCATCTATTGCATCTGTGGAATATGGCAGAATGGAGTTAAGACCCATTCACACCAAGAACGATAACTATATTGATAACAATAAAGATATAATTCTAAAAATCTAAATAGAAACAATAGCAGAGTCCACACCACAACTATAATGATAACCGTCACAGAGAAACAATATAACTGGAATCACTTTCAGAATTTTTTTTTTCCCAGCTGATGAACAATAAAAACATTGACAGCCAATCAGAATCCATCCTGCATTTAAAGTGGCAGAGGACAAATCTGCAGCACATGCTTAGAATAAACAATACTGTGCAACAATACTGTGCGTTTGCATGGACACTAATATACTTGTTGCAGTTATGTTTATAGTTATCATTCTTGGTGTGAATGGGCCTTTAAACATAGTAGAATGTGTTAAACGTTGTATTATAGTCTAAATATTTAATAAACAAAAAAAAAAGGCAAGTGAAGAATTTTAGTTCTTTGGAAAGCTGTGAGTTCTTTGAAAAGAACTCACACATTCATTTGAGTTCTTTGGAAAGCTGTGGAACTTTCTGTGGAATTCTCTAGATTCCATGCAGGTTTACTGACAAGCTAATAACGCAATAATTAAAATGAAACTGAAATCATGACATGGCTTAGTGTGATTATCAACTGCAAAGCCTGGGATTTAATAAAAAAAAAAAAAAAAAAATACAGGCACTGTATTTTTCAGAGTAAAGACTGACTTGTAAGACTTGTAATTTTACATTGATGTATAAATGTATAAATTGTATAAATTGATGAATGTATAAATTGATGAAATACTACAATACTAATATCAATTCTTTTTCTAGTAATTTCTATATTTTGTTTTGTAACAATATTAAGGTTAGTAGTAATAATATTATTATTATTTATTATTATTTAATTTTTTTTTATAGCCATATTGATATATAATCTCAAAATGTTGCAAACCTGGAATTTAGTTTAAATGACAATAGCGATTTTTACCAGAAAAATCACAAATTAAATTTTTTCACAAATCGTGCAGCCATAATGGGCACTTTTCTAGGCTTTATTGTTTAAATGTAACGCCATCCATTCAGCAAACCTTTGTATGTCAAGTTCTGCACTAGAGATCAAGTGCAGATTTCAAGAAAGTGAACGTTACTGTACCGGAATCGCTGTGCGCTCCTGTGTCCTGAGAGCTGATGGTCTCGCTCATGGTCTTGTCCCCGCTGTTACCCCCTCGCAGCGTCAGGGACAGCTGCCGTTTGATCTTCCTCATGCGGTCCATCAGTGGGGGTAAGGGGGGCCGAGATGAGGGGGGTGGAGGGGCTGCCACTGTTCAACCACCCTGTCGGAGACACACAAATGCACAGGCAGGACGTTACACGCCACTTCCTGATTCATTTGATATCTTCCATGATTACCAGACAGAGCAAAGTCATGCATTTTCAAGGACGCCGTTCTCTTAAGAACTGCTTTAACATATCCTGGGATAAACATTAGCTTAAAATTATGGGTTAACAATGGTAAGATAAATGTGGAGCAGAGAGGTGATTCAGAGGACAATGAAGCACTGAATATTATTTGAGCGGATGGCGCTCTATGGAGCGGACATCAAAGTGAGAGACAGTAACTGGAAGAGGTTCACGGCGAGAGATCGCACCTAAAATAAACAAATCACACAGTCAACTGTAATTGCACACATAAGTAATGATTAGCAACAGTGTTTTCACACTCTTCATTCTAAGCGTGACTGTTTTCATTTATAAATCAAGGGCTTCAAGGATTGCAGACATTGTGGATTCAAGTGTATTTAGGCCGGAAATGCAAGGAATCCAACTGGGAGACTCTCAAAGAGGTGCAAACAAACTAATAATTGCACAAACAGATCTATTAAAACACTAATAGAGTCTGAGCTGGGAGAAAGCACTAAACACATGTTAATGATCACAGAACAGACTTGAGCATGAACATTCATCTCAGTTCAGTGAAATTCAGAAAAAACAGCGAGAGACTAGGTATGTTCACAATAGCATATTACATTTTTTTTCGCAATACGCACAAAACACCCAGATGACCTACTAAAATGTGCAGTACACACAAGCACTAAGTGGGAGACCACAATGCAAAGTACTCAACTTGACCTTCCATTTGCAGTATGACAATAGTGATATCAACCACTAAGATCTCCTTCTTGACTCATTCTGTGTAATTAAAAAAACATTTCCGGATATGCTTTTGCAGTAATGTTAGCTACAAATAACACGTAGCACAAATACACACTGGTACTTTAGTAACGTCTGTATATGTTAGGCTTAAGGGTATTTTAAGATAGCAGGCTAATCAGTTAGGGCATCCCAAGCTATTACTGTAGTATGCCAACAGGCTAATAAGCTACCAGTGTACATTAGTTCTGTAGTATTTGAGTTTTGTCTGTCCCTAAATGTACAGCAATTATTACAACAGTATGCTGAATACAGTTTATTGAGGTAGTTTTCTATTCAACACATAGCCTTGAAGTGAAAGTAAACTTATCCTCAGTGCTTGTGGGGAACACAGGGGATTCTCTTTAGGAACAGCCAAAATACCAGAAGGTTTTGCCTTTCCTTTTCAGACAAATCACATGCTTTGGCACAAAGATGAGCAACAATCTCAACTGCAAATCCAAGCTTTGGGTCCTTGGACTTAATGTGACCCACTAACAAGTTGCCTGAGGACGGAATTCTACTCAGGATTTCAAACACTTGCTTCCTGTGCAGATAGATATCGTGGTCCACACTAAAAGAGATTTAACATGCTAAACACAGGCCACATGTTCTTTTCTTAAAGATTCAATGTAGGAGTTATCTGAACATCTGTGAGATGTGATAATGCTAACAAACCATTCAAAAGTAAAAGTACATTGAGTCTCAGGATGTGTTCACAAACTCTGGTGCGAATGCTCTGTTTATTTGAATAAGTGTGAACACTGCCATTTGAACACTGGTGCGCACCAAACAAGCGGACCGAGACCGCTGAAAACGTGGGTCTCTGTCTGCTTCCAAATGAACTCTGCTGTGGTTCAACTGAAATATGAATTTAACACCAAAAAAAAAAAAAAAAAACAGGATGTGATGTCACCCGATACAACCCTAAAATGGACAGAATCCTTAAGCATACCTGGTTCTTCTCTTCATAGGAGCTATGTTGCCCATTACATTTTGGTACAGGTGTTGGAAATGTAACCAGAATTGTCAAAAATATCGATATTTCGATATCGGTTCCAATACTCCTTTTCTGCAGTATCGATACAGCGATACCAGCTGCGCGTTTTCGCTCTCTCTTCTCTTCGCCGGCGAACTGACACGCACCCGCCTCCTCCGGGTCATGTCCACTGGCGCGGGACAGAGCAAGAATTTTCAATTCATTCCTACAGAGTGAGCGTGAAGCTCAACTTCCATAAGAATGAAATGAAAACGCTTTGCGCCAGTGGAAACGTACTTACAATCGTTTCAGTCTGTCCGGTTGAATAGTGCTTATATTCTGCATAATCTTAGTCATTCGCGCTCACATTATTTAATCACGCACACCAATGATCTCTAAAAGTGACGCTCTCATAAAGCCACTCAAACACATTGCGAGAACCAAACTGACTTCTTCAAGGCTTATTGCGATTAAAAGGACAAATACATACAAATTTGTCAAAATGCCTGTCTTGCTAAGTATTCAGGTAAATAGTCAATTTTGGAGAGTAAATAGTGAAGAGAAAACGCATGTATATTGGATCCGTGCATAAGGTCTTAAAGTGACAGCAGCCTAATAAACCTGCTGCTGTCTGTCTTTTGTTCTTTGATTAACATGACAAAGAAAAATCACTCGCTGCTCTTGACTGAAAAACTTTTGTAACTTTAATAAGCATTCATCTGTATTTCATTTTTACAATGAAAACTATTCACTGTTATTTTACATTTGATTACTTTCATTTCTGTATTATTTCTTACCTGAATCCTACAGTTATGCCAACCTGAAAAACTTAAAACCATGTTTATTTCATTTGTCTCTTTATTGTATTTATTTATTATTTTTGTGCCATCGTTTGCAATTTATTTGTTCTTATATCATTACTGACTGTTTATTTCTCTTTTTTTATGTAGTTTGTAAGTGTGTAAGCTATTACAACAAGATAACCCAAATTATCAAAAAATGAGGAGATAATAAATTATCTGTATGACGGTATGGCAGTTTTCCACGTGGTATCGAAAATGGTATAAAAAATTCCTGTATCTTGACAACACTACTAGCACCACACCTTCGTTTGTGTGTGACGGAGAAATTTCTGGTGCTGTTTTACACATTTATTCAGCTGGTAAAAATACGACATGTACGTACATCCAGTGAGCGCATCTATCCCAGCACACAGCATTGTTTTGGATGTTCGGCAAGTTCCACTGCAAAATATAAGTTATTAAAGCATTTTTATTTTTCTGTCTTCTTCAGGTTAGGGCTGGGCGATATATCGCATGCGATTGTCACGTGCATTTCGTCAGTAAAGCCGGTTCCCTGATTACGCTAAATCGCCATCACCTGCTTTCAAATGGAGAGGCATTCAATAGACATAGCCGTAGATCACTGACAAGCTACTCAATATCGCGTTCATTATCGCAGATGAATCGCCTTCGATAATGAACGCGATATTGAGTGGCTTGTCAGTGATCTACGGCTCTGTCTATTAAATGCCGCTCCATTTGAAAGCAGGTGATGGCGATTTAGCGGTAATCAGGGAACCGGCTTTACTGACGAAATGCGCGTGACAATCGCATGCGATATATCACCCAGCCCTACTTCAGGTTTGGTGTTAAAAATGACAGTGTGAATGCTAACCAAACCAGGGCTATATACGTCATTTTCTTTTTTGGTCCGGACCAAAAGAACCAAAAGAACTTACTGAACTGTGTGAACACACCCTTAATCAAAGAGGCATTTATGACTAGAAAATACAGCAGTATTTAAAGGTGATAAAAATATGTAAAATCCAAGTTGAGGGGTTTAAATGCACATTAAGCAGAATGCACAAGGTTTGGAATCATTCAAGTAATGACAAATTTTTTTTAACATAGTCACGTCATCTCAATCTAAAGCATGTGGCGGCACATAGTGAAAAGACCAAAGGCTTTTAAGCCACTCCAAGGCAAACCAGTGGAAGGTTAACACCAAAAATACTATGAATAGTTGAAATACTTGACATAGTGAGAGTGGTGTTTCCTTTCTTCCCCGAGGGGGAATCACAGAAACACACGCCTGAAATCCAAGATGGCAAAAAAATACGGATGTTCAGGAGAAATATAAAAAAGAAGGGCAAATAAACTGGGACAGAGCCAATGGCAATCAAGGCACCACAAGGCATTTGAAGCCTCTTTGATTTATCCAACCCATAAACTAGGATAAACCAACCAGCCTAAAATCTGATCTTCTGAATCAGACAATCAACAGGAAATACAAGGCGATCCACAAACCTTCGCTCTTGTTTATAGTAAAACAAAGTGCTCTGAAGAGGAACTCTGACTGATAAAGGACACTGTGTAATAATTATCATGTTTTGCATTGTAAAATAACAATCAGTCATATTCAACTGGAAAAGAAAACCATGGTCGTGTGCTATGTGGCTGAATGGCTGACAAAGCAGTGTGTTATATCAGCTGCTCTGATGCCAAGATAAATCTAGTCTCCAATCATTTCGGTAATCAAAGACAAACAAGACACAATTATATATACACGTAAGCTCAAGCTGTTTAGCCTCCACCCATTTTTTCACTCCACACTGGCTTCATTCATGACCTGGTGAGTGATTGCAGCCCCAGAGGAGAGCAGCAGTGGTCTACACTGGGTTAAGGGCCGTTTTCAGCTCTCAGCGACGTCTTAGTGCTGCTTATTCAGGGTTGATGACTCTTTAAGACTCTTTCTACTGCTTTTCATTACTGCCCGCAGCAGTCGACCATCAAAACAGCATGCAGGACAGCATTCTGTGGGTCTCTGTTAACTAACACAAGCCTAACCGAATCTCAACTGTCCTGCAAACAGACTGATAGGGTTTGGTTTCAGAGAGGCAATGTTTCTTTAACTGACCTGCATCAATACGGCACAGGCTGAGGCTCATTTATCCACTCCATAGGTCAATATATGCTCCATGGGTTTCGGACGACTGATAGTGACAGCGTGGTCTTCGCCCATGTGGAGGAGTTTACAAATCTGCTCAGCCAAGTGGCAAAAAGTGGTCTGTTTCCTGTAAAACATCTTAAAGGGGTCCTTGATAATGATTTCACTTTTTTAACTTTAGTGTGTAATGTTGCTGTTTGAGCATAAAAAAACGCTTTTTAAGGACTACAACAAACAGCTGGTTGGGAATACAATGAGCTTCTTCCCAGGTTGGAGACAACTCAAACCCCAAAATTCACATAAACCCGCCCCCAGGAACACCTAACAAAGGGGGTGAGTCCATGTTGGGCTGCTTTAGAGAAGAGGAAGAGTTGTTGTAGCAGAGTGTTGTTGTCATACAGTCATTTTACGCCGGACTGCTTCACAAATGAGGGTCAATTCAACACTGGATTTGCACAAAAGATTAACATGACGGCACATGCTAGTCAATGAGTTGAATCAACTACATAAATTTATCCACTAACCATTCAGAAACGTCCAGTTTCATTCTAAAAGTTGTAACTTCTTCCTGAGTCTCTCCATCAGTGTCGACTGAACACCGTTACTGACAATCCTCATTTTGCTGCGTGAGATTCTCCAGCTCTGTTGTTGAGCAACCGAAACACGAGCTGTTAAAGCTCCGCCCTCTTCTGGAAATCGTGGCCAGGAGCAGCAGCTCATTTGCATTTAAAGGGACACACACAAAAACAGTGTGTTTTTGCTCACACCCAAATAGGGGCAAATTTGACAAGCTATAATAAATGATCTGTAGGGTATTTTGAGCTGAAACTTCACAGACACATTCTGGGGACACCAGAGACTTATATTACATCTTGTAAAAGGGGCATTAATAAGTCCCCTTAAACTTCAGAATTGATGAAATGCAAGAGAGTTAAACAAAGCACCGGTCCATGCTGGCCAAAGGCCCCCAACATCCCTCTCCAGTCCAACTAGACTGACATGCATCCAAACACAAGGTGACATGCCGACAGGGGTGACCTTCATAGAGACTGATTCTGGAACACCAGGTCCAGACAGCACTACATCAACCAGCCTCTGAGCACAAATGTGTTTGTGTTTCTGTAATTTCTCAGTGGTGGAAGAAAAGCGGTAGAAGGTGTTTGTACAGTGCAGCACTTCATCAATATTATTATGCTGGTGACACATGCCAGGATTGGAAAAATCAGCCAGCTCATGTAGGTTACTTTCTATTCATTGAGGAATTATGGGCTCTCACATTCTCAAATACAGCAATAATGAAGTACTCTTGCAACAGTCAAAAGAAAATCAGGCATTTGCCAATTATGCCCGAAGCTATGGAACACACTACCAATAGATATTATGGAAGCCAGCTTGCTAAATATTTTTTAAAAAAGAAGGCTAAAAAGGGATCTTCTTATTTTAGCTTTTAATTATTTATGGTATTTTTACTTGTACTTGTTGCATATTGTAATGCAGCTCAAAGTGATTTAGGCCTACAATAATAAAAAAATACATTCCTTGTATGAAAGATACTCACAAATAATACTTATTATTATTACTCACTTACTCAGAGGAATAGTTTGTTGTCAACAACGTGCCACGTACAATTCCAAAGTCAGGGACGACACCAGAAATATTGTAGCAAAATTGTATGGTAAATGGTATGAAGGTATTTTGGGAATATATCTTTAAGAGAAACAGCCTACATTACCAAAAACAAGATCATGTAGCCAAAATAAGCCACTGCTTGACCAATCCGCGGATACTGAGACCTAGAGAGCAAGTCAAAATAATGCTGATTACATAACGACAGAAAATACACAGAAGTGCTAAAAAGAAACAAGCACTTGTTCTACTAAATATTCACTTTAAATTCACTGAAACAATATAGGCCTACTGTGAAAAAGCTGTTGGTAAATTTATTGCACTAAAACGAAGATGAAGTACCACTTCTGTTTATCATGAACAAATTTTAGTCAATATATCCTTTTATCACAAAAAATACCCTTAAATATGACTACAGACAATTCTGCTAGCAATAGACGTTGGAATTATTCTAGTCTTGCTTCTAAGTCAATTACCCTCAACACGGAAGTCAAAGGTCAAGTGCTTTCCCTAATTCTTTTAAAGGATTAGTCCACTTTTAAATAAAATTTTCCTGATAACTTACTCACACCCATGTCATCCAAGATGATCATGTCTTTCTTTCTTCAGTAGAAAAGAAATTAAGGTTTTTGATGAAAACATTCCAGGATTTTTCTCCTTATAGTGGACTTCAATGGTCTCCAAACGGTTGAAGACAAGGATTAAGGGTCTTATCTAGCGAAACGATTGGTCATTTTTGAAAAAAATACAACTGTATGTGCTTTATAAACACAAATTATCATCTTGCATGTGCTTCGGCTTTCCGTATTCTTCAAAAAGCTTATGCTTTATGTCCTATGCCTTCCCTAATCAACTTACGGAAAAAAACAGAACTGGCGCCGCGTTCGTTCCGTAAGTAGAATAGGGAAGGCGTAGGACATACAATGTAAGCTTTTTGAAGAGTACAGAAAGCGGAAGCATGTGCAAGACAATAATTTGTGTTTATAAAGCATACACAGTTGTATTTTTTTCGAAAATGACCGATCGTTTCGCTAGATAAGACCCTTATTCCTTGTCTGGTATCATTTAAAGCCCTTTGAAGCTGCACTGAAACTGTAATTTTGACCTTCAACCATTTGAAAACCATTGAAGTCCACTTTAAGGAGAATAATCCTGGAATGTTTTCATCAAAAACCTTAATTTAATTTCGACTGATGAAAGAAAGACACGATCATCTTGGATGACATGGGGGTGTGTAAATGATCAGGAAAATTGTGTTTGAAAGTGGACTAATCCTTTAAATAAGCCATCAATGGAAACCAATACTTAGCCTAAATGTGGGTTTATGAATGCCATCAAAATTATGCATGTAAGGCTTTTTAGTGGAGGAAAGCAAACTTAAACCATCTGTCACAACCTTAATACTCTACAACCCAACCCACTCAACATGCACCCACGCCTCCAACAAGCCATTCTGAATCAGACCGGCAAACTGTCAAACATTCGCCTCCATCTGACCAGACTCGAGTCCTTAACGGTGACTTCTCCTTACTGTATCTTACACAATGTTTTGATGGAGTCAGACTGCATCACTCTTCCTCCTTCCCCATTCCATCAGTTTAACTTGCACCAAAAGTGGTTTCACCAGCTGGGAAATCAATGATCATTATGGCCTTTTTATGCTAGAAATGCAGCTTTACCTCAGGATAACAACATACTACAGATTCACAACAATGACATAGACTTATATAACACCACATCATGTTTTGAATGAGTGACGTTATGCTGTCATCACAAGATATACTGCCACTGTAAAATACGTCATAGATGATGTTTCCTCTCCCTTAGAGACATTTCATGAAATATTATCTTTTATAATATGAATATGCTAAACAAAACTGCTTAAAATGAACATATACATTTAATAAATACATACCGTTTAAGCATCTGATGTAATTCAGATGACATTGTTAGAGGAGCAAACATGATTGAATAAGACAATTATTCAGGGAAGATATAAATAAGTAAAAACTAATGAAATTAAACATTGATTGCAGACAGACTGCTGACTAATCCACAGTAAAGCACACATAAACACGCTAGCCCGGTTAGCTAGTTAGCTGGCTTTTTAAGACCAGCACGAAACGGCCATTGTACAGGAATGCGGGAATGATTCCTATTTATTTTTATTCCTTCATTCTAGTTTTTCTGTTGTCCATTCGCGTGTATCATAAAACAATCAGTTTTCATTCAGACAGCCCAACCGACCCAAGCAGGATATCACACACATAGAGTCCGGCTCGAATAAACTCCCACAAAAACGGCCTAAATCTACTTTTTCTGTCACGTTATGATGCTTTTTCCACTTTAAGATGAAATATCAGGGAGGACGGGAAGGTTTTCTTACCCGTGGGGTTGAGATCCGTGTGCGCTTGTGTTAGTGAGTGCGTGTTGCTCGTGTAATCTTAACAGCAGTAATAATATCCCAAAGCCGCCGCGCGCTCCCAATAGTCCTCGGCCATGATCATCTAGTGCTGCTGCTGCTGCTCGTCCGGTCTCCAATGCTGCTGGAGAGACTCATCTAAACCCCGCATGTCTCACTACTGCTCCTTTTTGCTAAAACGTTACAGCAGCTGTTCCTTTCCTTGCCAAATCCGGACTGGAGTGGATCATGGAAGCGACAGAGCAGCTGCGAATAGATTCAGGAGTCATTCACTCCACCACCACAAGGATACATATAATTATGTCGTTGAGCTAATTCTTATGTAATTAATGTGATTTATGTTATATCTCAATTTTATTATAATGTATTCTTGATTACATTATTCTTGGTTCTGTTAACTATGCGTCCCTGCAGTCATGAAATTTGAATATGAAGTGCAAGCGCCCACCCCTAATAAATTAAACTGGCTCATAATGGGCTGTTCCAAATTCGATTCAGGCAAGTCAGACTGTACCATTCAGGCGGAATGCGCAGGGGAGAGGCAGTGGGAGTGCAGCGTCTAATGCAGAATGCTGTGAGCTACTGTATGTCGTGCTGAGCTGTTACATTTTTGACAAATTATTTGTTTACGAAATTACGTTAAATTGCAGTTGTTTGTAATAGGATCAATTTTAAAAGGCTTCTAAATGTAGATTTACGTTGTTCCACCATAGCTTAAGATCATGAGTTTTTATATGGATTGTTTACTGGAATCTATAACTATAATGGAATCTATAGTCTATCTATAACTGTCTCTGTCTGTATTAAATCATTCTATTATAATTATTTGTATGCTGTAATTCAGTTTATTTGTTTGTTTTATATCATAATTGTGTGCATATATATATATATATATATATATATATATATATATATATATATATATATATATATATATATATATATATATATGTATGCATGCATAGGATTCAGGCATAGGATTCAGTCATTTTAAATATTTATATATTTATTTCAAATAAAATATATCCCAAAATCCACTTTGAAAAGCCTACATTGGTCCCGTTTTAATGAATTTATAATTATGTATGTGTTGTAAAATTATATATTTTTTTACTTTAAATTATTTTAAATAGTGCAATCCACATTTTAGTGTATCCAACAATGCAAAAAAAAAAAAAATGTCATAACTACTGTAACATTATTAGAGCATTTTGTTTTGAATATCTAGCCTGACTCATAACTGCAATGACAGCATTGATTTATATGATAATTAAACCAGATGGGTTAGGAGAGCTGTCTCTCTCTCTCTCTCTGTCTGTCTGTCTGTCTGTCTGTCTGTGTGTGTGTGTGTGTGTGTGTGTGTGTGTGTGTGTGTGTGTGTGTGTGTGTGTGTGTGTGTGTGTGTGTGTGTGTGTGTGTGTGTGTGTGTGTGTGTGTGTGTGTGTGTGTGTGTGTGTGTGTGTGTGTGTGTGTGTGTGTGTGTGTGTGTGTGTGACGCAGAGCAGTGGAGCCCCACAGTGAGTCACCACTCTGGCATGCCTCAGAGCCCCCAGCAGTTACTTCAGTCCTGGAAACCCACTGTATGGGGGTTGCGTCAATGTGCCTTGGGTGCAAATGAACATTTCTTTTGTTCTTTTGATAGTTGCCAACATTTTTGCTTCACCAGGGGCAAAACCGAATGCAGGGGATTATCCAGAGGTTAGTATTTTGTGCACACCATGACTTGATCTCAAATTTAAAAGCACTGTATGTGGGCGCAGTAGCTGAACCATGTCACCAGGCCAGCATCTAACAGGATTACATGAAAATGTCAAGTATAAATTCACACAATAAATGAGCAGTTGATATTTAGCCTATATACTGTAAGTTTAGACTTTTTATTACAAGTATCCATGCATTTGGAAAAAAAAGGAATACAAAGCGTGTTGTTTTTCAACAGCCATGCTGTTACATGCAGGTGGCCTTAATGATGTGTAACACTAGCCATCGGCAAGGGCACACATGTATGTTCAACCTTGTCTTGATTACTTTAAGAAAGCACTTTTGAAAATGCCTCTTTTGGCCACCAGTAGCCACTGTTCAGCCAGGTCAGGTGACTTCAGTACTATGTCATGTTTATTATTACTTGAAGATGACCACATATGATTGTGCTTTAATTAGAAATGGATGTTATGAAGGTCTCATTTATGCTGGTGAACAATAATGCAGATAAGAGGAGTTAAGTGATGGTAAACCTAAAAGGCAAACCCATTTAATGTGCTGCATTCATTAGCACAGTCACATTTCAAGTGCTTAACATGTTGCGAGCGACACCATTATGCAGCATTAGAGGTTCAGAGAACCACAACACAGAACAACAGAACGCCGGAGCTCTGGTGTACCTGTGTATGTGATGCACAAACTGTTTGTGTGTGTGGATGATTTAGATTGGGAATGACATGTTAGGAGAATACATTGGGATCTGTAACCTCTCTCTCTCTCCTTCTTTCTCCTTCTCTTTCTCTCTGTATCCTAATGTAGAGCTCATATTTGTATGAATCTCTGGTTTTACCACATAGAAAATGAACATGAATTTATCATGTGAATGTTTACATGTGATTTTTATGTGGGTTTAAAGCATTGTGTGGGATTTTTATGTGGGTTTAAAGGAGAAAGAAGGAGAGAGAGAGAGAGAGAGAGAGAGAGAGGTTACAGATCCCAATGTATTCTCCTAACATGTCATTCCCAATCTAAATCATCCACACACACACAAACAGTTTGTGCATCACATACACAGGTACACCAGAGCTCCGGCATTCTTTTGTTCTTCTTGTACAGTGTTCCAACTTTTTGGGAATTGGGTTTGTATATATATATATATATATATATATATATATATACAGTGCCCTCCACAATTATTGGCACCCTTAGAAAATATGAGCAAAGGTGGATGTGAAAATAAACCTGCAATGTTTATCTTTTGATCTTTCATTCAAAAAATTCACAAAATTCTAACCTTTTATTGAAGGAAAACAGTTGAAAGTGGGGGGGAAACTCACATTATGAAATAAATGTATTTCTCCAATACACGTTGGCCACAATTATTGGCACCCCTAGAAATTCTTATGAGTAAAATATCTCTGAAGTATATTCCCATTCATACTTGCATTTTTTTAGCACACCAGTGTCTAGGAGCATGATATTGTCCAGCCATGACTTCCTGTTCCACAGGAATATAAACATGAGGAAACACAAATGCCAAATTCACTTAATCATTCATCACAATGAGTAAAACCAAAGAACATAGTTGTGATTTGCAGCAAAAGATTGTTGAGCTTCACAAAATAGAAAGTGGCTGTAAGAAAAAAGCTAAAACATTGAAAGTCCCCATTTACACTATCAGGGCAATAATTAAGAAGTTCCAATCGACTAAAGATGTTACAAATCTGCCTGGAAGAGGACGTTTGTCTAAATCATCCTAATGTGAAGTGAGGAGGAAAATTTGAGTGCACAAAGACTCTCCAAGGATCACAGTTGGAGAATTGCAGAGATTAGTTGAGTCTCGAGTCTCAGAAAGCCTAAAAAATGATCAAACAGCACCTACATCCCCACAAAATGTTCGGGAGGGTTTCAAGAAAATTCCTCTGCTCTCATCCAGAAACAATCTCCAGCATATTCAGTTGTCAGACAAGACTGGAACTTCAAACGGGACTGGCTTCTATGGTAAGATGAAACTAAAAGAGAGGTTCTTGGCAGCAAACCCACCAGATGGGTTAGGTGCACATATGGATAAAAAGTACCCCATGCCCACGATTAAATATACTGCTGGATCTTTAATGTTGTGGGCCTATTTTTCTGCTGGAGGTCCTGGACATCTTGTTCAGATACATGGCATCATGGATTCTATCAAATACCAACAGATAAATCACAACCTGACCGCTTCTGCTAAAAATCTTACAACGGGCTGTGGTTGGATCTTCCATCAGAACAATGATCCAAAACAAACATCAAATCCAACACAAAAATGGGTCACTGAACACAAAATGAAGCTTCTGCTATGACCATCTCAGTCCTCTGACCTGAGCCCTAAAGAAAATGAGTGGAGTGAACTGAGGAGGAGAAGAAGCACCAACATGGAGCTTGAATCTGAAGGATCTGGAGAGATTCTGCATGAAGGAATGGTCTCTGATCTCTTGTCAGGTGTTCTCCAAACTCATCAGGCATTACAGAAGCAGACTCAGAGCTGTTCTCTTGGCAAAAGGAGGTTGCAAAAAGTTTTGAATAAAAGGGTGCCAATAATTGTGGCCAACGTGTTTTGGAGAAAAACATTTATTTCATAATGTGATGTCTGCCCCCACTTTCAATTATTTTCCTTAAATGAAAGGTTATAATTTTGTGAATTTTTTGAATGAAAGATCATAAGGATAAACAATGCAGATTTATTTTCACAGCTGCTTTTGCTCATAATTACTAAGGGTGCCAATAATTGTGGAGGGCACTGTATATAAAAAACATCCACCGTGCCATTGCCGGCTAAAACTCTATAGGTCAAAAAAGAAGCCATATCTAAACATGACCCAGAAGCACAGGCGTTTTCTCTGGGCCAAGGCTCATATAAAATGGACTGTGGCAAAGTGGAAAACTGTTCTGTGGTCAGACGAATCAAAATTTGAAGTTCTTTTTGGAAAACTGGGATGCCATGTCATCCGGACTAAAGAGGACAAGGACAACCCAAGTTGTTATCAGCGCTCAGTTCAGAAGCCTGCATGGGCAGCTTACACATCTGGAAAGGCACCATCAATGCTGAAAGGTATATCCAAGTTCTAGAACAACATATGCTCCCATCCAGATGTCGTCACTTTCAGGGAAGACCTTGCATTTTCCAACATGACAATGCCAGACCACATACTGCATCAATTACAACATCATGGCTGAGTAGAAGAAGGATCCGGGTACTGAAATGGCCAGCCTGCAGTCCAGATCTTTCACCCATAGAAAACATTTGGCGCATCATAAAGAGGAAGATGCGACAAAGAAGACCTAAGACAGTTGAGCAACTAGAAGCCTGCATTAGACAAGAATGAGACAACATTCCTATTCCTAAACTTGAGCAACTTGTCTCCTCAGTCCCCAGACGTTTGCAGACTTTTATAAAAAGAAGAGGGGATGCCACACAGTGGTAAACATGGCCTTGTCCCAACTTTTTTGAGATGTGTTGATGCCATGAAATTTAAAATCAACTTATTTTTCCCTTAAAATGATACATTTTCTCAGTTTAAACATTTGATATTTAATCTATGTTGTATTCTGAATAAAATATTAAAATTTGAAACTTCCACATCATTGCATTGCAATTTGTACAGTGTCCCAACTTTTTTGGAATCGTGTTTGTATATACAGTACAGTCCAAAAGTTTGGAACCACTAAGATTTTTAATGTTTTTAAAAGAAGCTTCGTCTGCTCACCAAGGCTACATTTATTTAATTTAAAATACAGTAAAAACAGTAATATTGTGAAATATTATTACAATTTAAAATAACTGTGTACTATTTAAATATATTTGACAAAGTAATTTATTCCTGTGATCAAAGCTGAATTTTCAGCATCGTTACTCCAGTCTTCAGTGTCACATGATCCTTCAGAAATCATTCTAATATGCTGATCTGCTGCTCAAGAAACATTTAATGTGTACAATTGTACAAAATATTTGTGTACAATATTTTTTTTCAGGATTGTTTGATGAATAGAAAGTTCAAAAGAACAGTGCTTATCTGAAATCTAATCTTTTGTAACATTATAAATGACTTTACTGCCACTTTTGATTGATTTAATGCATCCTTGCTGAATAAAAGTATTCATTCTTTAATTTCTTTAAAAAAAAAAATAATTCTTATTGACCCCAAACTTTTGAACGGTAGTGTATAATGCTACAGAAGCTTTGTATCTCCGATAAATGCTGTTCTTTTGAACTTTCTATTCATCAAGGAATCCTGAAAAAAAAAGTACACAACTGTTTTCAACATTGAAAATAATCAGGGCAGCGTTTCCCAAAAGCATCGTAAGCCTAAGTTGATCGTAGCTCCATTGGTTTCAATGGAGCTACAATCAACTTAAGCGGACGATGCTTTTGGGAAACGCTGCCCAGAAATGTTTCTTGAGCATCAAATCAGCATATTAGAATGATTTCTGAAGGATCATGTGACACTGAAGACTGGAGTAACGATGCTGAAAATTCAGCTTTGATCACAGGAATAAATTACTTTGTCAAATATATTTAAATAGAAAACAGTTATTTTAAATTGTAATAATATTTCCGTTTTTTACTGTATTTTTAATTAAATAAATGTAGCCTTGGTGAGCAGATGAAACTTCTTTTAAAACATTAAAAATCTTAGTGGTTCCAAACTTTTGGACTGTACTGTATATATGCATTCAAGATATATATTTATTTATTATCGCACTGAATGAACTGTTCATGTGTTTATGCATAAGATGTGTCAGGCTTTATAATAATCATGCACACTCCCTTTTATAATCCCATATGGTAAATGGTGAAACTGAGGCCCCTCTTTTGTCATCATTATCCATGTGTCAGTGTGAAAGGGGAGGGTAGGAGAACAGAGAAGTGGAAAATAAAGGAGAGGGAGACAGAAAGAAAGATTAGAGCATGATTGGCTAAAGAAGGATTAAAAACTCAGCCCGGTTGGCCGAGGCTCAGCTCCTTCTACCGTGTGTAACTGCGTGTCTGAGTATTTATGAGTGTTACATGCATGTGTGTGCATGCGTCAGTGTGTATCTCTCTCTCTCTCTCTCTAGCATGACCATTGGCTGTATATCTCTTTCAACACATATCAAGGCAGACCAGCAGAACAGGTTAGAAAAGAGCAAACAGAAGTGGGAGGGGAGAGAGAAAGAGAGAGAGAGAGAGAGGCCAGCGAAAAAGACTTTGTCAGAGAAAGGCATAAAGGCATCGGAGGGAAAGGGAAGCTCATCTCTCTCTGTGTGTGTGTGTGTATGTGAAGACAGCTGCAAAAGGAAGTAAGATTATGGAAATGTTGTTTGGCACAATATTGCAACAGATTGTTCTTTGCTGCTGTAAATGCATGCTGTAAATATGTGAAGTTATGTATTATGTGAGAATCATTTCTTGCAGTAACATGTCGTGTTTATGTAACTTTATGCATGATCCAGCTCAACCAATATTGTTCACACTTCAATATTTATTCATAAGCAAGATGGTGATTGAAATCTTGACACATCCCGCACACAGCATGCAAACGTGTTAATACGGTGCCTTCGTGTTAACAGCACACTTCATCTTCCTAAAGTCTGGCTGCAATCTAGAATTAAACAGAAGACTTAAATATTCATGTGGCCTAGTAATCAGAATCCAGTCTTGCTTAAAGTCTCTGGCAGGCCACGCGGTCGATAACACCTACTCTATCAGCACGTGTGGAGGAGGCTGTAAAACTAGCCGCTTAAGAAAGACACTTCTGTCTTTCGGTCTGTCTGGTTCTTTTAGGGTTTGTATTTTCAGCTGCAGGTCTGCACGGTGATACCATCTTTAATTAAAGCACGCTCTGACAGCACACAGGCTCCTACTGTCACCGCTGCGTGTCACTATGTGCCTCCAGTGGATCGTGCTTGGAGTTCTTTATGACCGACTCATTGTGTCTGCACAGAAAAACGGAGCTGAAGTCCTTATTCTTCTGAGCTTTATTAATAGGAATGTATTAGGATCAGTGTCAGCAGTGTAATATCTCCTTTACATGTGGCACATACTTCTCTGTACTCTTGAGGTTCTTTAAAGGGATAGTTCCTCCAAAAATGAAAAGTATGTCAGCGTTTATCCACTCCTCATGTCATTCTAAACCTGTATAACTTTCTTTCTTTTTGTGGAGCACAAAGAAGATATTTTAAAAAATGTCAAAAAGTGTGTGTACAATAAAAATGTTGTTTAGACCCTGTTCTTCAACATATTTTAGGTTTTACAAAAGAAATAAATTCATATACAGGTTTTGGAACGACACGAGGGTGAGTAAATGATGAGGAATTTGTATTTTGGGTGGACTATTCCTTTAAGATTCTTTTTTTTTTGGCTGTAGGGTTCTTGAGTTGACTTTAAACTTTTTTAATTTCATTCTCAGTGTTACATTATATACTACCATTCAAAAGTTTGGGGTCAGTACTTTTTTTTTTTTTTTTTTAAATATTTTTATTCAGTCAGCATGCATTAAATTGATGAAAAATTACAGTAAAATATTACAAAGTATTTCTGTTTAAAATAAATACTGTTCTATGTAACTTTCTATTCATCAAAGAATCCAGAAAAAAAAAAAAAAAACTTTACACAAAAATATTAAGCAGCACAAATGTTTTCAACATTGAGAATAATTAGAAGGATCATGTGACACTGAAAATTCAGCTTTGCTAAAATATAAAATATATTAAGACACAAAACAGTTATATTATCAGGGTAAAGCCCCGGGTATACTTCGTTTTTTTTTTGTTTGTTTTTGTTTTTTTACAGCCGAACGCACAGCCTTGCAAATGATCACACTTCACCTGACTCGTAGGCCTACGCGTACACAGGCGTTCAACGCATGCGCAGTTTTGAGCAATCTCTCGCCACGAGTTACAGCCCATGTATTATTCTCATGCAAGATTTGTACAAATAAGGGTACTTTCTAACCTCTTTGCATAATCTGTTGTCTATATAGACCTCCATTTTCGCTGTAGCTTTCATGCATTCCAGTCTGTTGTTTTTCTTTAACCACTTTGTGATTTGATGCCCCAGATCACGGTTTCCACCTTGTGGATAAACTTATTACTGCAGAAAAAATAATAATAAAATAAAATAAAAAATAAAAATTAATGCACATGTGCGACCTGCGCGTACAAGTACGTGCGGTTAAAAAAACCCGGCGGCGCGCGTACTCATTTGATGACGAAATTCGTATGGAAGGCCAAAAGGTTCAAAAACAAGCAAATTTTAACACGTCAACACTGTACACTGACCCTCACGTACGCATAAAAAAGTGGATTATACTTTGGGCTTAAAGTGTTAGTTCACCCAAAAATTTAAATTATGTCATTAATAACTCACCCTCATGTCGTTCCAAACCCGTAAGACCTCCGTTCATCTTTGGAACACAGTTTAAGATATTTTAGATTTAGTCCGAGAGCTTTCTGTCCCTCCATTGAAAATGTATGTACGGTAGACTGTCCATGTCCAGAAAGGTAATAAAAACATCATCAAAGTAGTCCATGTGAGACGTTTTTGAAGCATCGAAAATACATTTTGGTCCAAAAATAACAAAAACTACGACTTTATTCAGCATTGTCTTCTCTTCCGGGTCTGTTGTCAATCCGGGTTCACAAATCCGCAGTGAAGCTGCTGACGTGTTATCCGGTGCGCCCGAGCTTCGTTTACAGTCTGAGGGAGACGCACGCTGTATTCACGCTATTCTACATTGTTTGTATTTTGGTATTGCTATATTTTTTAAAATGGTGCGTAAGTGTGCATGTCGCGGATGTCCTAATCGCCAAAAACAACCGCGTAAAAGTGCATTAACGATGCCGACAGATGAAAGGATTCAATAGAATCAATTCAATGGAAAGGATTCCGGAAGGCACCTTTGATTTTTTTTCCTCTAAACCACTAGATGGCACAAAAACTTGCTGCAGCACTTTCCTAAACATTCGCTATTCAAAATGCTCGTGCAAATTTGTCTGATCTTTGATGCGTTCACGGGCAGCAACGCAAAGTTGATTTTGAGGTAGTTTGATCTAATATTTGATGTTTTTTAAAATGTTGTTGAAATGTTTAAGTATATTAAATGAAATGTTTATTATAATAAAATATAATTTATTGTTACTACTGTAAATCTATATTAATATTATGGGATCTCCTTCAATGCTTTCAGAATCTTTACTTTTTAAAATAATTTTGTTTCTGTATTTTTAAAATATATTTTTATAGGCCTATTTTAATGACAGTATATTTATTGAACACAAATTCATTATTTTATTTATCAAAATAAACAGAAAATAGTACAAATTTTGCTAAAGTGATTCTTTTCAACAAGTATTAACCTAGACATGATTAAAAACATATTATTTTAGCTAAAGTATTTGTATGAATATTGTGCGCCTTTTACCCCATGCTGGGGAGCCTTTTACCTCGTGTGTGGGGTAAAAGGCTCCCCCTCACCACCTCATACATTTATAAGATTTTTAAACAAAATTAACAACTTTATGATTTATTTTCACATAAAATCTGTTGCTCCATCAATGTTCAATACAAACATATATATTTTTCCGGCAATCATACACTTAGTAGTGAGAGTAGTGAAAAGCACATTTTCTCTTAAGGTGTGCCTTTAGCCCCGTTGTACCCTAAATATAGTGGGTGTTAAAACACACACAATTTTTTTTTTTAATCATCATTTTGCAAGACATTAAAAGGCATACTCTGTTCTTGTTAGTGGTAAATCAGCTGTGGGGATGAAGCAATGCTTGTGGCCAAATCTGCAGCAAAGACAAAGGAGCTTTCACTGTTTTCTAGGAGCACTGGATTGAAACAGGAGAGGGGATTGGAGAGTTTGGCATTCCACGCCACTGAAAGTCAAAAGTTTTTTAACCCTGCCCTGTCTTTTATTTCATGTAGCATGTTTTTTTTTTGTTTTTTTTTAATGTGGCCAATCTGAATATTACTGATTATTAGTACTATCTTAAATGTTGCCTATTAATGTTGTAGGCATGCACATCATGTGATCTTGCATCATAATATTGCTGCTAGAGCTGTGAGTATTTACACAGGTGTGGCTGTATGTTATAAATACACAAGATAATCAGTGACTTAGGTCCAAAGGTTTTGTTGCTTTAGGTTGGAGGAAGGTCAATGTTGAAATCATAGTGAGTTTGAGATTAGCTTCACAAAGCCTGATGTATTTCTCTCCTAAATCAACACAAAACAAAATAAACAATAATAAATACAAATATTAAATCATTTTATAAAACATTTGCTGATACATATATAGACAGACATACATAAATCCTGTAGCAGATTTGGGCAGGTGGATCTGGGGGAGGTGGAGGCTTTCAGAGGAACTCTGAACCAGACTATTTAAATGTTGAGCAGAAATCTCATTGGCTGCAGAATCAGTAGAGGCCAATCAGCTTGTGCCATCCATTATACTCAACTATAGGCTCTATTTTCTTTCAGTAAAACATAATTTCTTACTTTTGATTTGGCAGTGAAATTTAAAAACACAGAGACATGGCTTTGTAAATTTAGCCTTCACCTGTTTTGTTTTTTTATACACATTTCCCTGATTTATGTCTGTTTTAATGTAATCCTTTCTGACATTGCTTTGAAGTTTCATCCATTGCGAATCGTGGTGCTGTTAATGTCATATTTTTTTGCTGACCTTAATCATTTATTCTCTTTGTGAACCTCGGTCTCTCTCTCTCTCAGGATGCTGTTGAGTTTGTTGGCAGTGGCGGTGGTTTCAGCAGCTGTCCTGTACGTCCTCTATCGCTGGCTCATCCCTGCAGCTGTGCAGAACTGCAGCTGGCTGGCACTCCTCTGGCACGATGTCATCCTTCAGCGGCTCCTTAACATCATGACGGGATCATCGCGACCTCAGGTGACCCTCGCTGTCATTCATACATATGTCACTTGCGGATGCAGAGATCAACCTGCTGTGGTTTTTACGATGTTTAAAGCGGCTGATAAAAAACCATGGCATTACTATAATGTTTTGGACATGTTACCATAGAATAACCATGTTTTTGGGCATGTATCATGGAAGTACATAGCAATGTTTTTGGTGAACTTGACAAATATTTAAAAAATATTGTATGTTTTATTAAATGTTAAAAATGTATTAATATTAAAAAATTACATGATTTATTTATGTTGGGTTTTGGGGGTCTATTAATTCAATTATTTTTTTTTGCACTGTGCCATATTTCATCACATTTTTCATTAGATATAAATTATAAACTTATTTGCATTTAAAATATTTTTTTATCTATTTATCTTTCATTTTTTAATTTTTAATTAATTAATTTATTATTAAAAACAAGAAAATGAAGCTTATTTTAGGTTCATGATGTCTTTTTTTGCATTGTAGCATTATTTTCATTGCAAATAAGAACATTTTTCACTTTAATCATAATGCAAAAAATATTTTTTTATAGTGATATGAAAGAAATAATGATAAATTATTTTTAAATTGTAAAGTATTTATACATTATGGCAACATAATGTACTTGATTTAATTTATGATGATTTAAATCATAAAAAAAATTTCAAATTATTTTTATTATGTATTGCATTAATAAGAATCTAATGCATCATGTAAATGCTATGGTATTCTTTGAAGTACTATATAAATACCATATGTGAATATGGTGATCATTCAGTACCATGTATTAAAATACCAGGGTATTACCTTCTGACACCTGTAGCATGGTACTGTGACAGTTCATTTTTTTAAAGGAATGATGATTACAAAACCCTATAAAATGGATTCAAATAACCTTTTGAAAGCCAGAGCAATTCTTTTGTCTTTATTTTGGACGAATTGCTCTCTGGCTTTGCTCGAGAACACTGTTGATCATTGCTGATTTATATGAACACAGCGCATGCTGAAAGCCGTTCAGAAGAACGCCACAAAAGGAGACCCTAAGAGCGTCATCTCAGCCATCGACTACTACTGCAGGCACAAAGAATGGGCCATGAACGTGGGCGATGATAAAGGTAGCAGCCTGCTTTCTAATCCCTTACCTCCTTCTCTGCGCCCTTTCTAATTTCCTCACCATTTGCTTGATATTTTTTTCTTGTATTATCTCGCTCTCCTCCGCTCTTGAGTAAATGGCCTTGAGGCTGCTCACAGCCGGCTGTTCCGAATGAGAAGTGATGGCAGTCTCCTGTCTACTGGGTCAATATGCTCTCTGCATGACTGCGCACACACGCACACACACACACACACACACACACACACTAGTTGCATGTACGCCTGTGCGCAGTGTGCAGCCATTGCATCTGACACGATCAACAACAGCAGTTTTGTGCACTGATGCATTATGGGACTGAGGGCGGATTCATTTCAGATGTGATCCCAGAATGTGCTGTAAATCTGTTTTACGCAATATACAAAGTTGCTATATTTTGACTGGTGATAACTGTCAAACATTAGTGGAACATGTCCATAATTCGAATTTGAGGGGAATTGACTTCATAATTTCACTAAAGATCACAAAACTCAGAGGCATTGAAGGCAATGAGCAAAAACAGATTTTGTATTTAGTATTTTGTCTTGTTTTCCTGTTCATATATCTAAAAATATCAAGATACATTTACTTGAGAAGCAAAATCATCAAAATGTATCAAAATTAAGTGAAATTATTCCAATGTTACTTCAGTATTGAGATACTAAACTCTAAAAATGCTGGGTTAAAAACAAAGTTGGTTAAAGGTGCCATCGAATTGAAAATTGAATTTACCTCGGCATAGTTGAATAACAAGAGTTCAGTACATGGAAATGACATACAGTGAGTTTCAAACTCCATTGTTTCCTCCTTCTTATATAAATCTCACTTGTTTAAAAGATCTCAGAAGAACAGGCGAATCTCAACATAACACCGACTGTTACGTAACAGTCGGGATCATTAATATGTATGACCCCAATATTTGCATATGCCAGCAAATGTTCAAGGCATTACACAAGGGCAGCCAGTATTAACGTCTGGATCTGTGAATCGTCAGACTAGGTAAGCAAGCAAGGAAAACAGCGAAAAATGGCATATGGAGCAATAATAACTGACATGATCCATGATAACATGATATTTTTAGTGATATTTGTAAAT
Source organism: Chanodichthys erythropterus (assembly GCF_024489055.1). Taxonomy (NCBI): domain Eukaryota; kingdom Metazoa; phylum Chordata; class Actinopteri; order Cypriniformes; family Xenocyprididae; genus Chanodichthys; species Chanodichthys erythropterus. The sequence continues at coordinate 7,785,134 of NC_090229.1, forward strand.
TGTCTTTCTAAATGTTTCATTAGCATGTTGCTAATGTACTTTTAAATGTGGTTAAAGTTACCGTCGTTTCTTACGGAGACAAGAGAGCCGCCACTATTTTCATTTGCAGTCTGTGTGATGCATAAACACAACTTCATTCTTTATAAATCTCTCCAGCAGTGTGTAATGTTAGCTTTCGCAACAGAGCACCATCAAACTCATTCAGAATCAAATGTAAACATCCAAATAAATCCCATACTTACGCAATTACACATGCTGCATGACGAACACTTTGTAAAGATCCATTTTGAGGGTTATATTAGCTGTGTGAACTTTGTTTATGCAATGATAGAGTCGAGAGCTCGGGAGGGGGCGGAGAGCGCGTGATTTAAAGGGGACACGCACAGATTCGGCTTATTTCTAATTATGCCTCAAAATAGGCAGTTAAAAAAATTTATTAAAAGAAATCTATGGGGTATTTTGAGCTGAAAGTTCACAGATACATTCAGGGGACACCTTAGACTTATATTACATCTTGTAAAAAAAAACGTTCGATGGCACCTTTAAATATGAACAAACCCTGCGGTTGGGTTAAATGTTTGACCAACCTGTTAGGTAGTTTTATTTAACCCAACTATTGATTAAAAATTACTATATGGCTTGCTTAAAATGAATCCAAAATAGTTTTAGTTATTTTTAGTTACTTTAAGCAGTACATCAAGTTAAACCAAATGGAAATTAGAAATGTTACCTTGGCAAGTTGGCTACTCCAAGTTTACTCTATTTTATTTCAAGAAATTACTTTTTTTTTAATGGTTTTAGTTTTAGATAACAGTAATAACCCTGCATGGTTTATGATTAAAACAAGAAAATTATCTGCCAATCGGGTAAAAAATAAACTTAATTCAAAGGAAAAATTAGATCCCATCTTGTTTTAAGGAAAGACTCACTTATCTTTATCTAGTCATTTCATTTCTCAAGTAAATTTAACTTAAGTATACTCTAAAAAATGCTGGGTTAAAAACAACCCAAATTGGGTTTAATATGGACAAACCCAGCAGGTTGGGTTAAAGGGCACCTATTATGCCCTCTTTCACATGATGTAATATAAGTCTCTGGTCTGGTCAAGTTTCGGCTTAAAATACCCCACACATTTGCCCCTATTTGGGGGTGAGCAAAAACATCTCTTTTACAATAAATAAATCCAAAATTGGTTGAAAAAAAATGGCTGTGTGAAAACAACCCAATGGGTTTGTCCATATTTAACCCAGCAGTTTTTAGAGTGTATGTTTAGACATCTGTACTGGAAAACTAGACAAAAACAATGTAAGAGAATCCATTTTTGTTTTACACTTAATGAAGGTTAGTTCTGAGTTTTAAGTTTAGTTTTAGTTCTGAGAAAAGCTTCTGCAATCTCATGCTGCTTGAATTGATATTTTGTTATCTAAAGCAGTGATATTCACATTGTGAAGAACCTTTTTCTAAACACTTTTAGTGCCACTGTATGACACCAAACAATGAACATGTTATTGTCCCTCTCAGCAGCAACAACAGGCACTGATGAATAAATGCTGCTAATGGGGCAGAAAGGCCCTAATGATATTTCAACTACTCCATTAGCCATCTGAATTGGTCCGTTTTCTGAATTCACTTCTGTGTGTCTCTCTGAAGGGCTCATACTGGATTCAGTGTTGACGGAGGTGAACCCCAGCACGGCTCTGGAGCTCGGCACATACTGCGGATACTCCAGCGTTCGTATCGCTCGGCTGCTGTCCCCTGACTCCAAACTCATTACCATCGAATTCAACCCAGCCTTTGCCGCCATTGCTCGTCAGATCATCACCTTCGCCGGCCTTCAGGACAAGGTGAGAAAAAAGAGCTGCTATGCATAGACTATATTTGAAATTGAATATTAGTGTGCTGCTTGTTGCATACTGTATACTGCTTACTATTTTCTAAATAAGTCTATGTGTATGTACTGTATATAAACAGCAAAATACAACAATAAAATATGAATTATAATATGCAACATTGTTGCCATATGCCCTGTTTGCAATTTTGATTCAGCATGGCATCACATTATCAGTAACAATGTACAATAAGGTTCCATTTGTTAATATTAGTGTTGAAAATACTAAAGCATGAGTTAATTTTCATTATTATAATACATTATTAAAATCAAAAGTTGTCTGTTAATATTATTTAATGGACCTGAGCTGACATGAACAATGAACAGTTGTATTTTTATCATCTAATTTACTCAAAAATTGTCTATAAAGTCAAGAAAGATTTTATGGGTATTACTTCTGGTTCATTCGTCACACTGGACATGGAAGGTCAAGTCATGCACATTGCATTGTGGATGAAGAAATTAAAATGTATTTTAGGATATTTTTGTTTTTTGAATGAACTGAAGGCAGGAACCAGAACATTTTGTAATGCCAAACCAAGTGATTATTTTGTTGATACCAGTGACATTTCAAAGGACTAATAATGTATTTTGAAGGCAACAAAGCTTTTGTTGTTCTGTTTTTTAAAGGTTACTCTAGTGGAGGGAGCCTCTGGTGACTTAATCCCCAAAATGAAGGAGCGATTCGGAATAAAATCTTTTGATTTTGTGTTTTTGGACCACTGGAAAGATCGTTATGTTCCAGATACTAAACTTCTTGAGGTAAGAAGCCCAAAAAGTTACACAGTTTACACTCTCAAAAATAAAGGTCCTTTATTAGCACATATGATTCCATGAAATCGTTAACATTTTCCACTGCACAAAAGGTTCTTCATAGTGGAAAAAGGTTCTTCAGATTATTAAAATGTTCTTCACACCAAGAAAATGGTTCTTTGAAGAACTGTTCACTTTCTTTAGGCAACCAAAAATGGTTCTTCTTTGACATCACTGCAGAAACCCCTTTTGGAAACTTTATTTTAATTATTCTAACGTAAGGAAAATTACAAATGTATTTATTTTATAACACTGTAGGACTGTGGTCTACTCAAAAAAGGCACTGTCCTGTTGGCTGACAACGTCATTTGTCCCGGAGCCCCGGAATATTTGCAATATGTGAGGAACAACCCACGCTATGAGAGCCGATACTACCCGTCAAACCTGGAGTACACCAAAGTAGAAGATGGCCTGGAGAAATCTGTCTTCTTAGGATGAGAAAGATCTCATTTTACACGCAGATGTACATGAATGGTTGTGTAATACAGGAGCGACACATGCCAATTCCTCTAAAATAACCAATGTTTCTGTCTTGTGATGCCATGTCTTCTAGGAACTGACAAACTGATCATTTTGTCCTTAACAAAACTCACTTGCAAAATTGTAGTGCTGTGAAATGTCCTTATACACCATTTCTACTGAGCTACAGTTTAAGATATTTTACAATTCAACCAGCTAATATCTTTACAATTCTGCTGATATCTTGTACAATTTTGCAGGAGAGTAATTGTAGTGTTTGATAAACCTATGAATTTATTGTATGAATTTTTTTAATATATTGAGATTGTATTAATACAACAAAATAAAATGAAAGTTGAGGTTCATTACTTAGGACTATTTGTATCTAAAGACCATATTGGTGGTGGTTGAGGAGATCCCCCCTCAATATGTAAAGCACTTTAGGTGTCCAGAAAAGCACTATATAAATTTAAGGAATTATTATTATTTATTATATTATTAATATTAAAATAATATTAATAGTCCTGTCAAACAATCACAAAATAAAAGTTTGTTTACATAATATACCTGTGTGTGCTGTGTATATTTATTTATTTACACTGTAGGCAGGTGCTAAAGTCCTGCTGGAAAAGGAAATCAGCATCTCCATAAAGCTTATCAGCAGATGGAAGCATAAAGTGCTCCAAAATCTCCTGGAAGATGGCTGCATTGACTTTGCACTTGATAAAAAACAATGGACCAACACCAGCAGACGTCACGGCCCCCCAAATCATTAATAACTTCAGAAACTTCCCACTAGACTTCAAGCAGCTTGGATTCTGTGCCTCTCCAGTCTTCCTTCAGACTCTGGGACCATTATTTCAACATGAAATGCAAAATGTACTTTTATCTGAAAAGAGGACTTTCGACCACTGTTCACTGTCCAGTTATTTTTCTCCTTAGCCCAGGTAAGATGCTTCTGACATTGTTTCTGTTTCAGAAGTGGCTTGGTAATCCTTTTCCTGAAGATGTCTGAGTGTGGTGACTCTTGATGCGCTGACTCCGGCTTCATTTGACTCATTGTGAAGTTCTCCCAAGTGTCTGAATCGGCTTTACTTGACAGTATTCACAAGCTTGCGGACATCCCGGTTGCTTGTGCACCTTTGCCTACCCAATTTCTTCCTTCCAGTCAACTTTGCATTTAATATGCTTTGATACATCACTCTGTAAACAGCCACCCCATTCAGTAATGACCATCTGTGACTTACTCTCTTTGTGGAGGGTGTCAATGATTGTCTCCTGGACCATTGCCAAGTCAGCAGTCTTCCCAATTAGTGTGGTTTCAAAGAAAAAGAGATACCCGGAATTTATACTGTAGGGATGGTCATTTAATGAAACACAAATGTAAATATTCTAATATTTTGGGATACTGGATTTTGGACTTTCATGAGCTGTACGCTCTAATCAACAAATAAAAAAAAAAAAACTTTTAAAATGTTTTACTTTACATGTAGGGAATCTAGTATAAATTAAAGTTTCATTTTTTAAAATAATTTACAATGAAAAAATTACGTTTTTCACGATATTCTAATTATATGACCAGCACCTGTATATATATATATATATATATATATATATATATATATATATATATATAAAATAATAAATATACACAGTACACACACATTTTGTAAACACAAACTTTTATTTTGGATGTGATTAATCGGAATTTAATTGTTTAACAGCCCTAAATATTAATAAATTATTTAAGCCCTAAAAACTCACCCAATGAAATTTTATGTTAAAATGACTTAAAAGTAATTAAAGAATTATTTTAGCAAATTTTGAAAACATGTTCGAGATGGAATTAGAGTACAGTTTCATGAATGAACTAGGGGCTGCACAACGATTAATCGCAATTGTTTGCAAAATAAAAGTCTGTGTTTACGTAATATATGTGTGTTCTGTGTATAATAATTATGTATATATAAATACATGCACATGTATACATTTAAAAAAATATATATAAAATATTAATATTTATATGTAATATAAAATATATATAAATATGTATATTTATTTATGCATGTATATATTTCTTAAATTTATACATGTATGTGCATGTATTTATATATACACAATTATTATACACAGAACACACATATATTACGTAAACACAGACTTTTATTTTGCAAGCGATTAATCGTTATGCAGCCCTAGAATGAACAATGTATTATGCTTTCAGATGATGTTAAAGGTGCTGTATAATTTAGGAAATCATGCTAAATTCAAAAACTTGTTTCTCCACAAAACAATGCTACAGCCAGTTATTCTACTTTGAAATGTGTGTTCAATGTCAGAATGTCTGTTTTCATTCCACCCACTGCCAATTTACCCAATAGTATTTTGACACCCCGGGTTGCCAGTGGGTGGAAAACACAGCGTATTGCAGCCATGGAAGCCAGTGAACAAACTGCGTCAGTGTTCGCAGATTCTACATGAAGTAAAAATCCTTGGCAATAAAAACATTGCAAACGTATACATTAGCTGATCAACTTACAGTGCAAGGCTCGTTGCTTTACGTTGTCAATTGCGCTCATTTCTGTTGCAGGTCCTCAACCTGGCAACCCGTAAGCATAGGCTGAGGAAGAGGGGGGTGGGGAAAAAACTGTAGTTCCCCTTTTCGACCACTAGCTGATAATATTATATACTGCACCTTTAAGCTAGTAATGGGAATTTCGGATCATTTTACTGACTCAGATATTTGAATCTCATTCATCAAAATGAACAAATATTTTTGAGTCATTTCACTCATTTCAGCGTAACAATTAAAATGATACATGTTAACAGCCAAATTCCCCAACACATCTACTTGTGTGTCATTGATCATATTTCAGATAAGAAAAAAACTATAATGCATATCTCCATAAGCTGAAGCTTTGCAGTCTGTACCGGAAACAGAATTGATTAGTTAGAGGTTTTGGGTTTAATTTGTTCATTCTTTTGTCACATGGCTGCTTCCCGGCTCAGTATCTTGCAACAAACAACATTAGTATTACAGCTGTATGTTGTTATTATATGTAAGTATCTTTGCTTTATCAAAGTAATTTTTCACCATAATAAAGATAAAGTTTAAAGTAGCCAACTCTTTATTTCCACATTCAGTGATATGGAAAATAACCATCATGACAGAAATTCACAAATGTATAAATTGTAAAAAATAAATAACTACAATGACACATTGCAAAACTGTAAGAGTTAAAAAAAAAACAGAATACCTGTGTTTGTGAGGAGGTTTGGGAATTATTACCTAATTTCTGTATCCAATACGGCTGTCATGTCACGTGAAAAAAAATGAATGACTCAGACTCAAAGACTCGGGAGGTGAACTAATCAATTCTCTTTCTGGTACAGACTGCATTATAGCCTATGGGGCTTTCACGGGATGAGCGAACGACACGAACCCGAAAACTCAAGAGGTGAACTAATCAATTCTGTTTCCTGTACTGAATCTACAGGATGTTGCGCATGTACAGGCAACCCGAAATTAACGAATCCCTCGATGAGACAACTTGATGTTCCCGAGTCATATTAAAGATTTGTTCAAATTGTTCATGAATGACAAGTCACTACTTTAAGCCTATTTTCATGGGAAAATGGAGCAATGTTTTCACAATGGTGGGGCGTTTTTATGTGAGTTATGCAGCGTTTTTACTCTGAAACTCAATCAGAACTATGAGAGGTTCTATGACAGAAAAAAAACACATTACAAGCAGAACATCTGTTCAAAGACTGAATATTGAGAAGTACGCAAACAATTACAAAAAAAACTGCATCTGAAGTAATCACCAAGACCACTGTAATATCACAAAAACCTGAATGTAAACTTAATGTTCTCAGCACATCAATCCTGGGCCTTTCCACTACTGAAGATCTTGGCCAGGAGGGAAACGTTCGATTGAGCTTTGTCCTGGATGGTTTTGCTCTTCTCTTGTGCCTTCTGGAGGTTCTTCTTGGACATGCCTTTGTTCTTAAACCGTTTCAGTTGGATCTCTTCTTCTGTAGGACGCTGTTTGTAGTCCCACATCTTCTCCTCTACAACCTCTCCCTTCTTCTGCTTCTTCTTCTTTAGTTTCTCCAGATTCTGGCTCTTTTCCACACTAGCCAGGTAGAAGTTAGTCTCCTTCTTCGCCTGGGAGATTTCTGTCCGCATACGCTGTTGATAGACAGTCCGCTCATAAGCCAGTCGCTCACTGAGATGGCACCAATGGAACCTGTGCAGATACTTGATGAAAGAGAGAAAAGAAAAAAGTAACTATTCTGCTTCATATTAATATAGTAAAAGGAAAGTATACTACCGTTCAAAAGTTTGGGTCTTTTTTAAAAAAAATGTTTTTTAAAGAAGTCTCTTATGCTGCATTTATTTAATCAAAAACAGTAAAAACAGTAATATTGTGAAATATTAATAAATTTAAAATAACTATTTTTTTATGTTAAAGGTACGGAAGAGGATTAGGGACAAGCAATAATAAAAAAATAAAACCATCTTGAAATTAAAGTTGTTCAATTTCGAGAAAAAAGTCGAGATAAAATGTTGAGAATAAAGTAATTAAATTACATAATTTAACGAATTTGTTCTCTCAATTAAACAACTTTTTCCTCATAATTTAATGACTTTATTCTCAACATTTTATCTCGACTTTCTCGAAATTTAACAACTTTAATCTCGAGATGGTTTTATTTTTTTATTATTGCTTGGCCCTAATCCTCTTCCGTATAAAGGGTTAGTTCTGTCATTAATTACTCACCCTCATGTCATTCTACACCCTTAAGACCTTCATTCATCTTCAGAACACAAATGAAGATATTTTTGATGAAATCCGATGGCTCAGCGAGGCCTGCATAGCCAGCAATGTTGTTGCACCTCTCAAGATTAATAAAGGTACTAAAAACATATTTAAATCAGTTCATGTGAGTTCAGTGGTTCAATATTAATATTATAAAGCGACAAGAATACTTTTTGTGTGCCAAAAAAAACAAAATAACGACTTTTTAACAATATCTATATGGGCTGAGTTCAAAACACTGCTTCTGAGCTTTAAGAATCAAATCAGTGAATCAGAGCACCAAAGTCACATGATTTCAGCAGTTTAGCCGTTTGATAGGAGATCCGAATCACTAATTCATAACAAAAGATTCATATTATGAATCTTTTGTTTTATAACAACAAAATATTTATAATATTAAGATAGAACCACTGAACTCACATGAAATTATTCAAATATGTTTTTAGTACCTTTATGGATCTTTAGAGGTGCAGTAACATTGCTGGCTATGCAGGCCTCACTGAGCCATCGGATTTCAACAATATCTTAATTTGTGATCCAAAGATGAACGAAGGTCTTACGGGTGTGGAATGACATGAGGGTAAGTAATAAATGACATTATTTTCATTTTTGGGTGAACTCACCCTTTAATATATTTTAAAATGTCATTTATTCCTGTGATGGCAAAGCTGAATTTTTCAGCATCATTACTCCAGTCTTCGGTGTCACATGATCCTTCAGAAATCATTCTAATATGCTGATTTGCACCTCAAGAAACATTTCTGATTATTATCAGTTGCAAACAGTGCTGATTCTTATTTTTCTGGAAACCATGATACATTTTTTTCAGGATTCTTTGAAAAATAAATTAAGTAAAATTTATTTATATAGCACTTTTAAAGCTACAATGCTCAAAGTGCTTTACAAAGTATAAAAAACACAATCATTGATATACAATAATGAAGAGCTATACACAATATATATAAAAAAAAACAAAATATAATATAATATAACCCCCCCCCCTCCTCCACCTACACAAAAGCACAAAAAAATGTCACAAAATACTAAAAGCACATCTATACAAGAAAGTTTTCAAGCGACATTTAAAAACAGACACACATTCATATGATCTGATATCAACTGGCATTATAGTAGTATTATAAATGTCTTTACTGTCACCTTTGATCAATTTAAAGCATCCTTTCTGAATAAAAGTATTAATTTCTTTAAAAAAAAAACAAAAAAAACTTTTGAATGGTAGTAGTGTATCTGTATAATGTACCTTTATTGACCACAGGTCACTGCTGAAACGGCTCCTCTTCCTGTTGGCCATGGGTGTGTTGTTCAGACTGGTTGCGACTCTCTTAGCGATGCGCTTGTCTCTGAACTCCACCCATCCCTCGGTGAAACTTGATGATCTGTTCCCTGCCTTCTTTTTCTTCTTTTTCACACGACGATCTAGAAGAGAGTCAGATATTTAGAAGGAATGTTAGTCAAACATGAAAACGTGCACTTTGACACATTTACACATTATATATATATATATATATATATATATATATATATATATTTTATAGTGCTGTCAAACGATTAATCGTGATTAATCACATCCAAAATAAAAGGTTGTGTTTACATAATATGTGTGTACTATGTATATTATGTATATATAAATACAAACACGCATGTATATATTTCACAAAAATATATTTATATAAAAAATATTTATAAGTTATATATAAATATACTTATTTCTCAAATATTTCCTATTTTTTCCAATTTACACACACACGCACACACACATATATATATATATATACACACACACACAGGTGCTGGGGCCCGTTTCAGAAAGGAGGTTAAGTGAAAACTGAGTATGTTAACCCTGAAATGAGGGAAACTCTGGGTTTTCCGTTTAAGAATGGGAGGTATGTCAAACCCATGAAGGCAGGGTAAGTCAAGCCTGTTTCTGAAAGAGAGGTAACTTATACTTAGAGTAAGTTACCATGGTAACTGACTCTGTGTACCTAACCTGGTCGGGAGCAGGTTTTCTTCAGTAAACCCAGAGTTTCCTTCGGTCTCCTCCCCCTTTTTAAAGTGCAAGTGTTTTTATTAAATAGTTCACATTCATTCACATTGCAAAAATGCTTTTCGTACGGAGTATTTTTTGTCCTATTTCAAGTACAAATATCTAAAAATTCTTAAATCAAGATGGATTTTGCATATACGAAAATGAAATAAGATATTTAGTCTTGTTTCCTGGGGGGGGAATTTTCCTTAAGTAAAATTATCAATATCTACCAGTGTGGTAATAAAGATGCTTCTGACGCTGTCTGTTGTTCAAGAGTGGCTTGACACAAGGAATGCGACAGCTGAAACCCATGTCTTGCATACGTCTGTGCGTAGTGGTTCTTGAAGCACTGACTCCAGCTGCAGTCCACTCTTTGTGAATCTCCCCCACATTTTTGAATGGGTTTTGTTTCACAATCCTCTCCAGGGTGCAGTTATCCCTATTGCTTGTACACTTTTTTCTACCACATCTTTTCCTTCCCTTCGCCTCTCTATTAATGTGCTTGGACACAGAGCTCTGTGAACAGCCAGCCTCTTTTGCAATGACCTTTTGTGTCTTGCCCTCCTTGTGCAAGGTGTCAATGGTCGTCTTTTGGACAACTGTCAAGTCAGCAGTCTTCCCCATGACTGTGTAGCCTACAGAACTAGACTGAGAGACCATTTAAAGGCCTTTGCAGGTGTTTTGAGTTAATTAGTTGATTAGACTGTGGCACCAGGTGTTCAATATTGAACCTTTTCAGAATATTCTAATTTTCTGAGATACTGAATTTGGGATTTTCCTTAGTTGTCAGTTATAATTAAAAGAAATAAACATTTGAAATATATCAGTCTGTGTGTAATGAATGAATATAATATACAAGTTTCACTTTTTGAATGGAATAAGTGAAATAAATCAACTTTTTGATGATATTCTAATTATATGACCAGCACCTGTATATATAATTGGAAATAATTAAAAGACCACTACAAAATGTGCAGTTTCTCTGGACTTATTATTTTTATTTATTCTACAGACTACTAACAACATTTCTTCTTCTTCTCAAAAAAAGGCATTTAGAGCATTTGCAAAAAAGATGCCATGTTTTCAGACCTTGAATAATGCAAAATAAAGAAGTTCATATTCATTTTTAAACAACACAATACTGATGTTTTAACTTTTTTTTTTTACCAGCCATTACTTCAGTATCACGTGATCTTTAACAAATCATTCTAATATGCTGCTTTGACGCTCAATTTATTTATTCTTTTTCTCTGGAAGAAAAATATTCATCTGTGAAAAGTTTGATTCATCTGTTAAAAATTGCTATAGATGGGCTGAATTGTAATAACTGCAGTACTGTAATGTGACAATATGCATGTCTACTACTCCAGCTTGTAAAAGGATAAATCCCCAGCTTTATGTCACTCATGTAGTTTTACCTTCAGGCTGTAGGAAGACCCTGCCGATCTCTCCGTACACACTCAGCATATTCCGCATGTGTTTTGGTCTCAACCTCGGAGGGATGTGTCCTATATACACGATACCAGGAATAAGTTTCTTGTTCTTTGGTTTCTCAAGCTCATCTTCTTCATAACTCTCCACTTCAAGACCTCCATCATCATCATCATCATCATCATCATCTTCACAGTTCATCTCCTGCTCAGCATGTTGGACACTGTTTGCATTCTCCTCCTCCTCTGGTTTAAAGTCATTTAACTCCTCTTCACTGGCCATATCTTGCGTTTCTAGGTCTGTTTTAAGGTCTTTCTTCTCCAGGAGATCCATAACTAGATGTGACAACTATTACAGACTGTAATAAAGAATGCAGGATATTAGAAATCTTGTAAAATCTCATTAAAACGGAAACTTCCAGCTCTAATATATAATGTAACTCTGCTCACGTACTCTACAAATCAATACCTTTTCAAAAACACCTTTATTTGAAGTAATTCTTACTTTGAAAAAGTGACCACTGTTTCATGTAAAATATTGTCTTCATCCATTAAGATTTGAGTCAAGAAGTTTAGGAGAAAATTCCAGAAATAAATCGAATCGTTCAACACATGTGGCGCAGAAAGTGGCTCTGACGTCTAAATCAAGCGTCAAGAAGACGGAATGGACTTTCTTAAAGAGACAGAACTGTTTTTACAATGCGTCCACTAATATCCATTATATTTATATTATATGATAGAATTCATTTTATTATAGGTTTAATGTAAAATATATTCTTATGTCAACATCAAATAATATCCTAAATCTGAATTTAATATCTCAGGCATTTCTACGGGGACAATTATTTAAAGCACTCTTTTATTGTAGTCTTCATATTAAACAGTAGAGGGCGACAAAATACAAGGAAATATTTGAGCCATGCATTTTGAAGAGCATCATATTAAAAGAACTCTCAAGAAGAAAAAATGGATGATAAACAAATGGAGATTACAATTATGTCAATAATGTCTGGGGGAAAAAAGAAAGAAAGGCATAATTATATCACAAAAAATAGTTTAAAGTATGTGGTAAAAAAGTGATTTACTGTATTCTACTGTCCAAAGTTATGATGATTGAATTTAAACTAGGTTGTTGCTTGAATGTTGAACACAAATGACAGGTGCTTACACTTGCTGGTAGAAATCATGCCATAATAAGTTATATATATATATATATATATATATATAAGTTCTGGCATGAAACTCTAATGGGCAGGCTAATAAGTCCTTTAACTCAACCTGTTAATAATCACATCATTATCTATAGGTCACAGATGATTGGTTCCTGCTGTATTAGTAGCCAATGAGCTTGCATGCTTCAAGGATTAGTTCACTTTCAAATTAAAATTTACTCACCCCCATGTCATCCAAGATGTTCATGTCTTTCTTTCTTCAGGTTTTTGATGAAAACATTCCAGGATTATTCTCCATATAGTGGACTTCAATGGAGCCCAAAAAGTTGAAGGTCAAAATTACAGTTTCAGTGCAGCTTCAAAGGGATCTACACAATCCCAGATGAGGAATAAGGGTCTTATCTAGTGAAACGATCAGTCATTTTCTTAAAAAAATAAAATTAAAATAAAGATATACTTTTAACCATAAATGCTCATCTTGAATTAGTTCTCTTCTTCTTCTGTATTAGAATTCCAGCAGTGTAGACACTGCTGAGTGTATTACTGCCCTCCACAGGTCAAAGTTTGAACTGAATTGTCATATACAATATGCTAGTGCAAGTATATAACAATTAGTTCAAACTTTAATCTACACTGCCAGAATTCTAATAGAGAAGAAGAGGAGAGCTAGTTCAAGATGGGCATTTATTGTTAAAACTTATATAATTTTTTTTTTTTTTTTAAGAAAATGAGTGATGGTTTCTCCAGATAAGACCCTTATTCCTCATCTGGGATTGTGTAGAACGTTTTGAAGCTGCACTGAAACTGTAATTTTGACCTTCAACCATTTGGGCTCCATTAAAGTCCACTATATGGAGAAAAATCCTGGAATGTTTTCATCAAAAACATTTCTTTTCGTCTGAAGAAAGAAAGACATGAACATCTTGGATGACATGGGGTGAGTAAATTATAAGGACATTTTAATTTGAAAGTGAACTAATCCTTTAATCTTTTAATACATTGGTTAGCATTTGCTTAGTAGTGCAGCGTGCTTCAGAAACCCTCCACCTTCCCTAGCTCCACCTGTATAGATCTGCTACGGGTTATTCATGTACGCTATATTGTACAGCAGCAGCGTGTCGTGTATGTATTGGCAGTAGCAAGTCCCGTATTTGCTCTGCAGCAACAGCAGCAGCATAGCAGATCTATTAATATATATATATATATATATATATATATATATATATATATATATATATATATATATATATATTATATATATATTATATATATATATTAGTGGTTATTTTTGTAGAAGCCTCAGTTTATGAAAAAAAAAGTACAAAAAATGTCACAAATTCCCCAGGTCCTCTACTAATTTATCTTTCAACCACAGCGGACTTCAAACCAATCATCAAAAATTCATTACTGCATAGCTGGTATAAATAAAGACCTGTTAAATAATGGCACCATGAAAATGGAGGGATGTTAGAAGCGTTCAAAAGAAGTAAAGACGCACTCGTCCACCGTTATATCCCCAGGAGTGTGTTTCTCCCTGCAGGGATGCTCTGCTCTAAGCGTGGCCATGTGCCCGTCACATGTGGGTTCCTGCATTATTGAAGAGGATGGCTTGGATTTACAGAGAGCTCTGCAGCAGTTCTGGCTCTGGCACATCTGTCTATTCACATTTAACCCAAAACACCAGGGCCACAGACTCAAGGGATTCATCAGAAATGGCATCTTCACTAAGCGAAGGAAGGAAGATGCAATCTCCTTCTTAAACAATACACTTCCTGCTTAAACTTTGATTCTGTGCCCACGGAGAGAGCTGTTGTTCCAAATGATGCAATATACACTATGCACTTATATGTACTCATCCATGTAGTGTATGAATTTTACATGTTTATTTTGTCATTAAACAATGGAGTCTGATCCCCCTCACCCTCTGCAATGTAATTAAAGCTGCGACAGTTGAGTGCATGAAGTGTCCAACTGTAACGAATAGTCACACGACGTGGGATCCATCAGCAGGCTTTATTAAACAGATCTCGTGGTCAAACAGGCAAGGGTCAAACAGTGGCAGACAGGTATAGCAGGAGATAGACAGGATCATAGTCGAATAACAGGCAGTAAGTCAGGGCAGGCAGATAACAGTCACAAGTCCAAGACAGAGCAAATAGTCCAAAGGGCAGGCAGTAGAGAATCGTTCATGGGAACAAACAGGGTCAACAACAGGCAGGCAAACACAATGACAAATGCTCAGAAATGCAAACCGTAGTAATGCAAGACCTCACAATGAGTGTGAGGATGTGAGGGGCTTCAATAGTCCAGGTAATGAGCTGCAGCTGGGTGTGGGTGATTGCTGATTGGTGGAGTGAGTGCAGGTGATTGGCAGGGAGGATTATGGGAAATGGAGTCCGGGAATGACTGAAACTGTGACACTAACATTCCACACTTTGTTTTTTCCATTAATTTAGTGCATCATCCAGGTATTTAAAGTGCACTTTTTCTTTTTGGAATTTGTGTGAACACACTACTCGCACCATTTTAAAAATGTTGTAGAATAGTGCACAAGTATGTGAATTGGGACACAACTAGTGTTTATTGTAGCTCATGTAATATGTGAGACCAGGGCTAGCTGTCACACAGGAAAGAATCCGCATTAGCTTTGAAAACTGATGCTGCAGTGTAGTCCGTAACTTTTGAGGCTCTAGCCCTAAAAAGTCTGTTCACTCCTATTAGTTATGAATGGGAGTGCAATGCACAATATTGCGGAATATGTCCCGCCTTCTAAATAAAAGAGCCAATCGCTGATGGATAAAGTCATTGCGTCACAACAGCTGCCGTTGGAAGCTTCGGTTCCCATAGAAACCTGACACTCGCGCTTAGGACTGCACATGCGCATTGGTTCATCTAGCCTGAAAAATAATCTTTTTTAACGCTATTTGAGCATAAGACACAACATGAATGGGACATATCATGTCAGGTTTTGTTGCTGATTTGAAATATGTTATTTAACTGTGAGTTCGCAAAGCAGTTTTTGAGATTTCAGGATTCCCCCATTCAAATAGATAGGACACATTAGTCTTGGATGACCGGAGGCGTTGCAAATATGGCGGCCGAGTGAAAGGACTTGACTACATGCATCTTGCAGAAGGACGTTGTAGCCACCTTGCCGGAGGTACTTCTCTCTGTTTATATCTACGACGAGTCACGCAGGTACCGTACTCCGCAGTGGTACAACCTAAACCAGTCTAAAATAGTCTGAATAGAGGGTATGCACGTGATGTCACCGTCGACCGTTATGACTGCGGTTACGCCCACTGAGTGGCAGCATTGGTTTTCAGCGTGAATGCCGTGAAAAACACACAAAATAAATACAAAGCGGTAAAGAGCTTTGCAACTGACTGTACAAATAGCTTTAACACAAAATCTGAGGTATATTTTTACAGACTGTTGAAAGCTACAGAAAAAAAAGCAAATAGATCAACAATTCACAGAAACAGCTGGACTTCAGGCAAAGAAACATGTTTTGCAGTTATCATTTTGTGTCAATATGTTGGATTGCTGGGGTAAAATCATACCCTATATATTGTATTATTATATATTGTGTCGACAACTCATAAATTATTTACCATCTTATATTCTGTATAATTGGGTGTTTTTAAATAAACACTGACAAAAACTATACAAGTTTTAGGGCTGGACGATATGACGAAATATATAACATTGATAAGTGATCACTCCGATTTAGACCTACCTATATTGTAGTTAAAGCATTCAAAAGCCGATTTGCTTTATGTATTTCCCCGGCGTCGAAATCAGGCACATATAAATGTAAGGAAACACGATTCTTGGCTGCATGTTAATATCCACACTCTAAAAAATGCTGGGTTAAAAAACCCCAAGCTGGGTAAAATATGGACAAACACAGCAGGTTGGGTTAAAAGGCACCTATTATGCCCTCTTTCACAAGATGTAATATAAGTCTCTGGTCTGGTCAAGTTTCAGCTTAAAATACCCCACAAATTTGCCCCTATTTGAGGGTGAGCAAAAACTCGCCTTTTACTATAGTACTATATTGCTGGCTAAAAAAAATAAATCCAAAATTTGTTGAAAAAAATGGCTGGGTGAAAACAACCCAATCCTTGGTTTTGTCCATATTTAACCCGTCAGTTTTAGCATGGATTAGGTTTCTTAGACATGTCATAAGGAACACATTCGAGACCAACCTTTAGTGTAATCGTTAGTTTTACTTGCGTTTTCACAGTTTTCCAGTCATGCAGCGGCTCTTTTGCCACTCAGTCCAGCTGAGGGAGCGCGTTCCGGTGGGAAAGTGACGTCTATGCATACCCTATAGTCTATATAAACACTTAATATTAGGTGTACCAGTGATTCAATATATGACAAAAAATTGGTTTGGAAAATGGATGCATGATGTTCTTACTAAATATATATTTTGTGCTCGCCAAGGCTGCATTTATTTGATCAAAAATACAGTAAAAACAGTAAAATTGTGAAATGTTATTACAATTTAAAATAAATGTATACTAATGGAATATATTGTAAAATGTTATTTATCCCTGTGATCAAAGATGAATTTTCAGCATCATTACTCCAGTCATCATTCTAATAAGCTGATTTGATGCTCAATTATTAATATTGGTTCTTAATATTATCAATGTGGAAACAGTTTTTGTTACTTAATAGTTTTGTGGAAACTGTGATACATTTTTTTTTTTTTTCAAAATTTTCTGATGAATATGAAGTTCAGAAGAATTTATTTGGAATAGAAATCATTTGTAGCATTATAAATGTCTGTTTACAGTCACTTTTGATCAATTTAATGCGTCCTTGATGAATTAAAGTATTAAAAAGCTTTAACACGAAAAATCTTTAACACCTTACTAACTATTAATAAGCCATAATTAGGAGTTTATTAAGGCAAAAGTCGTAGTTAATAGTGAGACTTGGCCAAAAACTTGATAAAAATACAAAGTAATATTCTGTGGAAAAAAAATATAATGTACACAAACATTAGAGTGCTTTGGCCATGCAGTATCTTATCTTACATTATCTTATCGAGCAATTGCACATGGAAATGATCACTGACAGTCTAGAGGAGATACATTAACAGAGGCGATGTGATACACATGGACTAAATAACCTAAACTGACATTTTTAAAACAAGTTTGATTTTATATGAGTCATCTTCATGGTCCATTTGGGTCCTGGCCAGTTGAAACTCAAAGAACAGCTTGACAGATGTGAAATCACTTGAGGACCATATTTGCGTGTGTTTGTTTTATGCAGAGTGTGACTGACAACTGAAGACACGTTTCTGACAGTACACTGTCCACCAAATTTATACGCACAACAAACGGCTCATGGTTCATGATGGTGTGGATAGATTGCGACAGGCAAATGTAACAAGGGTGCATAGCAGCAGAACAAAGAAATCTCCAGCTGATGTTATTTGAAGCTAAATCCCCTGCTGCATTTGTTTGATAAATCTTATATCAGCAAGAACAGACCGATTCTGTTGCATTATCTAGGCATCATGAAAAATATAACAAAAACTCTATTTGTCCAATTTGTCAAAACCATTTCATTTTGTAAATTATCCTCTTCTGATACAGTGTCTTGTTAATGTGCCCAAAGAAAACAAAACAAACCACATAATTTAATGGGAAGACTATGAGAGAGTAATGAAATGGGATTGCAAGATACGACTTTGTTACCGCAAACTTCAAACAGCATCCATAACTGCAGCCAGAACCAGAGAGAATAAAACACAGAGCCATCTGTCTAGACCCCTGTGACAACACTAGTTAGAGTCACACACACAAACACACACACACATACATGCCTGTTTTATGGGGACATTCCATAGACGTATATAGACATTATACTGTACAAACTGTATATTTTATCCCCTTACACTGAACCTACCCATCACAGAAGACTTTCTGCTATTTTAGATTTTCAAAAAAGATCATTCTGTATGATTTAAAAGCTTGTTGTCTCATGGGGACCAAAAAATGTCCCCACAAGGTCAAATTTTACTGGTATTACTAATTTGTGTGGGGACACTTGTGTTGGTCCCCATAACCCAGGGAATACCAGCACCACACACACACACACACACACACACACACACACACACACACAGGTTTGTTTTGCTATCTTAGTGAGGACATTCCATAGGCATAATGGTTTTTATACTGTACAAAATGTATATTCTATCCCCCTACACTAGCTCTACACCTAAACCTTCCCATCACAGAAAACATTCAGCATTTTTACATTTTTAATAAAACATTGTTTAGTATGTTTTTAAAGCTATTTTAAATATGAGGACTCATGAAATGTACTCATATGGGCTACATGTTTACGTCGTAATACCAGTGTAATTCCCATGTCATTATACAAATTTGTGTCCTCATAAATCACAAAAAGTGCATGCAGACACACACACACTAATCAAAGCACCTAGTGCATTTCACCTACCTCAAGGTGCATTGACCTTCTACACACACACTTACTCACACGCAAAGGTGAAGTCACAAATCAATACAAACACAAATGTGGACACTAACAACATCACTAAATGAACTCTCCACTACCTGAGGGGCTTCATACGTTAATGATTTATTTACACATTTTAAATATTTATCAGGTGGGGGGAAAGCAAATGTGCAATTGAACTGCAGGAGGTTCTGTTCACTCTGAGATAAATGCGAAATGTGCCACGACATGAGGTTTTGTCTCAGTGTGAGTCAAACTCACATGCTTTAAAAGGCTGCTGATTGCAGGCCAAACATGCTCTGCATTTGTAATAGGCACACATGATGTATACTAGTTGTAGCTTTATTGAATGCAATGGAAAGAAAATCAACAAATGCAGCATGATCTCATGCAGTGGTCAGTAGCCCGCAGGCTGCAACTGGTCATTCTTGTGGCTTTCATCTATTTCTCAACATTGGTCTGTGTTTTATTTAGTTCTTTACAGTGACTGGCAGGTCCACAGCAAACAAAAATATGTTTTAAGAATGTTTTGCTAAATGTTCTACAAAAGTTGAAAACTGGTTATGTGAACGTTAGAGAAAACATTAAGGAAATGTTTCCCTATTTTCTTATTTTGCAAGTATTATGGCAATGTTACTTTTGAATGTTCTATGAACCATCTGAAAAAAGTAAACAGTAACGTTTAAAAAACATTAGACAAACGTCTGACTAAAATGTTTCAGAAAAACGATCCATGAATGATGTATAAATAACATTTTTGTGCTAATGTTTTGATAACGTTATTAAAGACCAGATAACTGAACTAATGTTCTATTAATGTTACTGAAAGAACGTTTGTTCATAACTTTGAGAGAACCTTGTCAGAATGTTAGGGAAGTACTGAGAACGAGAAAGGGGAAAAAATATTAGTTTAGGTTTACATGAAATCTGAAATCTGTTTTAAAATGCTTACATTTTCAGGCTGCCAGAACGAAGTTGTCATGTACACTGTTAGCCCGGATAAGTTGAATTTACTTTTAAAAAAATTGAGGAAACTGGTTGCCCTAAAAAAATTAAGTAATGATTAAGTAATGTGAACTTAATAATTCGAGTTCATTTAACTTAAAATTTTTGTAATAGTAATTACTTTGTATTTATTACACATAGTATATTTAAGTTCAATGTACTAAGCAAGTTAACTTGCCACCAATCAAAATACATCCATGCCTCCCATCATGCATTGCTGCAGGAATAAATTATGAGCTGAATTGTCTTAGTAATTTTCTTTATCCTCACTATTTAAATTTTGCTGTTTTTCTGTGACTTTTTAGTAGCTTGTTTATCAGAATATGTTGCTTGTCATCGTTGTTGAGATTCATACGCTGATTCTTGATGTCTGTGTGTGCCTAAAATATATATATATTTTTTTTGTGATAAGGACAACTTAAAAAAAAAAAAATTGTATTGTAAAAGTTGATCTTCCGCTGTAGAATCACAGTGCTGCTGTAATCAATAATGTGAATCTAATTCAGAGATTGGGCTCTAAATGAGTTCAGTGATTCAGATCAAATAATGATTATGTGAAAACATAATCAACACCACCTGATCATCTTATAACTTTGCTTATCTGGTTTAATGCAGTTAAAACTGCCCAAACAAAATCTAATATTAAAAAGTCAAGGGTCAAGAGCTCAACTAAAACAAACCCTGACCTCGATGATGGTAACTTAAAAATTGTGATTTTCTCCTTTGGTGAAAAACTATAAAAAGGTAAATGTTTGGAAAAAATGTCTGTAGAACAGCCAAAACAAATGTTCCAACTGCTCATCAACAGCTCCTTGAATTCATACACACCACGACAAAATGGCGTCATTACCTGCCACAAACCAGTGTGTAGGAGGCGTGGTCAGGAGAAAAACTTCATAATTTAAGTGCATTTAACTTACATTTATTGACACATTCAAATACACCCACAAATTAGTAGAATATACTTATATTTTATAAGTAATGCAACCAAACTTAATTATTTTAAGTATATTGTAATTATATTTTTAAGTAAATATAAAATCTGGGCTAAGAGTGTAAATGAACGGCCAAAACCCATAACAATTTCACATTTTAGTTGAAAACAGTGTTGTGTAAATGGTCCCTCAGTAGCATCTCTACAAAAACAAGTCCAATTTTCGACAACACTCACAAACGACGCATTTACTAGAGCGCTTAACAGACTAAGTGCAAAAGAATGAAACAGTTTGAGAACTTAACAGCTTTTAACTTGACATGGCATATTTCAAATGGGACACTGTGTGCTAAACTCTGTTCTAGACAGGCCCTACAAAATTTGGTAATGTGTGTAACAAAAGTAGCCTGGGTAGGCTATCTATGCTGAACTCTAGTGCACACAGACACTCTCAAACATGTTCAACATCCTTATTAGCCTACTGTTTATTAAAAGTATATTCTAGGCAGGGTTGCCAGGTTTTCAGAACAAAACCTGCCCAATTGCTACTCAAAACTAGTGCCAATTCCGGGGGTAAAATTTGTGTTTTTGGAGGGATTCCTCTGGTCAAATTTGCATTCCTAAATATCATGTTATTTGGGGTCGCTTCAACCTGCGGACATAAAAAAAAACCCTGCGGCAACAGTGTTAATAGCCGGAAAACCGCAGACTTGGCAACTCTGATTCTTGGCCAGAAATGTCTCTGTGAAGCTATGATTAGGGTATACTTTCTCAAGAATTATGCTTGCTGGCCTCGTAGCTTTTAGTGGAATGATGCTCGATAGAATAAGCAGCAATTTTTAACATTTCAAGCACTGGTTATAAATGAAAATAAAGAGTGTGAACTGATCTGGATCTTTTCCAGTGCTGGTTTGGTGCTCTAATCAACACTGAATAATTCAGACTCTCTTAGCTGGCCTGTTCAGGGAGATGAAGGTAAAGGTCTTGAGCCCTAGTTTGAACCCATACTCACTGGCTATTTTCTGGAAGAGCCACATTTCAGAGTCAGGACATTTTAAAACATTTAATGTGCTCATTCAGTAGATCAGATGTACAGAAGCCCCTAAAAGTATCTGGACACTCAAGCCACACTTAAAAATGTAAAAATTTAAGTGTCATCTGCAATGCTGCTAGAGCTTTTCTCAGAAGAACTAACTTTCTTTTACTTTTGTATTAACTTTGTGGACGTATGAAGTCAGTTCTCCTCAAGTTCACATACTTTTTCTAGCAGAGGAACCACAGGTGTCATTCATTACTTTATCAAACACTTTATCAGTTGTTTCATTATCCAATTTATTATTATTTAGTTGAAATGTTTTGTTTGAAACATATTTGTGCTATATTATATAATCGTGATCAGCTGCTTTCGTGTTAAGCAGGTGGTTCCAGGTCTTGGAACATCCCCCTTGAGTTTATGCAACTTTAATGTCTTCAGACCCTGCACAGTTTCCCTATTGCACTAAAAATACAACACTGGAATTACTTATGCATGGTCTCACAAAAGAATGCTGATCCCTAAAATGCATTGGCGTTTTGCTATATTTTCCCCATGAAGTAAGTGTTCTTTTCATCATTAAGGTGTCTTTGGTCATGTATGAAATGATTGTTTTAATATTTGGTTTGCTATTTTATATTAAAAGCGATTTTGTATTAATCAGTTTTTGGGAAAGTTACTTTTAAAAGTAATGCATTACAATATTGCATTACTCCCTAAAAAAGTAACTAATTGCATTACTTAGTTATTTTTTATAGAAAGTAATGCATTACGTTATGTTTACATTACTTTTTTTTCAACTGGACTGGGCTTGATTGTTTGTTTTTTAATAACAAAAAAACTTAAAATTAAATTTTTTGCAAATATAAAGGCTCTTTCACACCAGAACTGAAATGAAGAATAAGCCTCAGGCTGAAGGAAATGCAAAGTCAATAAATAAATGGGAAAACAAAGTAATTTGCATTACTTATTCGTAAAGGTATATCAGATATTTTGTTGTAAATTTAAAATGAATGCGTTACTTTACTAGTTAATTGACAAAAAGTAATCTGCTCACATTATTGTAATGCGTTACCCCCAACACTGGTATTATACTCTTTTCCCCCATACTATGTGATTAAATATGTTTTTAATGTAATTCCCCATCTGTTGTCTCTATATGTCGTGTCATGGGCAATATAGGAAAGAAGATGCCATTAAGCATATGTTTTTTTTCTAAAAGATTTTGCAGTGGACTTATTATTGACAAGCTCCATGGAAGAGCCTGAGGTTACACACAATGTTTTTAGCTAAATGAGGGCATGTCATTGACTTAACAATACCTCAAATATATCTCAAAAGAAAACCTTTTGCATTTTTAAAGACTAGAGTAGCCTATTGTTAATAATTAATCATTTTCTGATCACCAAATGTCCCTTATGGAATTATTTGTCCCCAAACTAAGTACATCCAAAATCTCTAAAAGTATCTTAAATACAGTCAAACCAAAAATTATTCAGACATTTTTGATATATTTTTACTAGTTGTTGCAGGACACTATAGTTCATTTATGTAAGTGAGGATAGCAAAATCAAGTAAACTGTGACATAGTATACCCAATATTCTTCATACAGTAAAATTGATAAAAATTGGGAATCAAAAATTATTCAGACACTTTGACCTGACTATGTTTTGCTTAAGTGCTATCTGACATAATTAAAAATGTTTTCTGACACAGTTTGTCTCTGAGATCTTGTCATATTTTATTACCATTTTTTAAACTATAGTGAATAAACTGAATTAATGTATTAAATGTTCAAGGTGTCTGAATACATTTTGGTTTGACTGTATATATTTCATTGACAAACTTTATTATTATTATTATTATTATTTACACACAATATACATCAAATAATATCTCATGTCAGTTTTGTACCTATTCAGTTATGTGTTGATTTGTATCTCTTTATTCAGATTTTCCAGCCATTAGACCTCATATTAGCTTTTGGATGACAAAGTCACACTTTCTTGCTGATGATGCAGTGCAGTTGTTTTAAAGTGATCAATTCAACATTTACACAGAAAACAGATGGTTTTTATTTAGTCTGTGTATTAGCTCAAGCCGAAGCACTAGGTGAGAGATTTTTCGCCTTTTGACAGGATGTCACACCTGCAGCCTAAGGTTGAAGTCAACAGAAGGTGTTGTTAAAGGTACTGAATCACAAAACGAAAATCCCAAGGGAATACTAATGGAATTTTTATCATAATTTGGCAAGTCAAGTCAGTTTTATTAATGCTTTTCACAATACATATTCTTTCAAAGCAGCTTTACAGAGCCTAAATGACCCTAGTGAGCAAGTCAAAGGTGACAGTAGCAAAGAAAAATCTCAATGAGATGTTCAGGTGGAAGAGAGAGAGAAACCTTGAGAGGAACAGAGAGAAGTTTTCACCCCCGACTCTTAATGCATCGTTTTTCCTTCTGGAGCATCAGTGAATGTTTGAACCTTTTTTAATAGTTGAGTTTGAGTCCCTCAATTGTCCTCAGTGTGAAAAGATGAATCTCAAAATCATACAGTCACTGCTGGAAAGGGTTCAAATATGCAAAGATGCTTGAAAACTGATGAATCTGCAGGAGCTGGAGGATTTTTCTGAAGAACAGAGCTCAGTTTAACTGCTCAGGACAAACAAGAGACTCATGAACAACCATCAGTCGTGGATCATCAGGTAACCACACACAGTATTGAGAATCAATGCTTCACATACTTATGAATGGGGTTATTTTAATAAATTCAGCTATTGTTTTGTCTTGTGAACTAAATGCAAACGTCTTTTATGTAAAATATCTTACTCAGGACAGTACTAAACAAAAAATAACATGCATTTTTATTATCCCTCTTATTTTATTAAAACAATTCTCATTTTCACAGATTCTGCAAGGGGTTCACATACTTTTTCTTGCCACTGTATGTCAGATATTATCTACTCACATAACATGTAATAATAGCAGATGTTTACTGAATAAATTAATAAATAATTTAAAGTTATCCTACAGCAAGGTCTTATTTGATTCATAGAGGATTTAAGATTGGTTCCAAATTAAGATATAAATTTGACAGATTTTTGACAGATTTGAATCAAAAAATGTATTTTTTCATATCTGTTTCTTTCAATGAATAAATATTACAAATATGCAGCACTTTACATGCTCTGTTATGTTCTATTGAGATTGACTTTATGTTTTCATGCTTGCAGTCACAGTAATGTAGGCTTATGGATCAATATGATTTTTTTTCTGCATCTATAAATTTATTTAAACATGCATTAAGATGTGTATAGCATAGCCAAGATGCTGTAAGCCATTTTTAAAAGTAAAAATGTTAAAAGTAGTAACCATCAAAATAATAATAATAATAATATCCATGACAAAAAAACTTTTATTCTGTGTGTTTGTTTGTTTTAAATAATTAAGCTGTGTGTATTTTCAGTACCTTTTATTTGGTTACAATTAAAACATAGTCATCAAATCAATTTGTTTTTAAGATTTAAATTATATGTAGGAATGTAAAACTACATTTCTAAGACCTTAGCACGTTTTAAACGAGACTTTTTACCATTAAAATGATTTCAATAGGTTTGTCTGAGCTAATCAAAACCCAATAAACAAATATTAGCCTTTTTTTTTACCACAAAGTAGCTACACATGCATTTTTCAGAATGTGACTCCATTTTAATAACGAATTGTGCTTGAGGTCCCCAGCAAAATATATTGTGTAAAAGTACAACAAAAGAGATTAAAATAAACATCAACACTCCCCAAACTGAACATGAGGCGTAGAGTGACCAGCACAAACAGCATGACAGCGTGGAGTGAAAAGAGAGAGAGAGAAAGAGACACACACATTGAGAGAGCGATAGAGCGAGAGGAAGGGAGGGGAATCGAGCTTTTAAGAGATTTGACAGAGATTAGAAGCGGCACAGTGTTGAGAAATACTGTATGTTCGATATGAATCTCATTTCATGGTGAAAACGCAGCGCGAGGCGAGGACGCGGACAGAACTGAGGAACGCATCACTGAATGAATGAAACAATGGAAAAGAGCTCCGCGCTTTCTTTAAACAGGTCATAGGTGATGCCAATAGGTCATAGGTGAACTAAACAAATGCCAAAATCTGCAAGTGGTTTGTGTGAGGCGTAATGTCTTCGAGGTTTTGATGAGAAGTCGTGGATGTCTCGACAGACTCCTGGAGAAAGTTCAACATCAGGATGAACAGGTAAAAAAATCGGACAATAATGTTTATGTTGAAAATCTCAGTTTTTGTCGTTGTGTAATTTTTTTTTACACATGTCGTTCGCGCCCTCAAAGTTGATTCGGTTTTCAGTCAGTATTTTTAAGTATTCAAAACATAAAACAATGGACAGACAAAACGTACTACGGTATTATCATGTTCTTTTTTCCCTTTTCCTTTTCTTTTTGTGTTCATGTAACACAAGGTACTCCAAAATGGAGTACTAAATGAATTCTATGGTGAATGTCAATCATACAGTACCATGAACAAATCAAGGTACAATGTTATTACCAAGGTTTTGGACACTGCTATGATGATAATACTATAGTATACTATGAAGCGCCTTGGAGTACAATGTAAATTTCATGCTATTTGAATATACTTAGGATTTTATCCATTGTAGCATGGAAAATGTTTTTTTTGGGGGGGCAAAGAACCATGGTAATAACATTTTGGGGGCTATTACTGTGGTTAAATTATAGTATTCTTTGAAGTGCCTTGGAATACAATGTGCATACTGTGCCTTATGGTAAATGCATATGGTAATCTTGCTTTCAGTATCGTTATATATTATTTACCGTTATGTAATAACATCATGTATCATGTTACTTTTTTGTAAAGGTGAATAAGCAATCATAACAGATTAGTTCATAAAGTATAAGAATCAAAGTTTTATATTATTTCAAATGCTGCTGAAATTGCAGATACTTCACAATGTTTGCCTATAGTCCACACAGAGCAATCTCAAGATTTTGTGCAAACATAAAGGGAAGAAATGGACTGAGATTGAATATGTTTTGTTTTTTTCTCTGTTGGAAAATGCCATTCTAATCATTTTATCAATGCATCTTCAATCCTGTATGGCTTTTGTTTACTTGATGTGCCTCTATTATGCAAATTTAGTGTAGTGAGCACATGATGTGTAGCATTTGAAAGGGCATAGGTCTGCGTTAACATTAAAGCATGCATTATTTCATAATGTAGATAAATATATAGGCCTTGACGTGTCCATCATAATTACACTAAAGAGGAGTTAAGTAGCTCTTGACAACCATTGCAATATGGATGACTTTTGTGCTCTTTTGTGCATTTGTCTTGAAGCTCCTTTTATCTGCTTTCCATGTCCTGTAGGATGAATTCCTAGTTTCTTAATCCATGGTATAAAGTCTGTTGAGTCTCTTTGAATTATCAATGCAACAGTGAACCCCCTGTCGGCTGTGTCATGCTTCTGTGCATGAGAGGTCAGCATTTAAAAGTCTTCCATTTGTGTGAACACAATGTCATATGTCGTCAGAGATGTTTGCAAAAAGTGTTGTAGCTGCTCCCTGTGCCCTCTCGCATAATGTCAAGAATTCACAGTGTGTGATCTTTGTTTGATAACGTGTGTGCTCTGTGAGACTGCCCTAGAAAAATCAACAAGAGTTCATGTGAAATCCTTCACAACAGAGTGCACTCGTGGGCACAGTTTAATATGTAGGAGATTTTTTTTGCCAATCACCTGATTATGAAGCCCCTAAAGGTACATGACAAAGGAAAAATGGAGGAGATGGAGGAAAAATTGTGTCAATTTGTCTTTTGTGTTCTCTTGCAAATGTTTTGGGGGTAATGCAAAACGGTTTGCGAGCAAACAAAAAGTTTCTTGACGAAATGCAAACGTTTTACAAGCGAACGCAAAGTTTCTTGGCAAAATGCAAACGTTTTACAAGCGAACACAAAGTTTCTTGGCGAAATGCAAATGTTTTAGAAGCGAACGCAAAGTTTCTTGACGAAATGCAAACGTTTTACAAGCGAACGCAAAGTTTCTTGGCAAAATGCAAATGTTTTACAAGCGAACGCAAAGTTTTTTGGCGAAATGCAAACGTTTTACAAGTGAACGCAAAGTTTCTTGGCGAAATGCAAACATTTTACAAGCGAACACAAAGTTTCTTGGTGGAATGCAAACGTTTTACAAGCGAACGCAAAGTTTCTTGGCGAAATGCAAACGTTTTACAAGCGAACGCAAAGTTTCTTGGTGGAATGCAAACGTTTTACAAGCGAACGCAAAGTTTCTTGGCGAAATGCAAACGTTTTACAAGCGAACGCAAAGTTTCTTGGCAAAATGCAAACGTTTTACAAGCGAACGCAAAGTTTCTTGGTGAAATGCAAACGTTTTACAAGCGAACGCAAAGTTTCTTGGTGGAATGCAAACGTTTTACAAGCGAACACAAAGTTTCTTGGCGGAACGCAAACGTTTTACAAGTGAACGCAAAATGTTTTGTGAGCGAACACAAAGTTTCTCAAAAGAGCGCAAAACATTTTTTGAGAGAACGCAACATTTCTCGGGGGAACACAAAGTTTTTGCGAGCGAACACAAAGCTTCTCGGGGGAACGCAAGATGTTTTGTGAGCAAACGCAAAGTTTCTCAGTGGAACGCAAAAGTTTAGTGAGCAAACGCAAAGTTTCTTGGC
The DNA here is from genome assembly GCF_024489055.1 of Chanodichthys erythropterus. Taxonomy (NCBI): domain Eukaryota; kingdom Metazoa; phylum Chordata; class Actinopteri; order Cypriniformes; family Xenocyprididae; genus Chanodichthys; species Chanodichthys erythropterus. The sequence goes on from NC_090229.1 coordinate 7,813,960, forward strand.
GGAATGCCAAACGTTTTGTGAGCAAATGCAAAGTTTCTCCGCAGAACGCAAAAGTTTTGTGAGCAAATGCAAAATTTCTCGGGGGAACACAAAGGTTTTGCGAATGAACACAAAGTCTCTTAGCAGTACGCATAATGTTTTGTGAGCGAATGCAATTTTTTTCGGGGGAACACAAAGGTTTTCTGCAAACAAACTCAGAGTTTCTCAGGAGAACGCAAAATGTTTTGTGAGCGAACGCAAAGTTTCTCAGCGGAACGCAAATGTTTTGCGAACAAACACAAAGTTTCTCAGCGGAACACAAAACGTTTTGTGAGCGAACACCAATTTTTTTCAGGGGAACACAAAGGTTTTTGCAAATAAAAGAGTCTCAGGAGAACGCAAAATGTTTTGTGAGCAAACGCAAAGTTTCTGGGGGGAACACAATGGTTTTGCGAAAGACCACAAAGTTTCTCAGCGGAACGCAAAACATTTTGTGAGCGTACACAAATTTTTTCGGGGGAACACAAAGGTTTTTGCAAACAAAAGAGTCTCAAGAGAACGCAAAATGTTTTGTGAGCGAACGCAAAGTTTCTGGGGGGAACGCAAAGGTTTTGCGAGTGAACGCAAAGTTTCTCGGTGGAACCAAAACATTTGTGAGAGAATATAATAGCAAATAGCAAAATAGAAAAATAATAGCAAAATAAATAAACAAAATAAAACTAGTATTGTTTTGTGCCCAATGGTGTAGTAATGGCGTCTACCAGCAGGGCTAACTTGCTCATTCTAAGCAGTCAAACCTTGGCTGTAATATTTCAGTTTTTCTGACTAGGTAGAAATCAGAAAAGCCCAGATATGACTCGTCCTTACAAGATTATCATGGTTTTGGTAGTTAAAGAATGATGAAATTCAACAGAAAGTTACATTTTTCTGTAACCAAAAAGCTGTGCATGTAGCATTGGTTGCAAGACATAGGCCTTGTCCCAAATCACACACTTGATGTGCATTTCTTGTGATGGGCATCTGTTGTATGTGTCAGTGAATCCAACAAGCATCTCATTTGTCATTTTATGATTCATGAGGGATTTCTTTGAGTCCAAACAGCACCCTCGATTTGCCCTTTTGCCTGATGCGGACTATTACCTGTCATTTTATGCACCATTACATCACCAAAGTATGCACATGTTGGGTGGCATTTGTGACTGGGCCGCATTTTGTAGTGACTCTAGCTTGTTTTCTGCACAATGTAGAATTTGCTGAATTTCTTTTTGCCCATTATATCCTGAATGAACCCTCATATCCAGGTAACAAGAAGATGAATGGGTTTTCAAAATACCCCCAGTATCTGTTACAACTATTATGGACAGTCTATTGCAAAGACCCTCAGCTTATATCCGAACTGCTGACCTCATTATTGAAGAATGGTCCATCTTAATCCAGGTACAGTTCATGTACGTGACACCCTCTTTTGTGCTGGGTCACTTTGACTCCGTCTAGTCTATCATTTCAGAACGAGTTCTCTCAAACTTCTCTCCAACGGCTCCTAATGGATATCAGCTGCAAGATTTAGGTCTAATACGATGGAAAAAAGCCCCCAATGATTTGTTGTATTATCCATTATTCCAGCCCTTCATTTCTGAAGAGTGATCACATTATCTTGAGTAAGTATGTCACGCTGGGAATGACCTCACCATTTGTCAGCAGCCCAGACACCCGAATGGGCATTAATAGTTTCAGCTGATGAATTTTAAAAAGCATTAACAAGGCCTCTGTTCACAGACTACGAAATGAAATTGGGATTTTGGTTGAACATGAAAATATCAGAAATGTTTTTCGGCTGAGGGATTAAAGAAATTGTGATAAGAAATAAATGATTTTTTCTTTTTTCTTTGCAGAGGCCATTCCTAATAATTAGGTTTCTACTTTAATTCAAGTCCTTAGAGTCAAATAATACTTAAGTTAATTGCATATATTGAAGGAAAAGCTAAGAGGTTCACAGTGAAAGAAGAAATCTAGTATAATAGTCTGCTATTATTGACTGTCATACTAGCTGCCTCTGATGTGCAAATGATTTAGAAAGCGTTTTCCTCTCCCTTTGAAATGCCTCATAAACATGCTGCTTTTTATCATTCACTTGGGGCAGTCTTTTTCATGTTGGCTTTTATTGCTTGTTTACAGGTTGATTATTTTCTTTATATGCGATCAGCTTTGGGAGGTGTCCTGTGAAAACCGTTTGCCCTGTCTAAATGCACAAAGCGGTCTTGCGTTTATTTTGATGCCACATTACCGCATGTGTCCGCTGCGCCATGAGCGCCAAACATTCGAGGTCCTTCACAAACAGTGATTACTGTGATTAGATGATGCCACCATGGATTATTGAAACAGCCCATTATGTTTAACAGCTTCAAATGATGTTTTATCACCGTGAAAATGATATTTACCAGAGAGAGTGCAGGGAAAAGCTTGTCTCCTTCGATTACCGCCTGACGTTGTTCCTCTGCCACTTTAGTGCCAGCCTGGAATCAAATTACTTCTCACAAGGAAATGAACCCACTTTCATAACAATTAATTTGCAATATTAAATATGTCTTTTAATTTCCGAAGTAGCAATGGGGTACTCTGGCACTTTACACACACATCTCCAGCTCATATAAGGGCGATAACAGTAAGGGAGACATTTCTTTGCTTTAGATATTCAATCTGATTTGTGTTTGCTGAATGAATTTAAAGGGAAGGCAAGAGGAAAACCCTTTGGCAGTCAAGCCGAGAAGCTGGTGAAAAGAGTATGTGAAGAGTTTATGATTTGGTTAGGCTATTCGAAGCAAATGCAATATCCAGTTCCTACTGTAAATGCAATCAAAGCTCATAAGGATCTGGAACAGCAGCGTTCGATATCTGAAGTTGCTTGCTGAACACCTGTCACTGAGTAGATGTTGCAGTTCTGAGCAAACACAAAGCAACTGCAGCAAAAAGCAGATGCTGTCGCTACAGTGATGTGCTCTGGTGTACGATGTAAAATTTTCATCAAAATGTAATGCCTTTCTACTAAGAGGTTCTGAAAGCTGTCAGATGCAGCCCCAATGATCTATCCTTCCACTCTCGTACATAAACCATGGCTTGTGTTTGGAATGGAATTCTTGTGTACTGTTTACTGTCTACTGCTTTTGGTTGTGGCAGTCTGATTCAATCATTAGTATGGAAGGTGATGCTACAAAATCTTATATCTAGGTCATATTAAAGCTTTTTACCTTCATATTTTTTTTGCTACTTCTCAAATGCCTTTTTAGGGCCCGAGCACCAATGGTGCATTTATTATTATAACTTTTTTTAAATATTATTATTCTCAAAAAGTAGTTTATTTGGTTACCAATGGTTACCAAACAGATTTACTCAGATTTACTCAAATTAGCATGATATCTCAATTCCAAATGGCCAACGCAATCTACCAAGAGCAGCACAAATTAGCGTCTGGTTTACGACATTTTTTAAGACTTTTAAGACATTTTTGGGTGCTAAATTGGCGCAAATGCCAGTAAATTGACTAGCGCAAACCTTAGTAAATCACCTTGCATGATTCATTTAAATAGTCTCCTCCCATAAATTGTGCAGCTAAAAAGGAAACTCCTACTAACGCATATGCAATAAGGCAAAAATAACGGTGTTGCGCTAATTTTTCACCTTGTGTCTTTAGTAAATCCTGACAGTAGTTTTTTAAACGCCAAAAGAGGGTTTGCATTGCCGCACGCTGTTAGTAAATCTGACCCTTAATATTCAGCAATATTACTGATTTGACTGGACTGAGACTATTGGATGAAGAATGAATAATGATAAGCTGCTTTGTAGCAGAATTGAGCTTGTTTCATAATGAATCAACTTTACACAGTTATTGAACTGAACTGAATCAACTGACTTGAGTTGAATAATGACGCTGTTATCTGGTTACAGCATCTTTACAGTAGAATTTGAATTTGTCTCATATTTAATGAAGTTTGCATCATTAATTCGGTTACTTTCCTGTTTATTACTCTGAAGCTGCTTTCAGACAACTTCTATTCTATAAAGTGCTATAAAAATAAAAGTGACTTGACTTGACCAATAATACAACAAAAAAAGAATCAAACTATACCATATGTGTATGTCCAAGAAAAGCAAAGAAAAATTAAAAGTAAATATCACTTGTGAATAGAATATTTTATTGTCATTTCCAAGTCAAGTCAAGCTGTAATTGATATTGTTTTATAAAATATTATTATGTTATGAGAATAGTTTTATTGTGATTATATATATAAAATTGTGTATCTATCTATTTGGGATTTTCCTTAGTTGTCAGTTATAATCATCAAAATGAAAAGAAATAAACATTTGAAATATATCAGTCTGTGTGTAATGATTGAATATAATATACAAGTTTCACTTTTTGAATGGAATTAGTGAAATAAATCAACTTTTTGATGATATTCTAATTATATGACCAGCACCTGCATATGTATTTAGTGTGTATATATATATATATATATATATATATATATATATATATATATATATACACGCAATCCACAATTTTATATATATTATCATAATAAAGAAACTAAGACAGCCAGAAATATTAGTGTAATTTTACAGTTTGTAATGTAAAATAAAAATACTATTATAATTATAATTATTATTAAATACTTGATTTTTCAATAGTAATATTTCTTATTTTATTTTATATGTTTATTCAATAAATAATAATTAATAATAATTATTATTATTATTTAGGATGCATAAAATGCTTAGTATATGAAATTAATCTAAGCAAAGACATTTTTTCCAGTGACAGAAAAATGTAATTTCCATCACTGTAAGAATGCTACAGTATGAAACAAAATCATTAGAGACATGCAGGAGATGACATTTGTTGATTCAGGGAAATGACAAATGTGACAGAATTCTCCCATGATGCATGTATAAATAATCTAGTTATTTTATTTTCTGAATGTCTACAGGGACAAAATAGTCAAAATCATTGAAGAAGCAACATCTTGATTCATCCTCTCTTTTTATTCATATACAGGTCTGTTCCTCTTTCCCTGATGGATTTCTCTTTCTTGCATCTCTGAGTAACCTGTATGATCATCCTTTAGAGAAGAGCATTATTCTACACACTCTTGTCATCAGCAAAGTTAACTTTTCTTGTATTGAAGTTTTAGCTACTGGCTACATTCTCTTTTATTGTTAGCTCAATTACGTCTTTTCTCTCACTGCTTTCTGAACAAATTCAGTCTTTCATTGACCTTTGAACCCTTCGGAGAGGCACTCATTCCACAGCTGGTCTAACAATCAGTACACATCAGAGCAGTTGGGATCCATTCCCTGGAGCTTCACCACACGCCAGCCTATATCACTCTCCATTCACAGTGTTTCAATGCAATGCCGTTCCCAGCGGATGCTTTGAGAATGAAACCTGTCTTCTTTAAAGCATATTGTATCTACTCTTGTTTATGATGTGTTATACACTGTGCATGAATAGTTAGAGAGTGCTAGAAATTCAAATTACTCCTTTTTTCCCCCATAAAACACTATTGTAGAATCATTGTCATAAGAGAATGTTGTGATCTCCAGTGATTTCAATGGGAACTGTGCATTGTAAGAATGTAGAGTTAAAAAGATTTGGAAAAGTGACAGATTTAAAAAAGTTTAAAGTTTTGCTATAGCACGCTGTTTTTTATTTTTTTAGTGTGTTGCTGTTTGGTTGCTAGGGTAGTCTGGATGGTTGCTAGGTGGTTACTTACTGACCCAGGTCAAAAGGGTGTGCAAGACTTGCATGAGTTTAATATGTTAGAGGTATGGCTAAAAGATTAATTAAAAAGAAAATTGTGATATGGAAATATCCCTATTTTTCTTCATATTTTTGTTTTTCTCCAACAGGTTCCTCAGATAGTGGATGAACACTCACGTGTTTGATTCATCATGACGTCACACCCTCCTCCATTTTTACTGAACCATCAGGTCGGGATGTTCCGGGTTTTAAGCTGGAGCAGCTGTCAATCTACCACATGGCCACGCCTCTTGTGGATTCTGTGGGTGTGGCTAAGCCCGTGTTCATCGGTTCACCATCACTCGCACCCACATTCCATCAAAATCCCTGGGGACATCACCTTGGGAGGCCTTTTCCCAGTCCATTCCAGGGGTCCCGCAGGGGTCCCGTGTGGAGAAATAAAGAAAGAGAAAGGAATCCACCGGATGGAGGCCATGCTGTACGCACTGGACCAGATCAACAGTGACCCAGAACTACTGCCCAACATCACACTAGGGGCCCGGATTCTTGATACATGTTCCAGGGACACTTATGCTCTAGAGCAGTCTCTGACATTTGTCCAGGCTCTCATTCAGAAAGACACGTCTGATATTCGATGCTCCAATGGAGAACAACCAATCATACGCAAGCCTGAGCGTGTGGTGGGCGTGATAGGGGCATCAGGCAGCTCCGTGTCCATCATGGTGGCCAATGTCCTGCGGTTGTTTGAGGTGAGAACACATCTACATGTGTGTGAGTGAGAGAGTGAATATATTGTACCTACCAGGGTTATGCAAAATTCTGGATTGAAGTATTGGCTTCCTTTCAAGTCATTATCTATCTATCTATCTATCTATCTATCTATCTATCTATCTATCTATCTATCTATCTATCTATCTATCTATCTATCTATCTATCTATCTATCTATCTATCTATCTATCTATCTATCTATCTATCTATCTATCTGTCTATCTATCTGTCTGTCTGTCTGTCTGTCTGTCTGTCTATCTATCTATCTAATTTGTTCATTCTATCGTTCATTCTTTCTTTGTCATTTGTTCTGTTCGTTCGTTCTGTCCTTCTATCTATCATTCGTTTTATCGTTCGTTCTATCACAAGTTCTATCTATCGCTTGTTCTATCTATCATTTGTTCTAACATTCGTTCTGTCATTCTATCATTCATTCTGTCCTTCATTCTGTCGTTCTATCATTCGTTCTGTCATTCTATCATTCGTTCGTTCTATCAGTCTATCGTTTGTTCTGTCATTCTATAGTTAGTTCTATCATTTGTTTGTTCTATCTTTTGTTGTGTTCTATCGTTCATTCTGTCGTTCTATCGTTTGTTCTGTCATTCTATTGTTCATTTGTTCGCTCTATCGTTGGTTCTGTCATTTATCGTTTTTGATTCATTTTTGTTCTTTCTTTCGTTCTATCTATCATTTGTAAATTCTGTCATTCTGTCTATCATTCGTTCTGTTGTACTGTCTATTATTCATTCATTCTATCTGTCATTCGTTTTGTCGTTCGTTCTTCCTGTCTGTCTGTCTGTCTGTCTAATTTGTTCATTCTATCGTTCATTCTTTCTATCTATCATTTGTTTTATTGTTCGTTCTATCATAAGTTCTATCTATCGCTTGTTCTATCTATCATTTGTTCTAACATTCGTTCTGTCGTTCTATCATTCATTCTGTCCTTCATTCTGTCGTTCTATCATTCGTTCTGTCATTCTATCATTCGTTCGTTCTATCAGTCTATCGTTTGTTCTGTCATTCTATAGTTAGTTCTATCATTTGTTTGTTTTATCTTTTGTTGTGTTCTATCGTTCATTCTGTCGTTCTATTGTTTGTTCTGTCTTTCTATTGTTCATTTGTTCGCTCTATCGTTGGTTCTGTCATTTATCGTTTTTGATTCATTTTCGTTCTTTCTTTCTTTCGTTCTGTCTATCATTTGTAAATTCTGTCATTCTGTCTATCATTCGTTCTGTTGTACTGTCTATTATTCATTCTATCTGTCATTCGTTTTGTCGTTCATTCTTCCTATCTATAATATGCTCTATCTATCTTTTGTTCTATCTGTCATTCTCTCCATCCATAAGGCTTATTAAACCTTTAAACAAATTAAAATAAAAAATATAACTCTGGTATATATGTATATTTCGACATGTTCCTGGATCAGTATCTTTTTTGGTCCTGGAACTACAATCTGGAATTCTTGGAACGACAGCAAATCAGCCATTCTTATTTTACAAATAATTTTAGGTTTACATCAACAGTCATTTCCTTTTGATTTTAGGGGTAGTTTTAGGACTGTGTTTGATAGTATGATTGTCTGGTTTTCATGTTGACCCTATAGTTTTCATTCCTTTGTACAAACATACCTTAGTGTTTGGCCCATCCTGCTTCAAAATGGATGCTTGACAGGATCTTGATTCCTGCAGGCCAGGACCTGGCGTTAATTGACAAGGAGGATTAGAGAGACCAACTAATCATGTTGTCGGCCTCTAGCTTTCTGGTATCCCGCAGGCTTTTAAATATTAGTTCTGCTTTGTCTTAAATCCAGCAAGCATTTAGGCTGTTTTTTATTTTCTACAGCTCTAGATTCTGATTCTATGCAATTGTTTTTACCAAACTTTCAATCCTCAAATGACGTTGCAGTGGTAGTTTGTGCTGTTTGGTGCAGCAGTCATTAATATTGCGTTCTGCGCTCGTGGAATTTTAATGGGAAGGTTTGGAGAATTTGCGCCTGGACCGCATTAACACTGGGCTGACATTACAAAGCTCCTTGTGTTGAGGCGACAAATGTTTCATCTACATCTCAAAATGCCAACCTCCCATGATGCTTGCCATGGTGAGGAAACTATCATTGCATATTATATTCACTTTGAGCAGCAATCATATTTAGTGATCTTCATCCAAACACACAGAGCTTTAAAACCATGTGATATTTTATTTTGCATCATTGAACTAACTTTAATTTTAAACCACACATTGTTTGTGCATCACATTACCTCTTATCATCTCAGCCCAATAATAGTTGATAAAAATGTAAATCTTGCATATGCATGAGTGACCTTGTGACTCAGTGTGTCCAATTTGCTTGTCTGGAAAACTGCTGAGTGCATTGTTGTTGGATCAAGCTCAATTTGGACAAAGATTAGAGAGCACATTTGTGTAATCAGAGTTTTTTGTGTGTTTTCTACAACAAAAGCATGGAGAAACAACTACAGCGAGAACTGAACAGCTTGGCAGGGACTAGGTTGTGATTGGGCATTATTGGCAACCGCAAGCATTTATGATCAGAATTCTACCCACAACAAAGCACAAAACCCGTGCACATTGTTCAGGGGGTGGGGGAGGTTTAAACAAGTGTGAGCAACTCTTCTTTTTTTGTCCTGAAACGGCTCCAACTTCCTCCCAAGAAGGTCATTCTTGGTGGCTCCCTCATAGTGCAATATAAGGCTCGTCTGAGAACACATGGCTTCCTGGCATTGGACACCCTGCCTGAGAATGAGAGAATCTCTGTGACGAATGGTATGATTTGCTCCCCTGGTGTAAGCTTTTTTTGAGAGGGCTATCTCGCTCCCTATATCCTCGGGTTCCACAAGACTCAAATCCCATCCTACATGGTTCTTATGTTTGAAGCAAAATGAGAAGCGGACATATTGTTCTCAGTGCATGTAGAGGGTTTTTTTCTTTTTGTAAGGTGAAATGGGAAATTGATTTTATGAGAGTCGACCGAGTGACAGACTAATAAAGCTTTTTTTTTAGCTTTTCTCTAATGGAACAAGACAACAGAGTCAGAGGGATTCTATATGCCTTCTACGCTTCGGTATACTCTGGTTAAGACCTCAAGAGAAGCTGTTTTGAATGTCATAATACAATTTGAGCTCCCTTAGTCCATCTGTGGTGCATTATTGAGCTATAAAGAGCCTGTACTTCACTTGCGAACAAAGGGTGTGATGATCGCCGATTGATCTGTTTAGTCTTGCTTTGGCAAAACAAAAAAATGTTCAAGAGAGACCACTGGGAAAGAAAACCAAAAATGACATCTCTTTAATATCTCATCTGATTCTTCTAGGCAGCAACTAGAGCAAATTTCTGCTTTGCTTCTGCTTAGTAAGCATATCATTGAACCATTTCTCCAAATGATCTGAGCTGCTTTCTAATTTCATTTTACAACTCTGTACACTTGATATACTTAAAAATGGACTCCTTTGTGTCTATTTTTATCAAAGTCCCTTTAGAGGGGTACTTGATTATGATTTGACTTTTTTTCTTTAGTTAGTGTGTAATGTTGCTGTTTGAGCATAAACAATATCTGCAAAGTTTTGACGCTCAAAGTTCAATGCAAAGGGAGATTATGGACTACAACAAACTGATGGTAGGGACTACAACGAGCTTCTTTCCGGGTTGGTGACATCACAAACCCCAAAACTGACATAAACCCTGTCCCCGGGAACATGCAACAAAGGGAGTGAGGCCATGTTGGGCTGCTTTAGAGAAGAGGAAGAGTTGTTGTAGTAGAGTGTTGTTGTCATGCCGTCATTTTATGTCGGACTGCTTCACAAACGAGGGTCAATTCAACACTGGATTTGCAGAAAAAAGATTAACATGACGGCACATGCTAGTGGATGAGTTGAATCAACTCCACAGCAACTATATAAATTTATCCACTAACCAGTGGATAAACGTCCAGTTTCATTCTAAAAGTTGTAACTTCTTCCTGAGTCTCTCCATCAGTGTCGACTCCGTGTTCTCCAGCTTTGTTGTTGTTGAGCAACTGAAGCGTGAGCTGTTAAAGCCTTCGCCCTCTTCTGAAAAGTGTCCGGGAGCAGCAGCTCATTTGCATTTAAAGGGACACACAAAACAATTGTGTTTTTGCAAATTTGACAAGCTATAATAAATGATCTGTGGGGTATTTTAAGCTGAAACTTCACAGACACATTCTGGCGGCATCTTTAAAACACCTCTCGGGAAGCTATTTCAGTCATGCAAGTACAACTCCTATCTCTTTGTATGGGGAAACATAAATTTCTCCAAAGCGGTTTACCAAGCTTACGATTAAATTTCATATTTGAAATCACCAATGAAATCTGACAACGGTCTCATGAATTTGGTGCAGTTTTTCCAGGCTGGACCAGTCAGTGCGCATGTGTGGTCATATGCTTCCACCAAAATTATCCGGAACAATTTTTTCCCCTGAAACTAGCTGCGTAGAACGCTAGCTGCGTTTCCATTGCAGTCTAAAGTACAGTGAAGATAGTCCGGTGACGTAGGACTGCACATGACTTTCCAGTTCCCGCTGGATTTCGTCCTCTGCATATAAGCTTAATAAAGCCTGAACCTCATCGTCAGTCCATCGGTCATATTTTTTTAAAATTTTCCATTGTTGATTCGAATAGCAAACAACTCTCACTGCACACACTGCAACAGACGATGGTTGAAATAAAATGCTGCGTGGAGTCAACCAATCAAAATGCTGCGTGAACTCAACCAATCAGCATATTCAGTGCCCAAGTCCCACCCCTGAAAGTTCTGTAACTTTGAAAAACTACAACCTATCAAGCAGGTACTTTCAGAGGGGGAATTTTTTACCTTTAGACCCTGGTTCCTGCAGTCGAAATACACTGAGTACCACCCCAAAAGTTTCTAGTTCCTGGGGAAAGTTCCTGCGGTGGAAATGCGGCTATAAACGCGCATCTCAGAACACTGACTGTTTCTATAAGAACCGGAGCTTCTAACAGCAGCTGAAGTGACACAATGACCAATTGGCGATTGGTTCTTTTATTTAGAAGGTGGGACTATTCCGCCATTTCGCGTGTTGCCCTTTTTCCCATTCATAGCAATATGAGTGCACCGTCATTGTATATCTAAAGTCTTAGATTTTATTTCTCCAAATTAATTTTAGGGGAAGCATCTGAGATGAAGTTGAGTGGAGATGAAGTTGAGTGGGCATTTGGAACATGGTAGCAGACACAAATCTGTAATGTTAGATTACAGCAATCGCTTGAACACCAAGGCCTTGCATGTTTTTTTGTAATTGATCAAAGAGAAAATACAGCATTATTGTTCCTAAATCCAGAATTTCCAGTTCACAGTTGTCATGGAAATTCTGTAATCTCATTAACAGGGCCATTGCTAAGCCCCTAAGTTGATTTCTGCCCTTGTCAAATGCATATTTACATGTTTTAGGTGATCCCATAAGCTGGTTATGACAAGATATCAAAGTCATCTTTGTATATTCTCATATTTAACTATGTATGGTATACGAAACATGAACATGAAAGTCAGAAATGCCTTCAAATCAGAAAAAAAAATCACACTTACAGAAAATATAATAAATGAGGCACTGGTGAAACAGCCATAATAATGCTGTAGTTATGACATTGACATTTTTTGGACACAGTACAGTACATTATATGATAAGTATACACTAAAAATGGTTTAGGATTTACTTTAAAACAATTTTCACTCTCTCAAATTTCTCAAGTAATTACAAAGAAACAGCAAGTGAAGTAGAAAGACTTTTCCAATAATCTTTGTTTCATTTACAACTTTGAAAAAATCTTTTTTTACAGTATACAGATCAGGTCACGGTGTTTATATTCACAATGTGTCTCTATTGAATCTTTTCCAAATTGACTGAAATTCAAATTTCATTTAAAATATACAAAAACCATGAAGTGCATTTCAATTTCACAGGAAGTTATCCCATTGTGCTTTAGTGAATGACAGAAAGGTGTCAGACAATGGGCTATGTCTGTGGGGACAGCTGTCGGTAGCCAACCCTCTAATTAAACACATGTGGAATAAAGTCTGAAACGAATGTGGAACAAAAGCAGAGGTACAGTGGATCTTCATTAAACCGACCTTTTTGCGTCTGTATGATGAGGGGCACAGCACCACCGCGAGTGATTATTCCAGTCTACAGATTGCTTGTTGAAGCGTGGACAAAGGCTCGACAGCCACCTCTTTCCATTTATCATGTTTTTGTTGTTTAAATATGCTTGGGACAGTTTCAAACCGCCATTTAGCCCATGTTTTGCATACGAAAAGCCTGTTGTTTTGCTGATATTTTTACACAGTCGATCATTAAAATGTGTTTGATGTGTCAGAACATCATGAAAATATCATGAGACAGATTGTGAGCACAATGCTCGAGTTCTGGAAATTTCTTTGATGTTTGTGATGCCAAACACCTGTCATTTGTGGAGAGTCTTTATGTTTATTCAAGTCTTTATGTCAGGAATGAATGTGTCCCAATTCGCATACTTCTGCTACGCACTGAAAGTATGTACTTTGCTTATGATTGTAAATTGTAAATGTAGTTTAGGGAGATGATGGCTATGATTGCAATAGCATACTTAAATACTACTCTTGCCATTTCTGCAGTATATGCAATAGTATATCTATAATGCACATTATGCACATTTTCTGTATGCATTAAGTACCTGCATGGTCTATTTGTCAAAATGTGCTCAAACTAAAAACATTTTGACTCTTTGCACTGACAAACTTCAATATATTTTTACACAAACTTGTATTAATTATGCAAAACTATTGTTTTCATTTAAGGTCATGTGACAACATGGCGGGATGATTTCTTCCCCATTGAAATGAAATTGAAATGTTGGGACGTTTTTTTAAAATTTGAATAAAATGAAAACTAAAAGACTTTCAAATCTCACGAGCCAATATTTTATTCATAATAGATCATAGATAAACATAACAAATGTTTTAAACTGAGAAATTTTACAATTTTATGCACAAAATGAGCTCATTTCAAATTTGATGCCTGCTATAGGTCTCAAAATAGTTGGGACAGGGGCATGTTTACCATGGTGTAGCATCTCCTCTTCTTTTCAAAACAATGTGAAGATGTCTGGGCATCAAGGTAATGAGTTTCTGGAGTTTTTGTTTTTGAAATTTGGTCCCATTCTTGCCTGATATATGTTTCCAGCTGCTGAAGAGTTTGTGGTCATCTTTGACGTATTTTTCTCTATAGATGAAAGAGCAGGCAGGCCAATTCAGTACCCAGACTATTCTACGATGAAGCCATGCTGTTGTAATAGCTGCAGTATGTGGTTTTGCATTGTCCTGCTGAAATAAACAAGGCCTTCCCTGAAATAGATGTCGTCTGGAGGGGAGCATATGTTGCTCTAAAACCTTTACATACCTTTCAGCATTCATAGTGCCTTCCAAAACATGCAAGCTGCCCATACCGTATGCACCTATGCACCCCCATACCATCAGAGAAGCTGGCTTTTGAACTGAACACTGATAACACGCTGGCAGGTCTCCCTCCTCTTCAACCTGGAGGACACAGCATCTGTGATTTCCAACAAGAATGTCAAATTTGTCTGACCATAGAACACTTTTCCACTTTGAAACAGTCCATTTTAAATGAGTCTTGGCCCACAGGACACGATGGCGCTTCTGGACCATGTTCACATATGGCTTCCTTTTTGCATGATAGAGCTTTACTTGGCATCTGCAGATGGCACTGCGGATTGTGTTTACCAACAGTGGTTTCTGGAAGTATTCCTGGGCCCATTTAGTAATGTCATTGACACAATCATGCCGATGAGTGATGAAGTGTCGTCTGAGGGCCCGAAGACCACGGACATCCAATAAAGGTCTTCGCCCTTGTCCCTTAAATCTCTTCTCCAGTTTTCTGAATCTTGTGATGATTTTATGCACTGTAGATCATGAGATTTGCAAAGCCTTTGCAATTTGACATTGAGGAACATTGTTTTCCACAATCTTTTTACGCGCTCTTTCACAGCTCTGCCCATCTTTACTTCTGAGAGACTCTGCCTCTCTAAGACATCCCTTTTATAGCTAATCATGTTACAGACCTAATATCAGTTAACTTAATTAGCTTATATATGTTCTCCCAGATGAATCTTTTCAAAATTTCTTGTTTTTTCAGCCATTTGTTGCCCCTGTGCCTTTTTCTCATTTAGTGGATAAAAGTGTAAAATTTCTCAATTTATTCTCAAATTTCATTTGTTATTTTATCTATGTTCTATTGTGAAAAAATATTGGCTCATGTGATTTGAAAGTCTTTTAGTTTTCATTTTATTCAAATTTAAAAATTCGGGTTGTATATCTAAGAGTAGAGCAGGACTTGATTTTGTCCACCAGGAATTGATTGGATGGTTGGATGGTTGTAGTTTGCTATTGGTCGATCTTGTGTGAGTAACAGGTTGCCCCGCCCTTGCACCAGTAAACATGTCATCAAAGAAGTGATGTTGATGCAAGAGGGAGGGATATTTATTTTGATTAAAGACTTATGAGGCACATGAATTAAAAAAAGATGTGCATGGATTAAATATTTGTAATAAATATAGCAATATTATATTAAAAAGCAGGAATTGTCAGTTTTGATTTTATGATGACTTTAATAAACACAGTATTTTTAGTATGCATTACATTCCAAACTGTTAATATCTAGGTAAATCTATTACCTTAAAGGATTAGTCGACTTTCAAATGAAAATTAGCGCAAGCTTTACTCACCCTCAAGCCATCCTAGGTGTATATGACTTTCTTCTTTCTGATGAACACAATCAGAGTTATATTAATAAATATCCTGATGCATCCAAGCTTTATAATGGCAGTGAACATGGGTCAAGAGTATGAGCTGAAGAAAGTATGAGCTGCACTCTTCAAAGGCATTGATCTTCTTCTGCAGAGCCGTTCTATCTATGATGTAATAAATAGGCACATTCAACAACCAGTCGTAATCTGGGCTTGGTTTAAATAAAACCTGTTTTTGGACTAACAAAGAAGTTTTCAGTTCTACCAGAAAGACTCGGGAGGCAAGGAAACATTTAAATAAGATTTATTTAACAGTTTGTATGCAAATATCGAATAGATGGAATTATACAGTTCTTTGGCGTTGATCCGTCCATAGTACAATCTGGAGGGTAGCAGACTTCCGCTAAAGGTCCAGTACAGTATATTCTTTTAGTATGATGTCAAAAGCTCAGGGAAAATTTTATTCTTTTAATTATTAGATTTATACTGTACATTTAAAAACTGCTGTGACAGTATCATCTGTGCATTCATCACCATTTTTCTACAGCTGAAAAAATTAAAAATTGCACATTCACAAACTCTTTTTCTCATCCACAAGGGGTTGAGGCTTGTGTTAGCCAAACAAAGCATGCACGAATGCACACTTCGAAATCCATCCTAGCACCTTTGGCACATTGCTCAACAAACTATAATTTGGGATGCACTAATTCTAATCTCACATCCTGTTTAGGACAGATAGTATGTGAATTGGGATGCAGCATGTGTTATCATTTCTGTGTTTTTAGCTCTGTGTCCTGATGCAAGAGTCACAAGAGGGGGCATATCTTGTGCTTTCCACAGTCAGGGCGAACGCGATCACAGCCGAGTTAAATGAGCTTTTACTTCACCCTACGGTAATAACTCTCTCTGTCAGAGGCTCACTTTTAAGACAGCACGTCCTTCTCACTTAACAGACAGATCTATGAGCATGCACAGACCTTCAATGCAATGCAGTGCTTCAGAGAGCATGCTGGGAATCATACATGTACACAAAAATCTCACGTCTTTCTTGGACATCTTTTTCTCAGACGCGCACACACACACACACACACACACTCTCATTTGGATTACAGAGCGGTCACAGACCTTCCAATGAAAGAGCCACATAAGCCCCAACAGACCGCAGTAAAAATCAGCACTTCAACAGTGCAGCAGTTGCATAATTGTGAATGTCGTTTCTGTGGCCATTCTAGCTGGATGGGACACGGTAGCAAACCGCATGTTTTTTTAATGATAAGACTTAGTGCTTTGGCTCATGAAACAGCTCCAGGTACTCAATTTTTAACGGCTCATCTTTATGTGGCATAAAACTCTGCAGAGATCTGCTGCTGACTCTCAATTTTATGGGGCAGAGACCCAGATGCTTGTAGAACAGAGGAGTTTGATTGCCTCTCACCAAAACCAACTGATTATAAAACAATAGAACAGTGAAATTCACGGTATGTGGGATGGGGTACCTTTTTTTAACTCAACATGAGTATGTCGTTTTTTTTTATAGACAACAAATGTGTTTCTTTAAACCTCATGCCTAATTAGGTGAACAAGCAAGAAAATGTAGGAAATTCAAAGCATTAATATTTCAGGGTTTTTTTGGACCCCTGAACTCCCTTGAGATACATTTCTAGTCTGACTAAAACTCATTACAAATTATTTAAAGGGGGCCTATTATGCCCCTTTTTACAAGATGTAATATAAGTCTCTGGAGTCCCCAGAATGTGTCTGTGAAGTTTCAGCTCAAAATATCCCACAGATCATTTATTATACCAAGTTGTAAATGCCCATTTTTGAGTGGAATGAAAAACATGCTGTTTTCGTATATGCATCTTTAAATGCAAATGAGCTTCTGCTCCCTGCCTCACTTTCAGGAAGTGGGTGGATACTGTTCAAATCGTGCCTCGGATTCTCTGCTAAAAACAAAAAAAACAAAACAGGTTTTGATTATCATCTCTATTGTGGCCATGCTCACGAAACTTTACAGTTCTTCGTCATTGTGAAAGTTTTTTATTTGCATGCATTTTAAAGGTGCCGTAGAATGTCTTTTTAAAAGTTGATATAAAAGTCTAATGTGTCCCCTGAATGTGTCTGTGAAGTTTCAGCTCAAAATACCCCATAGATTTTTTTTTATTCATTTTTTTAATTGCCTATTTTGGAGCATCATTAAATATGCGCCGATTTAGGCTGCGCGGCCCCTTTAAATCTCGTGCTTCCCTCCCCCGGAGCTCGCACTTGCCTTAACCAGCATAAACAAAGTTCACACAGCTAATATAACCCTCAAAATGGATCTTTAAAAAAGTGTTCGTCATACATCGTCTAATCGCGAAAAGTATGGTATTTATTTGGATGTTTACATTTGATTCTGAATAAGTTTGATGGTGCTCCGTGGCTAAAGCAAACATTACACACTGTTGTGTTTGTGCATTATACAGACTGAAAGTGTTTAAACATGAAAATAGCGACGGCTCCGTGAATATAGTAATAAACAATGGTAACTTTAACCACATTTAACAGTACATTAGCAACATGCTAACGAAACATTTAGAAAGGCAATTTACAAATATCACTAAAAATATCATGATATCATGGATCATGTCAGTTATTATTGCTCCATCTGCCATTTTTCGCTAATGTTCTTGCTTGCTTACCTAGCCTGATGATTCAGCTGTGCACAGATCCAGACGTTAATACTGGCTGCCCTTGTCTAATGCATTGAACATGGGCTGGCATATGCAAATATTGGGGGTGTACATATCGATGATCCCGACTGTTACGTAACAGTCAGTGTTATATTGAGATTCGCCTGTTCTTCGGAGGTCTTTTAAACAAATGAGATTTATATAAGAAGGAGGAAACAATGGTGTTTGAGACTCACTGTATGTCATTTCCATGTACTGAACTCTTGTTATTTAACTATGCCAAGAAAAATTCAATTTTTAATTTTACAGCACCTTTAAAGCCATATCAGTTTAAACTGATGATAATATATGTTATTTTTTATTGAATAACTTAAAGCGCTTTGGGTTTAAGAAAAGCGCATTACAAATAAAATGTATTATTATTATTATTATTAAAGCTGCAGTCTGTAACTTTTTTTGCTTTAAAATTATCCAAAATCTATTTTTGAGCAAGTACATAACCAGCCAATGTTCAAAACTATCTCTTCACAATGGAAAAGCTTGTAATAATATTTTATAATTCAGGTGGTACTGGTGAGTTTCTGCGGGAAATTTGAGCATGTCACCGTTTGCATCATTACATCACGTCTGTTTACATAAAGAAGGAGTCCCAGCTAGTAGGCTATATCATGTGAGGATGCTGCAGGTGACGGATCATTTATAGTCTTTTCTCACAGCAGCTGGAATAATTAAACATCATTTTGATGGCGGATTGTATAGTATGACAAATTAACGTTAGAGATTAGACTGTACAGAAATTGACATCTACAGGTAACGCTAATACACACTAAATACAAGTAATCACGCAAGGCTGATGTTGTTAACATTAACAGTTTGAGAACAAATTATAACAATAATAATAATTTGTACAGTTTGATGTTATATGAGTTAAGCGATTGGTAAATTTAATCACCATTGGTAGCACAATTCGTTGTAATGTTTTTTCTCAGTTGGTCAGAACAAAATTGGTCATGTTACTTGACATGACATTTTCTGGTGAAAATTCTTATTTTGGTCATACTTCCAAGACTACAATCTGTGATTCCGAAGTACAGTATCCACCGATGTATTTACTGACAGCGACACATTCTCAAAACATTAGATTAATCTGCACTGAGGAGCCGTGCCGAGGCACAACCCACGTAAAGATGATAATTCCGCAAATAAATGCGATTGCAGGTTTCAAACAGAGATGGCGATAAAGAGGCAAAACTTACTGACTGCAGCTTTAAGTATATTTAATAAGAATACATTACTTGAATGCTGCTGTTATATGCTCTGGCGAGGAGATAAACGTGTACAGCTCACTCAGGGGAGGAGCTAAGTTGTGGGCGGGGCCTGTTCCAATGTGAGGTGACATTGGAGCACGTTCCTGAACGGGAAGACACTGTTTCAAATTTTTGGGGAAGATAACAAACAGAGTGGATGGAATTTTACCACAATAGGCTGGCTGTGTGCACACACTGCAGACACATAAATATGTTAAAAAAATATATAAAACTGAATTTTGCATAATAGGTCCCCTTTAAAGTGTTAAAAAAAATCTTTCTGAAATTCAAAAGCAGTCTTCTGAGAGCATGGTTTTGCTTAGACTTGAATGTGAAGATGTTCCACTGGAAACAACATAGGTCTGATATGTACTCTGTGCAGAAGCTCAATTGCATAATGCAATGCAAATACCAGTGTTATTTCAGTAGAGATACTGAAATATCTCCTCTTTGCATGCACTTCCAAAGAATGAAGACTTGCGCTGGAATTGATACGGAAAATACAGATGCCATCGTTTTTGTTCATATCACTTTATCAAGCAATAAGGAAGCCTCTGGAGCTGAAATTCAGATATGGTAATGGGCGCTTCATTTCCTACACGCACTGTAAGTGGTAGACATATCACAACAGACTGGGCCATCTGACCAATCAGAGCAGAGTAGGCTCCGACAAAGGAGGGGTTTAGACTCTTTGAAAAATGAGTGATGTTGCAATGTATATTATGACAAAATTAAAGTGTTTTTTGACCTTTGATGCATGCAAATCTATTGTAGGAGACCTCCAAAACAAAATTACAAACCTTTTAAAATATCATAATAGGGGCACTTTAAGTTTGCATCTGCATTTGCATACTTGCATAAAGTGTATTTAAGGCCTAAGGCACCAAGTCATGTACAACAGCCAAAAACATTCTCTACAAGTGTGCAGATGCATGCTTTTTGTACCTACTTAACTGCATGTTGCTATCAAATCACAAAATTTAAGGGGTGCTATAGCGTTCCCTTCAAATGCATGTGCCACATTTTATTATTTGGGTACACTAGCTGCTATAAACATGTCAAAATTGTATCTTTACAAACTTAATATACACTTTACAAACTTTCTCAGCATGATTTTCTTCAAACTATGACAGTTCAGCTGAAAGAGAAAACTGCAGAAGATGACAATTTAATGCAGTGGTTCTCAGTTGGCTTTGCTCCAGTATCCCATTTTTTATGTAGTCCCTTTCTTATACCTTGCATCACAACCTGTCCATGTTGCCAATATTACTAACTTATAGAAGTGATGAATGAATCTGCAGCAAATACAGCAGAGTTTGAACAACAAAATTTACTGTAAGCATTTCTCCTCTATTTAAAAGTTGATTTGTTTATTTTGCTATCCTAAATATGCACAATGGTTTTTCCTTTTCGGCTATCTGAACCCACCAGTTAAGAACCACTGGTTTGATGCATGTTTTTGCACCCCTTGCAGCACATTGTTCTTGTATTGTGGCATAAATTGTCTTCTGATGTGTAAAATTGAGCTTGCGTATTTAGAAGTGTTTGTGTTAAGTGTGTTTCTGGCCTTAATTACTCTGTCTTTGCTCTGAGCCATTAAACCGAGTCTGTGGGTCTAGAAAACACATCAAGCTCTTAGCTGCAAAATTAGAGGACCTTTTGGTACAATAAGCTGCTGGCTTCCATTCAGAAAACTCAAATTGAGTCTGTAAGAGAAAGTGAAAGCAAATCACAAGGGCAAATGTTTGACAGGAAGAGTTTTGAGGACTGAAATCTATTTGCAAGGTGCATGTGTGAGCATTAGTCATTTAGAAATTGCATGCAATGGGTCAATGGAGAGATTATATTTTGATTTAAGATTGCTACAGGTTTCTTTGTGAAAAAATAATCATCGCATTAGTTGTTCTAAAGAAACTGAAAAGTGTCTACAGGCACCTTGGCTTTCAGAGTTTCCTCTAATTGCCGTTATTGTGAGTTAAATGGTCAGTAATTGCACTGATGCCTGTGGCAGTTAATTCAAGTGAGAAAATTGTGGCTATTTTTTGTTGAACTTAAGGGAATGCTTTTGTGTGAACTTTTTTGTGTGTCAGTTGCTATTATTATGCATCGAGACACTAAATTATCAGGCTGTCAGCAGTACAATTTTCACTTGCCAGTTTAAAGTTCATTGGTTTCTCCTTATTGAATGATGTTTTTGTGTGAAATCACCCTTATATTAGTTGCTTATAGTTGCACAGCATGCACAATACACTATAGCATGCTTAAAGGGGTCATGAACTGAGTTGTTTTATTGTTTTATAATGTTTCCTGGGGTGCACTTATAATGTTAGTATGCTTTTTACATCCAAAATTGTCATCATTTATAAATAAAAGTAATTTTTCATACCCTGATTGTAGCCCTCTGGTTTTAACTCTCTGTTTTAAGGGGCATATCTGCTGTGAGACTTCAGTGTAAACGCCCACTGCTGTGATTGGCTAACGTCTTTTCATATGAAAATATCCAAGTATTACTCTCTCTTTTTGTGCGTTTTTACTATTACAGCTCTCAAGGTTAACTAGTCGTGAAAAGTGTTGCATTACATTTAGATCTATGGCGTTATATTTAGATCGCAGCATGAAAGGTTGCAGTAATGAACACTGTAGCCTGTCACATATGTTGAGCGCGTAAAAGCAGTGATCTCGTCATTGCAACTCAATTTCTGTACACTAACAAATGCTTTCATCTTTACTAACATTGCAAACGAGATATAGCTAAAAGATTTGTTGAATAAAATGGGAGTTTTGTGCGTCAATCACTGATAAACTTGCGCTGTTTGATTGACAGCTTCAGCGTGCGCTCCTCCAGCAATTGGAAAGGGAGCTTTCTTTGATCGCTTTCTTTATATAATTTAATCACCGTTAAATAACAGATTATTTTCATCATACTAAGAGAAACAAGGCAAGTTGACGTTTAGCCACGGGTTTGATTTACTGACACACAAACAAAGAACATCTGACTGTACATGATTCATTAATATCAGATCTGGCATTAGAATTAACACAGTTACTTACATGTTGTTACTGTCGAGTCCAGGCACTGCACAATATTTTGTAATCCTCAACGGCGTGTTTATTGCTTGGTAGCTCGAACCGGTTTAGCACCACGTAGGCCTATGTTACTTAGGCTATCTATTCTATTGCATGCCATGTGCAAATTGGTGGGCGGGGCTAAACAGGCAGGGATGAAGTAGGCGTTGATCTTCTTCTGCGGAGGCGGTGCTTGCTGCCCTTTGACATCATAGATCCCCACTTTGAAAATCCTGTCGTTTGCTGGGTCTGGTGTTAATTAAATCTTTTATTGGACTAAAAAGGAAGTTTTCATCTCTAAAACTTACAGGATATTCTTATAGTCTGATGACCTCTTATATGTCAAAAGCTCAAGGAAAATTTGATTTCTCAGTCCATCACCCCTTTAAAAGTGCTCCATGTAAGAATGACAGCTAGTGGTTGAAATGGGTACTGCAGTCCAAATTCAAAATATTGTTTGCCCAGCCCCCACCTCCTCAGACTCGACACTCTTGCGGGTTGCCAGTTTGAAGACATGCAACAGGAGTGAACTCAATTGACATTGGAAGGCGAGGAGAGTTACACACTGTAAGATAATTAGTTGATTAATTGATTTATGAGTTGATATCGTGTTTCAATCTGCTCCCGTTCATAGAGATTTTTAGATGAATGCTGAGGCTTTTTAGGTCGGGTAGAGTCTGCAATCTCTGACCCAGTTTGTTCGCTGGCTTCCATGGCTGCAATTCGCTGCATGTCCGACTGGCAACCCGGGGTGGTGAAATACTATTGGGTAAATTGACAATGTGTGGTCTTGCACAGACCAAAACAAAAACAGAAATTCTGACACGGACCGCAAATTTCAAAGTAAAATAACTGGCTGTAGCAATGGTTTTCAGAGAAACAAGTAAGTGAACTCAGCATGTTTCATAAATATCTGCAAACATATGGTATTTTTATGCTTAAGTACAGTCAAAAACTTACATAGAGCACCTTTAAAGGACGATTATGGATTCTGTGACATGCTGTTAGTTTTAACTTGTATCCGTTTATTAAAGGGGTCCTTGATTATGATTTAACTTTTTTAACTTTAGTTAGTGTGTAATGTTGCTGTTTGAGCATAAACATCATCTGCAAAGTTACGACACTCAAAGTTCAATATATTTTCTTTTACAGAAATCGCTTTTTAGGGACTACAACAAACGGCTGGTAGGGACTACAACAAGCTCGTAGTTGGTGACATCACAAACCTAAACATTTACATAAACCCCACCCCCGAGAACACGCAACATAGGATGTGAGGCCATGTTGGGTTGCTTTAGAAAAGAGGAAGAGTTGTTGTAGTAGAGTGTTGTTGACATACCGTCATTTTACGCCAGACTGCTTCACAAACGAGGGTCAATTCAATGCTGGATTTGCACAAAAGATGAACATGACGGCACATGCTAGTGGATGAGTTGAATCAACGTCCAGAAACGTCCAGTTTCATTCTAAAAGAAGTTGTAACTTCTTCTCCATCAGTGTCGACTCCGGTTTGAACAATGTAAGGCTGAACACCGTTACTGACAATCCTCATTTTGGCTGCGTGAGATTCTCCAGCTTTGTTGTTGTTGAGCTGTTAAAGCTCCACCCTCTTCTTGAAAGTGAGCTAGGAGCAGCAGCTCATTTGCATTTAAAGGGACACACACAAAAACGGCATGTTTATGCTCACACCCAAATAGGGGCAAATTTGACAAGCTATAATAAATGATCTGTGGGGTATTTTGATCTGAAACTTCACAGACACATTGTGGGTACACCAGAGACTTATATTACATCTTGTAAAAGGAGCATAATAGGTCCCCTTTAAAAGAAAAGAAAACAAAAGAAAAGTAATGCATTTACAGTGGAAGTCCATGTAAAGTAATATTCAGTATTTCAGTGCCTGTTAAGACCATGTGAAGCCATAAACACGTTAACCCTTCTGTTTAGACAGAGGAAAATCCAAACAAGGGCGTTATGTCAGAAAACACACCAGAAGTTCATCCACCTAGAGCAGTCCCACCTCTTAAAGGATTATTACAACTTTGCAGCTCAAAAAACACATTTTTGTATGGAAGAATTAGTATAAGCGCTTCAACAAAAAGCTGTATGTTTGTGCTTTTAAAACTTGAAAAATGCCCTCTTGACTTCCATTGAATGTTTATTTATAATAAATGTGGGTTGGATTATTTTTGCTTGTTTCTTCAAACTGAGGGATGAGTTGAAATTATTTCTGTGGTAAACGACAGCACAGAACAGATGCTGTTGAAAGAGCTGAATTTGTGCTGAACCTGGAACATTCGTTTAAGAAAAAAAGCTAAAAGTTCATCTTATTTCATGCTGGGGGAAAGCATTTGCTCAAATATTTTGGAATACTGTGTCAGATTTGGTAAACCTATATGGTAAATCTGCTTCCCTTCGTCAAGCGAGAGATTGATAACCGTCAGTATTGAGTCACGCTAGAAGAAGAACGTCAAAACATGGTGTATCCAGGGGACAGAAAGACATCACTATGATATCATAATTTGATATCATAAATTATGAAAATACTTTTTTGGTTTTATTTATAACAACTGATTAATTCAAGCAATTACTAACCATGGGACCTATTTTAACAATCTAAACGCAAAGTGTAAAGCGCATTTTTGAAATGGGTTGTCCCTATTCTCTTAATGAATAATGGGCGTAACGTTCAATAAACCAATCAGAGTGTCATCTCCCATTCCCTTTAAGAGCGAGATGCGCTCGCGCCATGGCGGATTGCTATGTACATGGCGGAATTTGTTGGCGGAAAAGCTAAACACTTTTCAAGCGAAGAAACCGATGTGCTCGTGCGCAAAGTTAAAGCGGGCTTGCAAATGCAGGCTTTCAAATAGCTCCGCGCGATGAGTCGGTTAATATATACGTGTGTGTATTGGCAAGATTGTTCAATTAATTAGCCAATTTCGTTCATCATTATAAGTAGTAATAGGCTGAATTGAAAATAGGTAGCCTAATTCTAATACACGCAATGACTATTCATCATTAAATTTTTATATTTATGTAGCCTACACAATAATATTCTTTTACACTGTAATCCATGTTTGTGTGATGCGCATCCCTGTGTGTAATAAGCAAAGTCAACGCGCACTGTGGACGCGCCCAGAGGCGCAGTTTCTACCAACGCGCTCTAACAAAAAAATATTGCGCCATTGACTTTAGACCAGGTTTGAGTTGGTCTATGGCCCAGTCTATTTTCAGCTCCTTAAAATAGCAATGCACCGGCAATGCGCCTGAACACACCTCTTTTTTAGACCAGCACGCCCATGGGCGCACTAACTGGCGCAAATGCATTTACTAATTTAAGGACGTGGCGCTGAACGGAAACGCGAACGGTGCCGGACGCAAACTAGCAAACACACTTGCGCTGCGCCTTGCGTCGCATTGCGCCGGGTGTATTATAGGGCCCCATGAGTTACACCATTTTTAATAAAATCGATAAATGAGTAGCAAGATGATGGCAGTTGCATGTTTATAAAACGATAATTTTTTTAAGATTATTTATAGCAATAAATGTATCAAGGTCTTATTAAACCTGAAACTTTTACATTTTAAATATCTTATGTAGTGTTGGTAAATTTCACAAGCTTGAAAAGTGAAGTTTTTGATAAACATGCTGAGCAGTTTCTTTATCAAATGTTTGTTTGGAGAGCAGAAGTCTTGGCTTAAAGCTTCTAATTAACTGCTGTGTCTAATTAATCAAGAGAATTGCAGCTCTAGGCTATAACCAATAATTCATAAATACGCTTTCAGCAAAGGATATTAAAGAGTCATCTCAAACTTTATATGAACTGTGTTCGGGTCATTTGAGGGAGACAAGTGGCGACATCCTGATGGATTGATTTGTTGTTGTAGAAAAAGACAGACAACAGATCAACTCCCTGAGGACAGTTGTGTTGCTCATAGTTTGCTTTTTCATAGTTCTTAGTTATGTATCCACTTTGTTTCTTTGTCTCCACTTTTTTCTTCTTTTCTGTTTAGCTTGTAATTTAACTAATCTAGCTTATTCTTCAGTTTAAGTGTGGCATTCTGCAGTATTAATGGATATTGGTTGATTTTTATGACAAATAAGTTGTGATGTTCCTCATTTGCATGTCACTTTGGATAAAAGCATTTGCTAAATGAATGCATTTAATGTCTCAGATGTTTCTCTTAAAATTCCTTAGTTAGAAGACAATTGTTGACATACAGTAAGAGTACAGAGGTGTAAAATGAATGTGGATAGCATTTCAGATTATTTGGTGTTGGAAGAATTTGATAGGAAAATGGTTATTTTGATATCTCTGACTTTGCAATTGTAGATTTTGTTGTTTTGGCAAACCTGAGCCAGATTTGTGATACCTTCTAGAGGAGATACATGAGATTATATGCTCTTTTTTTTTCAAAAGAAACATCTAAAAAGCAGAACACTTAATCAGAAGTCTCCATTTGAATGCCATTTGATTTTATAAACATGTTAAAATGTTAAAGATCACATGATATTGCTTTATGAGTGTGGTTTTCTGCCCTGTGCTGATTTATTTCCTATTGAAACAGAAATTAGGGACAGGACATATTGAGGAATTTCTTCTGTGGATTTTCTTGCAAATGGCGAACAGATTGACATGCTCACATAAATAAGCATTCACACATAAATACAAACATACACATATAGATATACTACATGCACATAATAGAAATTAGGGCTTTTGTTCAGTGCGTGGACACAGATCAGGGGCAGACAGCAGCCATTACTGTGATTAAAAGTTGGATTTGGATTGTGACGGCTCTGCTGAGAGGTGGTGAACATTGCTGTTATAGAGTCACTAGTGCAGAATATTAAATATACTTCTGTCTGAGCTAGGGATAGACATGATTAACCGGTAGAAATTTGTCAACCGGTAGAGATTTTGGACTCTTTTGGTCTCTATCACGGTTACGCTCACGTGATGTAGCTGTTCTGCGGTGTCATGAAAGCTTATCATGTGCATCAATTTTTAAAGGGTTTGTTCACCCAAAAATGAAAATTCTGTCATCATTTACTCACCCTCATGTTGTTCCAAAGCTGTAAGACTTTTTGATGAAATTCGAGAGCTTTTTGTTCCTCCATTGACAGCTACGAAACTACCACCATTTACGCTTCAAAAAGGTAACAAAAATAATGATATTATTCAACAATATCTTCTCTTCTGTGTCATTCTCGTACGCTGTTTGCATTCAGCGCTTCTAGGTTCTATGTCAGAATGCCAAGTATTGGCCGACGCTGTTTACGTGAGCAGCACAACGTATGCCTGTGATGCTGACGCAGGAGCGGACCATTGAGTCACTGTTTTGACGTAGAACCTGGAAGTGCTGAACATAAACAGCGTAGGAGAATGTCACAGAAGAGAAGACATTGTTGAATAAAGTCATTATTTTTGTTTTGTTTTTGCACAAAAAAATATTCTCGTCATTTCATAACATTAAGGTTGTACCATTGTAGTCACGTGGACTATTTTAACGATGTCTTTAGTACCTTTCTGGACCTTGAAAGAGTTGATTATATCGGTGTCTATGGATTTCAACAAAAATATCTTAATTTGTGTTCCGAAGATGAACGAGGGTCTTACGGGTGTGGAACAACATGAGGGTGAGTCATTAATGACATAATTTTCATTTTTGGGTGAACTAACCCTTTAAGTTCTACTAACATAATCTTTGAGTTAGTTAACTTAAAAAAATTGAGTTGGTTTACTTAAATGTTGAGGTAATCGGTGTCCACAAAAGTTTTGACTATTCTGAACTTCAGAGTGTGTATATATAATATAATATAATATAATATAATATAATATAATATAATATAATATAATATAATATAATATAATATAATATAATATAATATAATATAATATAATTTTCTTTTCTGTATTGAAATTACATTACTGTATTTGTTGTCAGACCACTGTGAATCCTGTCTAGTCCCTTGCAATCAATATCCCATGCATAGTAATGTGTCATTTTGCACTGTTGAAATTGATATTTGCCATACAGAAAGAAGTGCAGCCTTGTGCTTTTGTTTGGCATCAGAACCGTAATTTAGTTACATTGAGAACATCTCGTTTGTGAACAATAACGCAAGGACTGATGAATACTTACTTTTGAGAGATGAACTAAGGATTTTGAGAAAGTTATAGTCTTTTGCAAGTAATCCATTGTGTGGTGCTGTTTGTTTGAAATGTTTTCATAAATGTACTTAGATTTGCAAATGTTAAGGATGATTCAAGAAATGTTCCAAAGCGACTGAGAAAAACTGTATTAAGAGAGATTTTGACATGCACCTAAAATATTTTCAAAAGAATTGAATATAATTAACCGCTTGTGATTCAGATTGTGAAATCCTTGCCAGTACCCAGTCCACGTAACATGGTACCACCACAATACTTTTTGAAAAGGTCTGTTATCTAACACACCTGATTCATTTCATCGGTTCATCAGTGGAGTGCTCCATGACCTGAATTGGGTGTGTCAGATTTTTTAGACACCTGTAATGTGCAGGATTTTGAAACGCTGGGTTAAAGTCATATTCGCGGGGGCCGCCGCACATAATCAGTGTTAAATGAATTCTTCGCCTTCCCCCTCCTGATTTCTGTATCTCTCCTCCTGTGCTTAACTTAATTTGACTAAAACCCCTCTTATCCTCACAGATAATCTGTCAAATGGATCGTTCATTCATCCATCTACCTGTTGTAAGTCTGCCCCTATGGCTCACCCACATGCCGAGACCTCGCTTAACTTCTGTGCATTAGCTGACGAGACACAATCGTTGCTCCACTTTCACTGCTATAAAAAGCCGGAGTCGATGTAGGTTTATCAGTCACTGGGTGAACCGCGTTTGAGGCCGTGCAACCAATCATGATGAAACCAACAGCAGGCATCTGCGTTTGCTCAGACAAATGATGTAATAGTGCAGATAATTCACTACCACATTTTGTTGTCAAAGCTTGAGTGGTCTATGAAAGTATGCAGTACCATGCTAACACTCATTTGAGCCAAAGCAACAACTTTGTGAGACATTTTACTGGGAATTTCATATATATATATATATATATATATATATATATATGTATATATATATATTTATTTTTCATTTTCAGACTTTCCCAATTGAAAATAGGAGCATGACTAGAACACTGTAAAAATCTTAAAGGGATAGTTCACCCAAAAATGTAAATTACCCCATGGTTTACTCACTCTCAAGCCATCCTAGGTGTATATGATATCTTCAGACTAATACAATCGGAGTTATATTAAAAAATATCCTGGCTCGCTATGGCCATTTGTTGGAAGCTAGTTATTTTAGTTTAGTAGTTTTTAAATATGGATATTTTTCTTACACAAATGCATCACTTTGCTTCATAAGGCCTGGAGACATATGGATTATTTTTATGATGGATGGATATATTTTTTGGGGTTTAAAATCTGGCCACCCATTCACTTCCATTATAAAGCTGGGAAGAGCCAGGATATTTTTAAATATATCTCTGCTTGTATTTGTCTGAAAAAAGATAGTCATATACACCTAGGATGGCTTGAGGGTGAGTAAATCATGGGGTAATTTTCATTTTTGGGTGAACTATCCCTTTAAATCTTGTTTTCCATGCAAAATATCTTATTATATTTACTAGAGAAACTAAATTGTGTAAGATGATAAAATGTTTTTTAGTGAATATGAACTGCTGTTCAAAAGTTTTGGGTCAGTGTGAATTATTGTTATTATTATTTTTAAAGAAATTAATACTTTTATTCAGCAAGGTTGCATTAAATTGATCAAAAGTGACAGTAAAGATTTTGATAATGTTGTAAAATATTTCTATTTCAAATAAACACTGTTATTTTGATCTGTTTATCAAAGAATCAGGAAATAAATGTATCACGGCTTCCACAAAAATATTAAGCACCAAAACTGATTTCATCATTGATAATAAGAAATGTTTCTTGATCCTCAAATCAGTATATTAGATTGATTTCTGAAGGATCATAAGACAGTGAAGTCTGAAATTATGATGCTGAAAATTCAGCTTTGCATCACAGGAATAAATTACATTTTAAAATATATTAAAATAAAAAAGTTATTTTAAATCACAATAATATTTCACAAAAACACAGTTTTTACTTATCTAATCAATGCTTGTTAAGATTTGTTAATGTTTTTGAAAGAAGTCTCTTATGTTCACCAACTTTTGAACAGTTAATTTTTGAATTAAGATTATTTTTTGAGTTTTAAGCATACAATGTTGTGTGAGGCGTGTGCTTAAAACAAGAAATAATTGCCAGTAGGGTAAAAAAAAAAAAAAAACTTAATTCAAGAAATGCTCTTTGAAGTTAAGTCACAATCATCTCATATCTGTTTATCTTGTTTTAAGGATGTTTTGATATTTCTTCTAGAAATCAGGACAAAAACACAGATTAAGAAAATGCCCCCCTCCCCCCAGGGGAGTTAACAAGATGCTTGCTTAATTTAAATCTCCTCTCTTTTTTCTTTAAGATCCCCCAGATCAGTTACGCCTCCACAGCACCAGAGCTGAGCGACAATAACCGCTATGACTTCTTCTCTCGTGTGGTACCACCAGACTCCTACCAGGCCCAAGCTATGGTGGACATCGTGAAGGCCCTGGGCTGGAACTATGTGTCCACTTTAGCATCAGAGGGGAATTATGGTGAAAGTGGTGTAGATGCCTTCGTTCAGATCTCTCGAGAGGCAGGTACAGTATCCATACTGTCATCAAGCTTTGAATTCTGGGTACTTGAGAGTCTGTCGATGCAACATATAGACCTTATGTAGCCCCGCCCCTTTTCAGCGCTGCACTTGTTGTGTTCTGTCTTCCGGTTTGTATTTCCACAGCATGAAAGAAAGATCTTATAGATTTTTGAATGAAACACTCATTATGAAATCTTCCTGGTCTACTGACATTTGTTAAGACATTCGCTTCAAACATTACAATGCTCATAATAACTTTTGTTAACTCACCAGCTTCACCAGCTAATTACTCTTCAACAGAAATATACAGAGCTACCGCAAGTTCAAACACAAAATCCTAAAGATGGCTGCGCGCTTGTTTCTCTGGCGCATAAGGTCTATAGAATGATCCAGATTGGACTTTCCATTAATATGCAATCATTCAAAAAGTTCCAAAGAGGAGCATGACTGAGACAGCTGCATGCATTTGTACCCATCTGCTGCCAGAATTTCATGGCGGTCATTAATATAAATAGAAAGTGAGTCACATTTTAGGAGAGAAAAATTTCAGTATCGGTGTCTATCTCTCTCTCACTTTGACAAAGGAGGTCTGTGCATTGCTCAGTCCATGAAGATCCCACGAGAGCCCAAACCAGGAGAGTTTGACAAGATCATTAAGAGACTAATGGAGACCCCCAATGCTCGAGGAGTCATCATCTTTGCCCATGAGGACGACATCAAGTAAGTGAATCATATGCTTAATGTATGTTTGATCAGCAAGGCCTTAGAGGAATAATCTGGATTAAATACAGCTTGAATTCTATCAGCTGTATCTGTGGTATGCTGTTTATTGAAAATAATTTTTATTTTATTTTATTTTATACTTTTATGTAACTGGTAGAAAATGAAAATTCTGTCATTAATTACTCACCCTCGTGTCGATTAACACCCGTAAGACCTTCAATCATCTTCAGAACACAAATTAAGATATTTTTGATGAAATCCGAGAGGTATATTACTCGTCCATTGACAGCAATTTAACTGACACTTTCAAGGTCCAGAAAGGTACTAAAGATAATAGTTTCCGCAGTAAGCACAGTGAAAGCTTCCGTGTTTACATCCGAATGCCGGCTCAGTATTGGCCAAAGCTGATCATGTGAGCAGCACGACGCATGCATGTGATGCTGACGCAGGAGCCGGACAATAATGAGTCGGCGTTCTAACGTAGAACCTGGAAGCGCTGGACTTAAACAATGTATGAGAGTGACACAGAAGAGAAGAGATTGTTGAATAAAGTCATTATTTTTGTTTTGTACAAAAAGTATTCTCGTCGCTTCATAAAATTAAGGTTGAACCACTGCAGTCATGTCGACTGTTTTAACATTGTCTTTAGTGCCTTTCTGGACCTTGAAAGTGTCGGTTAATTTGCTGTCTATGGATGAATCATATGCCTCTCGGATTTCATCACATATATCTTCATTTGTGTTCTGAAGATGAACGAAGGTCTTACAGGTGTGAAACGACATGAGGGTGAGTACTTAATGACAGAATTTTTTGGGTGAACCAACATTTTTGGGTGAAGTAACACTTTAACTCTTGCCATGACATGACATGCCATTAAAATCTCAACTACCTACCTGTAACAAAAAACGTATGAATTAAATTTGATTTAATTCATTAAAAAAATAATTTTTATGTTTTTTAAAAGGAAAATATCTAATGCCGTTAGAATGGATGTTAGCGGGCACTGTGAATAAATGTTTAAAAACAGCAACTATCAAAAAAGTATTTAAAAGTATTTAAATCAACCATTTAAACTTGTTTAAATAGTGTGACACTGTGATAGACAAAAGGGAATCTGCTGATTTTATTTCTGCATTTTCTTTATTGGTTTTGAGAGAAGATCTGTGGTATGGATGTAAACATTAAATTAAGCTGAGAGTACTAAGAGTCTCTATAGCTAAGAGTACTACACTTTTATTTGTATCTTAAATTAGCCAAAGCATTTTGCAAACAAACATGCATCAATCTCAAAAGGAAGATTTCAACAACTTGAACTTACTGAAAATTTCATGTAAAGTAAGTGCTTTAAGTTTCTGCTTTTAAACTTAAACTTATTTAATTTTTTTACAACAGAGAAACGTCAAAGTGAAGCAACGTTAACAACCCATTGCAGTACTTTATTAAACGTTTTCACTGTTTGACAGGATGTTGGTAGGAAGGCGTGAAGAGATAAGAGAACTTGATGATGTCAGCTGGAAAATAAAAAGTCATTTGAGAAGCAGATTTTTGATTTTTATATATATATATATATATATATATATATATATATATATATATATATATATATATATATATATATACAGTATATATATTATTTTATTTTATTAATTTTTTCTACAATAATGTGCACTGATGACCAGGAAGGAGTGTTAAGAAAGTAAAGAGGGTCAATTCTGATTTCATGTTGTATTTAACCCTGATATTTGCCGTGTTTATGAGTGTTTACAAGCATTGTCGCATAT
The DNA here is from genome assembly GCF_024489055.1 of Chanodichthys erythropterus. Taxonomy (NCBI): domain Eukaryota; kingdom Metazoa; phylum Chordata; class Actinopteri; order Cypriniformes; family Xenocyprididae; genus Chanodichthys; species Chanodichthys erythropterus. The sequence goes on from NC_090229.1 coordinate 7,847,559, forward strand.
TTATTTAGAATTTCTGGATATTTTGTTTTTAATAGATGCATAAGAGGAGTGTAACAGTGGCTTTTTCCGTAGTTTTTTTTAATGATTCTGTCTGGAACAAACTGTTCGTTCCATCTGTCGAGGTGCAGCAGACTAATGTTGTCACAGATTTGATAATGGTTGACTGGTAACAAGGGCACATGTGGATTATTTGATATGATTGAACTAACTTTTAGTATTTGTGACATTTAGGGGAGATTTGTAAAATAAACCAAATACTAAATGCAGAGTATGTGCAATGAGAGGAAATGTCCTTTGATGTACTGATAAGACAATATGGGTTACTTTGCTTTTGATATGCAATGCATCACACATGCTCCTGTATGCATGTAAATGGAGTTGGCTGCTGACCAACGAATCAGAGAAGCGAACAATGGCCACAGACTTAGGCCAGAAACATGCATGAATAGTCAACACATTACTAGTGCATGATCCTGATACATGGTACTGTACATTAACAAATCTCAATAGGAGGTGATAGAGTTCCCTTCAAATGTCTGGGCCATTAAATGTGTTTTGATTCAGATAGCTAGCTATAAACATGTCAACAGTTTAACTAAACATGCTTGCTCAGCGTGATTCTCTTCAAAGGGTTGAGATCTAAAGACAAGGGCTAATAGAGCTTGTGAAATGGCTGGCCCCACTCTTTGGAACAATCTCCTAATTTTATTAGAATGGCTTCCACTTTATCTGAGTTCAAATCTTGCCTTAAAACTCATCTTTTCTCTTTCGTTTCTTGCTTAATTTATGTGTATTCTTAATTTTTATTGTTGTACAGCACTTTAGTCGGCCTGTGGCCGTTTTTTTTAATGTGCTGTAGAAATAAACATAAAATGTAATGGCAGCAATTGACCTGAAAGAAAACAGTGCAGTAGAAGAAGACAGCTTTGGATGCATTTTAACACTGCGAATGCAAAATATACTTGCATTGTGTTACGAACTGCATCTTTAGACATTTCTGAAATGCATGTAAATGCACACTAATGTGAAATCAAAATTGCATTCAAATAGACCTTATGTAGCTCCGCCCCTTTTCAGTTATTTGTATTTCCACAGCATGAAGGAAAGATCTTATGGATTTATGAATGAAACACTCATTTAAAAAATTTCCCGGTCTATAGACATTTGTTTTGACATCCGCTTCAAACATTACAATGCTCATGATAACTTTCGTTAACTCTACAATAAGAAAATCCACTTGACCAGCTAATTACTCTTCAACAGCGTTGAACACAAAATTCTAAAGATTGCTGCCCGCTTGTTTCTGTGGCGCATAAAGTCTATTCAAATATGTTGAAGTTCTTAAAAATAAAGAATCTAATTAAAACCAGAAAAAGGTTCTATAGAATGATGTCATAATAGAACCTTTTTAATTTCCTCACAGAATGTTTATTCTTTTCTTATTATTCTTTTAACCTCTTAGGCCCCGTTTACACTAGTGCATTTTCATTTTAAAATGCTTAAGTTTTGCTACAGTTATGCCTGTCATTTACACTATGCTGGCTCTTTCGAACCTCAAAAACTAAGATTTTCGAAAACACTGCAGACCCCACGTTTTCTCTGCGTATCCTTGACGACCGTGTAAACAATAACGTGGTGACTGTACTGCAATCTTTGCTGGCTTTGTTGTCATTTTTAGCAGCCATTGTGCAGTTAAACTCTGCAGTTTTTTTAGCACCGCAGCTGCCTATATGCGCAAGGGGCAACTGTTTACACTTGTACGCGCATACCCAATGTGCATGAACAGTCATGTGACATGCGTTTTCGGCCGTGTAGTGTAGATGGAGACCATTTCTGAAATGCTGTGGAAACGGCAGTGTGGACGAGGTCTGTTAAACGCCGTTTTAAAACAAAAACGCACTAGTGTAAATGGGGCCTTATACTTGTTTTTTTTCTTTAATTCTTTAGAAAGTAATCTATTTATTGGTTATTTAAAGAACCCAGACACCAATACTCTGATCTGAAGAACCGATAATGAAACATCAAGAACATTTTAATTTACAAAGAACAATAATATTAACTTAAAGGTATAGTTTACCCAAAAAATTACACTGTCATCATTTATTCACCCTCATGTCATTCCAAACCTGTATGACTTTCTTTTTTCTCTGGAACGTAAAAGAAGATATTTTGATGAATGTTTCAGTTCCCATTGACTTCCATTGTATGGACAAAAAAATACAATGGAAGTCAATGGGAACCAGAACAGTTAAGTTACCAACATTCTTCAAAATATTTTTGTGATGTGTATCTGCTGTGATTTTATGTTGCTCTTTGGGCATCTCAGGAGTGTCAACCTTCAACCATGAAGTGCTAAAGCTGCCTGGCAAATATCATCTTAGAAGGTGCAATAGTGTCAAATCCAAAATAAGCTGTCTGTATCGTTTTATCTCTGAGCTTAGACAACCTTTTCATATATGATAATATGCAGTATTCAAGACATTGCATTCCTCCTTTTAGCTTTTTCCCATGTTTGACCGTGCAAATTCAGAAGTACCAAACAAACTTACCCAGTGAAATAAATACTTTGCTATCATTGTCAGCACTCACAAGTGACAGTTTGCCACTGTGTGTTTGGGTATCTCAGTCTCTAATCCATATGGCTCATTATTGATGCTTTTTGACAGGATTATGAGGTACAGAACATCAATGTAGATGAAGTTTCCCCCTCATTAAAGCACTCCCGTGAACACGAGCTGTCGCTCACTCTGCGTGAATTGTCAACCACGTTTTCAAATGCATAACCGAATAGCTTAATTCATAATAACTTAAATGGTTAAATGCCACTCTAACTAACAATTTGAGATATTTGAATTTCATGGTCTTTTCATTTAGAGACTTTTATACATTTATACGTTCTATTAAAGGGGACCTATAATGCTCCTTTTACAAGATGTAATATAAGTCTCTGGTGTCCCCAGAATGTGTCTGTGAAGTTTCAGCTCAAAATACCCCACAGATCATTTATTAAAGCTTGTTAAATTTGCCCCTACTTGGGTGTGAGCAAAAACACACCGTTTGTGTGTGTCCTTTAATTTGCAAATGAGCTGCTGCTCCCGCCCCCTTTCCAGAAGAGGGCGGAGCTTTAACAGCTCAACAACAACAGAGCTGGAGAATCTCACGCAGCCAAAATGAGGATTGTCAGTAACGGTGTTCAGCCTTACATTGTTCAAACCGGAGTCAGATACTGATGAAGAGACTCAGGAAGAAGTTACAACTTTTACAATGAAACTGGATGTTTCTGAATGGTTAGTGGATAAATGTATGTAGTTGATGCGGAGTTGATTCAACTCATCCACTAGCAGGTGCCGTCATGTTCATCTTTTGCTGCCCTTTAACATTTGTGTATGTATGCATGTAAGTTTGCTTTGAAATTTAAACAATACAATACATAAGCTCCCTAAATTTATTCCACATTTATGGACAAATTACATTTTGTGTGAAAATGTAATAATTTAAGAATTGGTCATTGGCAGTGGAGATGTTTAAGAGTTGCAGTCATCTCTTTGACAATTATTAATTTTATTGCATCAGTTCCAGTTTGGTTCTGGCCTTTGTAAAGATTTCAGATGACGCCAACACTTGCAAAGACTCCAAATGATGCAAACTTTGGATCAACATAAAATGCAAAATATTATCCTTATGTTGTAATCATTACAATCACAAGTTGCTGCCCAACATGTGCGTTGTGTCTGCTTAACTGAATACTTGATGTTAACTAACCACATAACATGTTATTTTTAAAAGCTGTGTATTACTGACATATGAACATTGCTTTGACACACTCATCTGAGGCTGATAACAGAATACTTCCTAATTGTAACATTAATACAAGCATTTTCTGTAAAGCTGCTTTGAAACCATATGTATTGTGAAAAGCGCTATACAAAGGCAATTCTGAGTAATGTTAGACATAGACAGGTTTTAAAAGTCTAATTTGACAACACACCGAAACACAAAAGAACACTTGTGTACATAACAGAAGTGCAGTGGGTTGTTAACATGTTTCATGTTGATGGTTCCCACATTTGCACTATATTTTGTAAATAATTTTCAGTATGAACAGTGTAGTTGTGCTGTTGCTTGTCCAGGCAGGTCCTGGAAGCCGCGAAGAAGTCCAATTTGACTGGTCATTTTAAGTTTGTGGGATCAGACAGCTGGGGTGCCAAGAGCTCTCCAATCCTGGATCAGGAGGAAGTGGCTGAGGGTGCCGTCACCATTCTGCCCAAGAGAGCATCTATTGAAGGTTTGAAATATAATATGCATCTTTTAAGTTGCCAAAATAATTGAATGTTACTGATTTTATTCTGAACAATTCATTCGTGCAATTTTTTTTATATATATAAGAACATTGCTCTTCCTGTGATATGCTCACTTGATTTCTGTGATGTATTTAAGGCCGAACTGCCTTTAATCCAATATGCAACGCTCACTTTTCACAATCCATTCAACAATTGAAGGATAAAATCAAGTCCCGTCCTACATTTCTTTATTGTTTGATAACTATTTCACCAGAATTATGTGTCACAATATGGTAGTAAAGTTGGTTGCAACTTCTTTTTCTGCCATATATGCTACCGTTCAAAAGTATGGGATCAGTAAGATTTATTCAGCAAGAATGCAGATCAAAGGTGACAGTACAGATATTTTACAAAAGATTTCCATTATAAATAAATGCTTTTAAAGGATTAGTTCACTTCAGAATTCAAATTCCCTGATAATTTACTCCCCCCTATGTCATCTAAGATGTCTTTCTTTCTTCAGTCAAACAGAAATTCGGGTTTTTGAGGAAAACATTCCAGGATTTTTCTCCATATAGTGGACTTCACCTTTCCAACATGATTACGTAATGCGTGGCACATCACAGAGCTAGTGCAAGATGAGCATTTGTTGTTAAAAATATATACATTTTTATTTTTTTAGAAAATTACAGATTGTTTCGCTAGATAGGACACTTATTCCTCGTCTGGGATCATGTAGAGCCCTTTGAAGCTGCACTGAAACTGCAATTTGGACCTCTAACCCATCCACTATATGGAGAAATATCCTGGAATGTTAACCTTAAAAACCTTAATTTTTTTTTTTTGACTGAAGAAAGAAAGACAAACATCTTGGATGACATGGGGGTGAGTAAATTATGAGGACATTTTAATTCTAAAGTGAACTAATCCTTTAATAAGAGAGACTTCTTTCAAAAACATTAAAAAAATCAACCCCTGACTTTTGAAAGGTAGTGTATCTTACAAATGTACTTAATTCTACTCTACTTAATTCTACTCCTTTTCAATCAGGGTTTGACCAGTACTTCGTCACTCGATCCCTGGAGAACAATCGCAGGAATATCTGGTTTGCTGAATTTTGGGAGGACGACTTTAGGTGCAAACTGACACGTCCAGGTATCAAGATCGACCCAGAAAAGAAGAAATGCACAGGTGAGAGCTCCTGATAGCCGTTTGTAAGTTGCAAACTGATGTTTGGAGCAATGAAAGGTGACCTTAAAATGTCTTTAATGTCTTCTGTCTTACTTATTGTTCACCTACTCTAACTCTTTTCATTCATCATGTTGCTGTCTCATTGTGTTCATTTGAATTTGCCTCTCTCTCTGTCTTTCAGGAGAAGAACGGATCAGCCGCGATTCTCATTACGAACAAGAGGGCAAAGTCCAGTTTGTAATCGATGCGGTATATGCCATGGCTCATGCTTTGCACAACATGCACCAGGATCTGTGTCCGGGAGCCACAGGTGTTTGTGATAAAATGGACCCAGTGGAGGGACGTTTGCTGCTTAGCTACATCCGCGCCGTCAACTTCAATGGTGAGTTGACACACTACATCAGAATTACTGAAGACGAGACTTGACTGGCATCAGAAATGCCATTAGGCTGAATGCCAAAAGATGTTCAAAGGTCCAAACTAAACCCCATAAAAAGCTTTAGTTTTTCCTCACAGGCTCATCTGGATTGAGCACAAGTGTTGTGCATATTGACATTGGTCTGCCTTTGGATATTTGAATGTTTTTACCCACAAATTAAAATTCTGTTATCATGTACTCATTGCCATGCTGTTCTAAACCTGTATAACTTTAATTATTGTGGAGAATTTCGTTGTTGTGTGCCTCATTCTGATTCATTTTGGATAAATATCTGCTAAATGGATAATATCTTCTAAATGAATAAATGTAAATGTTTAAATTTTAAAGAATCTTGGCTCTTTTCTACATAATTACAGTGTAGAGTAAGAGCACTTTCATGCTCAAAAAATTTATTGTGATGTATAAGTTTAAATTGCTATTTGCTAAAAATCACTGAAAATTTGTGGTCGCAAACATTCAGATATTTGAAATAAAATACAGTAAAAACAGTAGTATTGCGAAATATTACAATTAAAAATAACTGTTTTCTAGTTTAATATATTTTAAAATTAATTTATTCCTGTGATGTCAGAGCTGAATTTTCAGCATCATTACTCCAGTCTTTAGTGTCACATGAATAAAATATGCTGATTTGCTGCTCAAGAAACATTTTTTTATTATTAATGCTAAAAAAAGTTGCTTAATTTTTTTTGTGGAACCTGTTGCATATTATTCAGTATTTTTAGAGTCCAAAAAAACAACATTTATTTGAAATAGAAATATTTTGTAACATAGTTGCATTATGTTGAATTTACTGTCATTTAATGCTAATTAAAAGTATTTCTTTCTTTCAAAAAAACAAAGAAAAAAACTTACTGACCCCAGACTTTTGAACGGTAGTCTATATCGTTACAGACAACATTAAAATATTAACTCTTTTATGTATTTAATTAAGAAATATATTGTCTACAATTCATGAGTGCATGTTATCCTAAAGAAATTATTTTTCTAAATTGATTTTTCCACCCCTAAAATGACATTTATTTTCTATTGATGTAACCAAGGCCATGCAGTTGGGCAAAAAAAAAAAAAATATTAACCAGTAATATAATAGGTATTTCACAATCCAATCAAATCCTGAAAGATAAAATCAAGCCCCACCCTACATTATTATATGCAGAATATTTTATTTAATTTTGAAATATGTCACAATACTGATGTTAAATGTCTTGCGAATGACTTTTCTTGTTCCGATTAAATACAGAATGTGCTTAGTGCTTCACAGTACTGGTGTGGCCTCTTAGTTCAGTATACAAACCCGATTCCAAAAAAGTTGGGACACTGTACAAATTGTGAATAAAAAAGGAATGCAATAATTTACAAATCTCATAAACTTATATTTTATTCACAATAGAATATAGATAACGTATCAAATGTTGAAAGTGAGACATTTTGAAATGTCATGCCAAATATTGGCTCATTTTGGATTTCATGAGAGCTACACATTCCAAAAAACTTGGGACAGGTAGCAATAAAAGTTAAATGTACATATAAGAAACAGCTGGAGGACCAGTTTGCAACTTATTAGGTCAATTGGCAACATGATTGAGTATAAAAAGAGGCTCTCAGAGTGGCAGTGTCTCTCAGAAGTCAAGATGGGCAGAGGATCACCAATTCCCCCAATGCTGCGGCAAAAAATAGTGGAGCAATATCAGAAAGGAGTTTCTTAGAGAAAAATTGCAAAGAGTTTGAAGTTATCATCATCTACAGTGCATAATATCATCCAAAGATTCAGAGAATCAAAAAAGAAGCCATATCTAAACATGATCCAGAAGCGCAGGTGTTTTCTCTCGGCCAAGGCTCATTTAAAATGGACTGTGGCAAAGTGGAAAACTGTTCTGTGGTCAGACGAATCAAAATTTGAAGCTCTTTTTGGAAAACTGGGACGCCATGTCATCCGGACTAAAGAGGACAAGGACAAGTTGTTATCAGCGCTCAGTTCAGAAGCCTGCATCTCTGATGGTATGGGGTTGCATGAGTGCGTGTGGCATGGGCAGCTTACACATCTGGAAAGGCACCATCAATGCTGAAAGGTATATTCAAGTTCTAGAACAACATATGCTCCCATCCAGACGTCGTCTCTTTCAGGGAAGACCTTGCATTTTCCAACATGACAATGCCAGACCACATACTGCATCAATTACAACATCATGGCTGAGTAGAAGAAGGATCCAGGTACTGAAATGGCCAGCCTGCAGTCCAGATCTTTCACCCATAGAAAACATTTGGTGCATCACAAAGAGGAAGATACGACAAAAAAGACCTAAGACAGTTGAGCAACTAGAAGCCTGTATTAGACAAGAATGAGACAACATTCCTATTCCTAAACTTGAGCAACTTGTCTCCTCAGTCCCCAGATGTTTGCAGACTGTTATAAAAAGAAGAGTAAACATGGCCTTGTCCCAACTTTTTTGAGATGTGTTGATTCCATGAAATTTGAAATCAACTTATTTTTCCCTTAAAATGATACATTTTCTTAGTTTAAACATTTGATATGTCATCTATGTTGTATTCTGAATAAAATATTGAAATTTGAAACTTCCACATCATTGCATTCTGTTTTTATTCACAATTTGTACAGTGTCCCAACTTTTTTGGAATCGGGTTTGTAGTTTGAAAACAGAAGAAATTCTGCCAAGCAAATCTAACTTTGCTCTGGTGTTGTGAAGGAAGCTGTCCATAAATGAATTCCCATTAAACCACTTCCTCAAGAGTGACTGTCATCTTGCAAACATTTGGTTGAGAGCTTGCCTGGAGGGAACTGGCTGAACAAGCAATATGCATTATTGTGAGGGGAAAAAAATCGGTCCTTTAACACCAGAATTTCAAATTAAGCTGTCTTCCTCCTATACAGGAAAGAACAAACAAGGAAAAGACAAATCCTCATGCATCCAGGGCTAACAGAAACAGGTTATCAGTGGTTGAATGATGTGTTCTTGCTGAGCTGGAGGAAGGGATCTAATGACTGAACTAAAAAACACATATTCAGGTTGACAAAGATAGACTCAAAGCACTCACAATCACATGAAAGCAGCTGAATGTTTGTCCATAGTGCATTCCGAGTTTACCTTTTAAATATAATCATGGACTAAAAACAGATATTGCAGCATGTAATATGCAGCAGGATAAAGCATGCATGAATAGAGCATCTACATGACAGATGGTTGTAGAGCGAAGTGAAGATGTTTAGAGTCTCAGTGGAGAAGGAGTGACAGAAAGAGGAGCTATAGCTGGAACCTGATATCTCATTATGAAATATCTAGCTGTGATCATGCTCATCTTCTCAGCTATAATTTACTATCACCTCTGTAATGTATTTCTTTAAAGACCCAATGAAATCAGAATTGTTTTGTGGTGTTTAGTCGATGTCTATTAGCTTTGAGATCATCTTCTTCAAGGCTGACAAAAAAAATTACAATATGCATTTAAAATTTGCAATCTTTCTCTTTCAGGAATATCAGATTGCACAATAAAATGTTACAAAAAAAGGTCAAATAATGAGCACATTGATATGTCCTTCCCTAACTTCCTATATTTAAAGCTGCTGTCCATAACTTTTCTTGGTTAAAAATTATCCAAAATCAATTTTTGAGCAAGTACATAATCAGCCAGTGTTTGAAACTATCTCCTTACCTTAGCCCGATTCACAACGGTAAGCTTGTAATAATGTTTTATAATTCAGATGGTACTGGTGAGTTTCCGCTGGAAATTCGAGCATGTCACCGTTTGCATCATTACATCACGTCTGTTTACATAAAGGAGTCCCAGCTAGTAGGCTATATCATGTGAGGATGCTGCAGGTGACGGATCATTTATAGTCTTTTCTCACAGCAGCTGGAATAATTAAACTTATCAATTTCATAGCGGATTCTATGGTATGACAAATTAACATTAGAGATTAGACTGTACAGAAATTGAAATCTACAGGTAACGCTAATACACACTAAATACACAGTCATGCAATGCTGATGTTGTTAACATTAACAATTTGAGAACAAATTGTAACAATAATAATAATTTGTACGGTTTGATGTTATATGAGCTAAGCAATTCTCCTTAAAACATTAGATTCATCCGCGCTGAGGAGCCGTGCCGATGCACAACCCACATAAAGATGATAATTCTTCTTCTTGTCATTTCTGACTTATAACAAAAACAGGACAATGTCTAAAAGCTGCTATGTGACAAGGTGTACAGCAAACCAGCTAAAAAAAAACAGAACCGAAAACCCAGAAGTTTTTATAAGCTGTCAACCCAAAAAATGAGCGTTTAAGGTCTAAAAAGTGGATCCAGGCAATTGAGACAGAGCGCGACATATTATATTACTATGAGAACTACGCCCACTGGAGGGGAACGTAATCAGCGACAGGAAATATAATATATAAAAATAACATTTGGATATTTGACTTAACAGTGAAAAAATGTTTACTGCACACGTAGGCTTACTGAGGCATACTGAGTGTCAGGATCCCAAAATTCACCCATTCTTCCTGCTGATGCTTCACGTCTTATTGCCTGTATCCACTTTTGTCTCCTTAAAGGCTGGCTTTTATGGTTCGGTAGCTTATAAAAACTTAGTTCTGTTTTTTTTTTAGCTGGTTTGCTGTGCACCTTGTCACATAACAGTGTTTAGACATTGTTGGAAAAAAAGATGAAAGCAAAACAATAAAATAAATCAAGTTGAATTTGAATGTTTTTGGAAAATTTTGATTTTATGTTGTTTCTTGTTGTGTGATAACATTATATGAATGTTTCTTTTGTGATTCTCAGGTAGCGCTGGCACTGCCGTTCTGTTTAATGAAAATGGTGATGCTCCTGGACGCTATGACATCTTTCAGTACCAGATGACCAACACCAGTAGTCCAGGATACAGAGTCATCGGCCAGTGGACCAATAACCTGCGACTCAATGTAAATTGACTCCAAATGCACATTAGCATACAGTTTAATTATATACTGACACCTGAAGGATCCATTTAAGTCTGTACAGTTTTATTATTTTTTTGTTTTACATTTTTTTAATTCTGTCATTAATTACTCACCCTCATGTCGTCTCACACCTGTAAGACTTTCATTCATCTTTGAAACACAAATGAATCTGAGCGATTTCTGTCCCTCCATTGACAGCTACACAACTACCACTTTGACGCTTCAAAAAGAGATCCTAAAACTAATCCATATGAATTAATTGGTTTAGTCCAAATTTTCTGAAGAGACTCGATCACTTTATATGATGAACAGAATTAATTTAGGCTTTTATTCACATATAAACATTGATCAGCGAACATAAACAGAAGCTCAAATGAATCTGCTTGGCACGCGAGAACAAACTTGCTGCTTAACATGAGAATGAACCTCATTGGTTCTCGCAGGCCAAGCAAACATGCATGAGCTTCTGTTTACCACAACTGATGTGTGAGTTGATGAATGTTTATATGTGAATAAAAGTCTAAATTCAGTCTGTTCAGTGTCTAAAGTCAATCAATTCATATGGATTAGTTTTACGATCTCTTTATGAACTTTTGAAAGCCTCAAAGTGGTAGTTGCGTAGCTGTCAGTGGAGGGACAGAAATCACTCAGATTTCATCAAAAAGATCTTCATTACTGTTCTGAAGATGAACGAAAGTCTTATGGGTTTGGAACGACATAATGGTTTTCATTTTTGGGTAAACTAACCCTTTAATTCGTTATTTTTTAACAGTTAGTTGACCTAATTCTCTGCATTTCATCAGGTAGAAGAGATGCAGTGGACTGGTGGATCCCGTCAGATTCCGGACTCTGTTTGCAGTTTTCCGTGCCAATCGGGTGAGAGGAAGAAGATGGTGAAGGGTGTCCCATGCTGCTGGCACTGTGAGCTCTGTGACGGCTATCAGTTCCAAGCTGACGAGTTCAACTGCGAGATGTGCCCTTTCGACATGCGGCCGACCCTCAACCGCACGGCCTGCCGGCCAACTCCCATCATCAAGCTGGAGTGGCATTCTCCTTGGGCCGTTATCCCTCTATTCCTGGCCATTCTTGGCATTCTGGCCACCCTTTTCGTCATCGTCACCTTCATCCGCTTCAACGACACCCCCATCGTGAGGGCTGCGGGCCGCGAGCTCAGCTACGTTCTCCTGACGGGAATCTTCCTCATCTACTTCATCACCTTCCTCATGATCGCCGAGCCGGGAACGGTGGTGTGTGCTTTCCGCAGGCTACTGCTGGGTCTGGGTATGAGCATTACATACTCTGCCATGCTCACAAAGACCAACCGGATCTACCGGATCTTCGAGGAGGGCAAGAAGTCCGTCACACCACCAAAATTTATCAGCCCCACTTCACAACTTATGATAACCTTCGTTCTGATCTCAGTACAGGTGAGCGTGTTAAATCAGAGCTTGAAACCATTTACTGTAGTGATAATTATTTGATTGTTTTGCTCCCTGCAGGGTGCAACCCATGTACTATGTGTCCTAAATCTCATGGAATTGGTTACTGTGTTGGGCTGTTTTTAAATCGCTGTGATGCAAAGCATCATTACTCCAGTCTTCAGTGTCACATGATCCTTCAGAAATCATTCTAATATGAATATTTGCTGCTCAAGAATCATTTCTTATTATTTTGTAACTTTGTAAATGTCTTCACTGTAACTTTTGATTAATTTAAAGGGATAGTTCACCCAAAAAATTATCCCATGATTTGTCTTCTTTCAGACAAACACAATCTGAGTTATATTAAAAAATGGCTCTTCCAAGCTCTATAATGGTAGTGAATGTCGCTCAAGATTTTAAAGCCCAAAAAAGCGCATCCATCCATCCATCATAAAAGTAATCCACATGGCTCCAGGGGGTTAATAAAGGCCTTCTGAAGCAAAGCAATGGGTTTTTGTAAGAAAAATATCCATATTTTAAACTTAATAAACTACAATAACCAGCTTCGCAAACATCCGTATGCAAGTCGACTTAGTATCAAGTCGCAAGTCGACAGAAGCGTAACAAATAGGGCTCGGCAACAAGCTCCTCTTCTCTTATATCGAAATCCTCTGAAATTTCTCTTTAAAAAATCTTGTTTTTAGACTTCCAAATTCTGACCGGTGTATTATTATGCTCAATCCTCTGCGCTTCCGCATTCGCCAATACGTCATTGCGTCTCGTCAGAGGTTACGCTTCCTCCGTAAGTCGACTTGCGTACTGATGTTTGCCGGAAGCTGGTTATTATAGTTTATAAAGTTGTAAATATGGATATTTTTCTTACAAGAACACATCACTTCAGAAGGCCTTTATTAACCGCCTGGAGCCGTATGGATTACTTTTATGATGGATGGATGTGCTTTTTTGACCGCCATTCACTACCATTATAAAGCTTGGAAGAGCCAGGATATTTTTTAATATGACTCCTATTATGTTTGAGAGAATATAGTCATAGGATGGCTTGAGGGTGAGTGAAAGTATTAAAAAAAAAAAACCTTATGGCCACAAACTTTTGAACCTTTTAATAGACCCTGCCTATTAAGTTTGCACAGAAAAAAATATTTAACAAAAAATCACCTTTAACATTTAACTTTATACATTTATTAAAATCTGCAGCTTTGGTGAGGAATGCAAGGACAAATTAATGAATTAAAGAATTATTCATTGAATTAGTAAAGAAAACTGTCCAGTTTATCACACTGTCCAGAATTCGGTTGAGAGGCACTTTAGCGAGTCCTAATCTTACTGAGACATACATGAAGCTTTCTAGCCAAACACAGGTTCATGAGCGATACAGAGCCACTGTTTATGGTAACTAAAGCCCCTATACTGTATTCCATTCTCAATATGTCCCTGTGGATGAATTTTGAGGTTTTGTCAGTAGCAGTTTCGCAGCCAAGCAGATTCTCCTGTGTTTGTATACTCTGCCCAAGCTGATAAGCTGCCTGCAGACCTCATCATGTTGAGTGCTTGGGCTTCATTCTGCTTGTGCCAGCAAACGTGCTAGCCACGCTAATGTGCAAAAGCAACAGATTCAACATCAGTAAAGGCGAAAAAATGCTTTTGCGATTTACAGGTGACAATAAAGCTCTGCCGATGTCGATACACATCGTGTCTGCTGATAAACACCTCTCCGCCGATTAAAAACTGCTGATTGGAACTTTTACAAAAGAATATTTTAAAAGCTTTTGTAGTTCACGCTTAGCCCCAGAATTATGCGCATGACTCACTGGCAACAGCGCGGGGGAGACGAGATTAACAGGACGTTAGTGGGAGAATGATTGACAGCAGGACGTTTCTCAGCACCTCCTCCAGCTCATGTTGGCAGATGTGTCACCGATGCTGAGTGTGGAACGGAACTCCGCCGAGTGATTCTGACAGCAACATCTGTCTCCCCGGCAACACGCCGGCCGCCCGGCTGCTGCACTGTTCTCTTCCCAGCCGTAGAAGTTTCTCTGAAAGTTTTGCACGTTACCTGATGAGCACCTCAATCAGGATGAGTCACTTCCTAGTCGGAATGTTCTTGTTGAGAACAGATGCAAAGGACGCTCTCTAAATCACGCCCCTAACCAGCTGCTTTCATCCGGTGACCCTCCGCACTTTCATGGTGAATGACTTTGCTACATTATGATTTATGGTGATCATACGTCCCCTGTAGCCATTCTTAGAAAAGTCCTTGTTTCATATTTGGTGTTCAAAATGTAAAACTTCCCAGCTAACAGGGAACATTCTCTGAATTTTAGCTAATGTGTGGCATGTTCTTATAGTTATGAACAAACGTGCTTCCAGTAACGTTTAGAAAACATTTGTTCTGTTTTCTGGGGCCCTATCATACATCTGCTGCAATGTGACGCTAAGCACAGCGCAAGTGTTTTTTGCTAGTTTCAGCCCGACACAGTTATCATTTTCATGTCCAGCACCACATTGTTTAAATAGCAAATGCACTCGTGGATATCTGTTCACCCATGTTACCTGGTCTGAAAACGAGGTGTGTTCAGGTGCACTGTTGGCGTGTTGCTATTTTGAGGCAACTGAAAATGACTGTACCTTTGACCTACAAAAACCTGATCTAAAGTCAATGGTGCTGTATTTTTTTATTTTTTTGTTATTTAAACAAAAAACAACACTCTGCTTGTTACACACACAGGGACTCGTAGCAGCACACAAACATGACAAATATTAAAAATAAAAGCATTACATTGTAAAACATTATTATTGTGTACAAGATAAAAATGCCTCCATGTCATAATGGATAGTCATTGGATGTATCAGAATTACCCTTTCTTGCAGTAATGACGTATCTAATTATTTGAACAATCGTGGCAACACACACATGTATTTAAACTGATCAGTCAGGTTGAGGGTGTCTATATTCCACCATGTAAATAGCAATCTGCCATGGTTCAAGCCCACCTGGCTTTTAATGGGAATGGAAGATGACACTCTGATTGGATTATTGCACATTAAGCCCAAAACACACCCATGACTCATTAAGAGACTAGGTACCACTCTTTTTGAACCATGCACCTGGTGCACCAACCATTTTTTCCATTATTAAACTAGCAAAAGTGGATTCGGACACGCCCTAAATGCATCTGCGCCATGGGCTTCAGACCATATACCTAGATCATTAAAATAGGGCCCCTGGTCTTTAATAATGTTCTCAAAAAGTTAGCACAAAAACCATTATTTATACATCATTCATGGAACTTTTTTTTTTTTTTCAGAACATTCAAAAGTAACATTCCCATTATGTTTGAAGAATGATAAAACAGAATGTTCCCTTAAAATTTGTATGACCAATAAAAAAAAACATTTTTAAAACATTAAAAAAAAAAAGTTTTCATAACCCAATGGGAGCGTTATGTTCTTATAACATGTACAGTCAAACCAAAAATTATTCAGACACTAGATTTTTTATATTTTTTTACTAGTGGGTGCAGGACACTATAGTTCATTTATGTAAGTGAGGATAGCAAAATAAAGTAAACTGTGACATATTATACCCAAAAAATGTTCATACAGTGGACTACCAGTAAAATTGATAAACATTTGGAACCAAAAATTATTCAGACACTTTGACCTGACCATGTTTTGCTTAAGTGTTATCTGACATAATTAAGATACATTTTTTCTGACACAGTTTATCTCTGAAATCTTGTCATATTTTATTACCATTTTTTTCACCTACACTGTAAAAAAAATCCCAGTAAAATTTACGGTAAAAAACCGGCAGCTGTGGTTGCCAGAACTTTACCGTAAAAAATACAGTAGCAATGTAAAACAAATCTGTTACATTTACGGTAAAATAACGTATTTCATTAACTGATATAATGTTAATTTACCAACCTAATGAAGTACTAATATCTGTTTTGCACCTTTATAATACACTGACAGTCACCAAACACAGTGGTGATGAGAGTCACATGATGAATCAAAGTTCATCACAAGCAGATTTTCCACAAGCTGAGAAGGACAACACTAAGATATAGAAGTTGCACACAGTGTCATTCACACACACACACTAAACACCATCATGGTAACTGGTAAATTTTAAAAATGCAATAAACATTAATTTAACAACATTTGATGTAACATAAAACCCTAATGTAGATAACTGATTAGAAAAAAATGAGAAAAACTAAGAAGAAACAGAGTTATTGTTATTTTTCACTTTCAAAAACTGTGAATTTAACAGTATTTTACCTCTAAAATTACATTAAATGTACCGTTAGATCTATTACAGTTATTCACCGTATATAGTACGGAAACTTTCTGTAAACCAATTGACAGTTTTTCACCGCAGCATTTTTACAGTCTTTTACTGTTAAAATCACGGTCATTTTTTACAGTGTATAGTGAATAAACTGTATTAATGAATGAAATGTTCAAGGTGTCTGAATACATTTTGGTTTGACTGTATTTTTGTTAGCTGAGTTACAGTATGTGCTAGATATTGCACATTATTATATTTTAAAAAACATGTGATTTCAATTTCAGCTTTTTTTTTCAGTTTTAGCTAAAGGAATAAGAAACTCACATGACAGAAGTAATTTAAGATAATCAATGCTGTTCTTCCATGTCTGAAGTTCATTGAAATTGTCTGCCTGAATATTATGAGAAATATACTATAATATAATATGTTCATAGTGAGATCTCTCATTTTTGATTGCAGACTTCGACAAATTGGTGCACAGTTTTAGACATTGTAAATCTACAGGTGACACATGAGAGTCTTTAAGTCTCCATTTTGCTGTCTATTTTATCTCACTTGAGTCAAGGAAGGAAAAGATAGATTTCAAAGAGATTTTATTGTAATTTTTCTTTCCTATGGGCAGTCCTAACCTGAAATATCAGGGATGTTGTTGACCCAGGAGCATGTTTACTAATATTTATTTATATACTACATTGCATACAACAGGACATGGAAATAAAGTTAATAATTTTTTATAATTTAATAAAGTAATTTACTCAAATTGCATGCATGAATGTATGTACAAAAAGGTCTAAATGTACATTACCATTCAAAATTTTAAGATTTTTTTTTTTAGTTTTTGAAAGAAGACTGCATTTGTTTGATCAATATTACAGTAAAAAATATATGAAATCTTATTACAATTTAAAGCAACTGTTTTCTATTTGAATATATTTAAAGATGTAATTTGTAGTTGAATTTTCAGCATCATTACTCCAGTCTTCAGTGTCACATGATCCTCTAGAAATCATTCTAATATGCTGATTTGCTCAAGAAACATTTCTTTTCATTATCAGTGTTGAAAACAGTTGTGCTGCGTAATATTCTTATAAATAGAATATTAATATTCTTATAAATAGAAAATTAAAAACTGCATTTATTTGAAACTGAAATCTTTTATAATATTAAAAATGTCTTTACATCACTTTAGTGCATCTTTGTTAAATAAAAGTATTCATGTCTTTCAAAACAAAAACTGTAGTGTAATGTAGTTGTCTCTGACAGTCTACATTTATTATGGTCAAAATACACAAAACTTGAATTGTTCCCCTTTTTTATTTCAGAATTAAAATCATTCAGTTTTAAATACTATATTTCAGCTCAACTAGACGTATCCCCTTTTTTTCGTTTCAGAAATCTGGGCACGTTATTATAAAGCGAGGAGAGGATCTTAAAGTTTCTTTTGTGCCTTTAAAAAAGCACTTTAAAACCCATCATTAAGAGCAATCAGGCTGATAGGTGGCCTATTTTAACCAGTAATCTTGTGCAAAGTCGTGTCTGCTGAAGACTGACTAAAACAGCCTTTTTACATTTTATTCTACATCAATCTAACAGCAGCTCTTGACAAATGAGTCTGACCTTCTGGCTGACGCAGTCTCGCCGATAATGATAAGCTTTTGCTTCCTCCCGTCTCTTGCGCTCTCCGCAGGTTGTGGGTGTTTTCATCTGGTTTGGCGTGATGCCGCCACACACCACCGTGGACTACGAGGAGCAGCGGCCGCCCAATCCAGAGTTGGCACGTGGCATCTTGAAGTGTGACATGTCTGATCTGTCGCTCATCTGTTGCCTGAGCTACAGCATCGTGCTGATGGTCACATGCACTGTCTACGCGGTCAAGAGCAGAGGTGTGCCTGAGACTTTCAACGAAGCTAAACCCATCGGCTTCACCATGTATACCACCTGCATTGTCTGGCTGGCGTTTGTGCCTATTTTCTTTGGCACAGCACAGTCCACTGAGAAGGTGAGATGTGCGTTATAATGTGATTGATTATTCATGTTGTTAAACAAATGGTTCTCCCAAAAATGCAAATCATTTACTCACCATCATGTCGTTCCAATCCTGTATGTGGAACACAAAAGGAGATATTTGCAAGACTTTACATCCTACTGTTCCATAGTTTCAGGGTCAGTATTTTTATTTTATTATTATCAATAATTTGATAATCAGATCAATTATTTCATTAAATTGATCAAAAGTAACAGAAAAGACATTTATAATGTTAGAAAGATTTCTATTTCAAGTAAATAAAAAAGCTGTTCTTTTTACTCATCAAACAATCCTGAAAAAAATGTATCACCAATTCCATAAAAATATTAAGAAACACAATTAGAAATGTTTCTTGTGCAACAAATCAGCATATTAGAACGATTTCTGAAGGATCATGTGACACTGAAGACTGGAGTAAGACAGCTTTGTATGTCAGGAATTTGATAATATATTCAAATACAAAACATTTTAAATTTTAATAATATTTCACAATATTACTGTTTTACTGTATTTTTTGCATAAAATTCTTTCAAAAGCATTAAAAAAAATCTTACTGACCCCAAACTTTTAAACGGTAGTGTATAAAGTGACAAAATGCACCATAAAAGTGGTTCAACAGACTCATGCTCAATATTCCACATCTTCTGAAATACTATGAAAGCTTTTTGTGAGAAACAAACTGAAATTGAAGTTCCTCAAATGCTCAAATCATATGCACATATTCAAACTTAGCATGCCAATGCATCTTCCCAGTTTTATGTCACTGCCGTGTAACACCATACGGCAAGTTTGAACATGGAGAAGTGCAAATGAGACCTTTGGGATGGTTTGAGGTTGAATTTGACCTCATTTTCCATGTCCTGATGAAAAAGCCTCCTCAGAAGTGGATTCCAGTGGTGTTTTAGGAGAGGAGTAATCCTCCACTTTCCCATTTAAAGGATTAGTTCACTTCAGAATTAAAATTTCCTGCTAATTTGCTCACCCCCATGTCATCCAAGATGTTCATGTCTTGCTTTCTTCAGTCGAAAAGAAATTAAGGTTTTTGAGGAAAACATTCCAGGATTTTTCTCCATATTGTGGACTTCAACAGTTATGTAATTACGTAATCACGTTGGAAAGGTAACGCGTGACGTAGGCGGAAGTGCTGATCCAGTGTCTACAAAGTGAACGTGCAAAGACTAAGTCAAACCCCCTTTACAAAAAAAAGGTAAAACAACAATGTCGGATGAGTTTGAAGTTGGAGGAGAAAATGAGATGGAGTTTTTCACCCTGCGTCACGCTTGACCTTTCCAACATGATTACGTAATTCAAACCGCATCGCAGAGCAGTGCAATATGAGCATTTGTGGTTAAAATGTATATACATTTTTATTGTTTTTAGAAAATGACCGTTCATTTTGCTAGATATGAACGAATGTGCATCATCTGGGATTGAGTAGAGCCATTTGAAGCTGCACTGAAACTGCAGTTTGGACCTTCAACCTGGTTGGTAACTGTTGACGTCCACTATGAGAAAAATCCTGGAATATTTTCCTCAAAAACTTTAAATTCTTTTCTTTGACTGAAGAAAGAAAGACATGGGGGTGAGTAAATTTTCAGGACATTTTAACTGTGAAGTGAACTAATCCATTAATATACTATTTCATGGAAGAATATGTCATACTATGAAAACAAAATCTGTTGCAAATGCTGTTTTGTATGGAAGTGTTTTTCATCATTACCTGGTGGTGTTGCTAGTTGCTTCTGTGTTAATGTTCTTGTATAAAAAACTGTAATGCTTTTCTCATACATTTACAATGGGACAGAGAGCAATACTACGCATGAAAGATTCAGATGTTGCCTTTTCCATCTTCAAAACACAATTTATAGAAATGCAACACCATCTCTCTGTGAAACAAGTTCCAGTATTTACACCACAGTTCTGCTCCAACCCAGCAACAAAAGAGCGAAGCTTAGTTGCCATTTAAGTCCTTAAGTAGAAAATTATGTGAAATGAAGTCATTTCAATATGAAGGCATTGAAGTAAGCAACAACCTGCCAGGCTCACGATAACAAGTCCAAGTTGTATTGCTCACAGTTTCTCTTTTGAAGAGGCCTTTGATATGGCAGACATGGAAAGGGATGAGATGTGAAAAAAACAACATTTCATTTCTCCCCTTTATCTCCCAAAGACACACCATGACACAGAGACAAAGACTCTTCCACCCACCAATGAGGTTCCGGGGGTTTGACTGTGGGAGGAGGTTGATAACGGGAGTGTTTGGGAGCCTGAAAGACAATGTCGACCCATCTTAATAAAGCCAGAAGCCTCGTCAGCGGGAATTAGGAATTAGAGCATTATTTAATGCTGCATAGATTAAACGACCCAGGTAGCTTCCCACTGACATGCCGTTTAATGCACCGCACTAATACTATATGTGTCATTTCCTGGTGAGCACTCTTGGGTGGGCAGGTGCTCTTTTATTTGGCTTTGGCAGCCACATATGATGAACATTGTGAATGTTTATATTGATGCATTGCCATGGACTGTCCAAAGGAGGATTTTATTACTCAAAGGTTGTGTTTTCATAGCTCAGAAGGCCTTAAGGATGTTTAATTTAAGCATCACATTTGATGTTTCTTCTGTTAATTTTAGGAAACAAGAGCGATTAAAATGAATGTGTATACACCATTAATACACTACCATTCAACAGTTTGGAGTAAGAAAGGTTTTTAAAAACATTAAACATTAATACTTTTATTCAGCAAGGATTCTTAAGTTGATCAAAAGTGACAAAATATTATTCTGTTTATTCAAACTATCAATCTATTTCAAATAAATGCTTTTCTTTTGAACTTTCTATTCATAAAAATGCTGAAAAAAATGTATCACGGTTTCCAAAAAAATATTAGGTAGCAAAACTGTTTCTTGATCACCAAATTCAACTTTGAACAAGGAATAAATTACATTTTAAAGTGTATTCAGATAGAAAACTGTTGTAATAATATTTTACAATATTACTGTTTTAATGCATTTTTGATTAAATAAAATGCAGCCTTGGTAAGCGTAAGAGACTTAAAAAAAAAATTAAGAAAACAGACCCCAAACTTTTGAATGGTATTGAATAATATGTTTATATATATATAATATGTTTCTAATTTTATGTTAATACGAATGAATAATTATCTCTTTGTCTTTAAAAAATTGTACAAAATAAATAAATAAATAAGAAAGAAAGAAAGAAAGAAAGAAAGAAAGAAAGAAAGAAAGAAAGAAAGAAAGAAAGAAAGAAAGAAAGAAAGAAAGAAAGAAAGAAAGAAAGAAAGAAAGAAAATAATTTATATAATTACACATTTTTATAATTTGGTCTTGGAAGAATCTGATGAGAAATATTTGAGTTCATATTGAAATTACTTTGAGTTTTGCAAATTAGTTTAGCAAGTCTTTTTAGCATAGTTGAGATCTCTTCTGAAGCTCTGAGATTACTAGAATCTATCAAGAGAAAATAAAAAATAAACAGAAGACAAAACTCCCCATTTCTTCTCCATTTAGTCTCATGTCTATCTAGGAATAACTGAGATATTAAAGGGAGAGTTCACCCAAAAATTCTCTCATCATTTATTGAACCTCATGCGTTCCCCAATGTGTATGACTTTCTTTCTTTAGATAAAAACAAACAATATTTTTTAGGAAAATAATCAATTTCTGTGAGACCATATAAGGCAAGTGAATGGCTGCTGCTCGGTTGACGCTAGAAAAATCACACACACACCAATCCATATGACCCCAATGGGTGAATCAATGTCTGTGTGATAGAACTGTTTGTGTTTATCTGAAGAAAGAAAGTCATACACATTGGGGATGGCATGAGGGTGAGTAAATGATGAGAGAATTTTCATTTTTGGGTGAACTATCCCTTTAAAATGATCTCAGTTGTGATCTAATAGGGTCTTTCAAAAGATTTTTGCTTTAACGTATTCAGCATTCATCTGATCATTCAGATGACTCTGTCATATTTAACTCTTGACGTTCCGTTTCCTGTGTTTGATCTAGATGTTCATCCAGACAACGACACTGACCGTGTCCATGAGTCTGAGTGCCTCCGTGTCCCTGGGGATGCTCTACATACCGAAAGTCTACGTCATCGTCTTCCACCCGGAGCAGAACGTGCAGAAGCGCAAGCGCAGCTTCAAGGCTGTGGTGCAAGCCGCCACCATGTCCTCACGCCTCTCGCAGAAATCCATCAATGACAAGCAGAACGGAGAGACCAAGATCGAGCCAGACAGGTCACAGTAGCAGGTAACAGCCACGCTCAGATTCTTGGAAAAGTGAAAGGAGTCTGTTCTGAATATCCTGAGATGCCATTGAAGCCTGGAAGAGTGATACAAATAAAGCCGGGTACACACTGTACGATTTATAAAAGTCCTTTACGACTGTTGCTTGTCAGACTGTATGAACATGATCCTCGCTGTAAGCCATGTCACACTGTGGGATCTCAGTTGACGCACGTCCGGAGTTTTACATCATCAATCCGTGACACGTTCAGTGACGTGAGCTGCATTTACATGCGGGATAAAAATGGTGGCTAGCAGACAAAAACAATCTCTAGCATTAATTTTGATCACTGGAAAAAAGTTTTTATTAATATTTTACATTTATTCATTTGGCAGACGCTTTTATCCAAAGGGAGAAATGTTGTCTAAATGTTGTCTAAATGTTACTTTAAGTTTTCATTTTAAATTTAGTTAAATTTTTTAGAATTTTTTGTTATGTGCTTCTGTCATTTTTATTAGTTTTTTTTATATTACTATTTAGGTTTCATTTATTTTAATTTCAGTTTTAGTGTTTCCAGATAGTATTTTAGTGGCATTTAGACAACATTTCTAATTTTCGTTTAGCTTTTCATCTAATATTTACATTTTATTTCAGCTTTATTTCAATTAACAATAAATGTTTTAATAGTTTTAGTTTTAGTTAACAATAATAACCCTGCATATTATTGCTTTAAAAGATTAGTTCACTTTAAAATTAAAAGTACCCCATGATTCACTCGCGCTCAAGCCATCCTAGGTGTATATGACTTTCTTCTTTCTGATAAACACAATCGGAGATATATTAATAATCACCCTGATGCTCCAAAGCTTTATAATGACAGTGCACGCTCAAAAAAGTGCATCAATCATAAACGTACTCCACATGGCTCCGGGGGGTTAATAAAGGCCTCCTGAAGCATTTGTGTAAGAAAAATATCCATATTTAACAAGTTAAGAAGTAAAATATCTAGCTTCTGCCAGACCGCCTTCCATATTCAACTTACAAAGAAAGTGTAAAACTCATGGGGTAATTTTCATTTTAAAGTGAACTAATCCTTTAAGCGATCAGATTTCTCATTTTCATTAGACAATAAAATGGTTAAAAAACCCATAGACTTTAATCAGGGTAGCGCCATATTATATTTTTGACAGAAATGAAAATGAGTCTGTAAGGGATAGAACAGTGTGTTCAATAGATTGCACTGTTGTTTAACAAAATACAGATTGTTCAGCTGACGAAACGTCTTTCTGAGAAAACAACTTCAAAAACAAACAATCCATATAAAAGCAATAAGCCCCAAGAAGCCGTGGTTTACAGTGAATTTGTAACAGCTAAGGGGCGTTGTTAGGCACGATGTGGAGGGGAGTTTCTGTTATAAATTCACTGTAAACCACAGCTTCACTTATTGCTTTTATAAAATGGTTACCACACAATACAAATAATAAAGCCAAAAAATATGTATCAGTGAAACTTTCATGAAGTAAAATCATTTTTCCTTCCGCTGGAAAAAATAGTCCCTGACTGTGAACAGCAACAGAAGTTACATTTATTATGCCATTAGGTGGGAGCAAAGATTGTCTTTATGAGCGAGTCACTCAGTCGAAAAGACTTTTATAGTGAAACTTGTTGTGAACACGGAACAAGACGAAAATGACAAATGCTTTGACTAGCGCTGTCAGTGTCAGCAGGGCACGGAAAACCCATTAAATGTTAAAGGTGCCATTGAATGTTTTTTTACAAGATGTAATATAAGTCTAAGGTGTCCCCTGAATGTGTCTGTGAGGTTTCAGCTCAAAATACCCCATAGATTTTTTTTATTCATTTTTTTAACTGCCTATTTTGGGGCATAATTAGAAATGCGCCGATTCAGGCTGCGGCCCCTTTAATTGCTCGAGCTCTCGACTCTATCATTGCATAAACAAAGTTCACACAGCTAATATAACCCTCAAAATGGATCTTTACAAAGTGTTTGTCATGCATGCTGCATGCATACATCGGATCCTGTGAGTATAGTATTTATTTGTATGTTTACATTTGATTCTGAATGAGTTTGATAGTGCTCCGTGGCTAAAGCTAACATTACACACTGTTGGAGAGATTTATAAAGAATGAAGATGTGTTTATGAATTATACAGACTGCAAGTGTTTAATAATGAAAATAATGACAGTCTTGTCTCCGTGAATACAGTAAGAAACGATGGTAACTTTAAAAACATTTAACAGTACATTAGCAACATGCTAACGAAACAGTTTACAAATATCACTAAAAATATCATATCATGGATCATGTCAGTTATTATCGCTCCAACTGCCATTTTTCGCTATTGTTCTTGCTTGCTTACCTAGTCTGATGATTCAGCTGTGCACAGATCCAGACGTTAATACTGGCTGCCCTCGTCTAATGCCTTGAACATGGGCTGGCATATGCAAATATTGGGGGCGTACATATTAATGATCCCGACTGTTACGTAACAACTTACGTTGAGATTCGCCTGTTCTTCGGAGGTCTTTTAAACAAATGCGATTTATATAAGAAGGAGGAAACAATGGTGTTTGAGACTTACTGTATGTCATTTCCATGTACTGAACTCTTGTTATTTAACTATGCTGAGGTAAATTAAATTTTTAATTCTAGAGCACCTTTAAAAGGACAAGATCGCAGTGGACATTCAGGCTACGTCTACACTAATCCGGATATATTTGAAAACAGAGTTTTCGTCTAAAAACGCTCCGCGTCCACACTATCATTTTCAAATGTTTTCCAAAAGTTGCTCATCCACACTGAAACGTATGAAAACACTTACATCCCCCTACTGCGCATGAGTAAAGCTTCGACTTGCGTCATTCCCGCTAGGCGTTTATTTACTTTCCGGCTCTTTTAAACTTTGAGGCAATGTTGAGGAAAGGCACTGAGTTTTTTAAATGGACCGACAGTGAGGTGGAGTTGTTGCTGCGAGTAACACAGGAGTATAAAGTGGCCAAAGCAAGCGAGAATGTAGACTGGGAGACGTGTCTTGGCTGAATTGGTCATATGACTGCATCACATGACTAAAAATGCGTCATCGTATTCAAAAGCCTCCGTTTTCACAGTCCACACTACGACGCAAAGACGGCGTTTTCAAATTTATCCGCTTTGGAGAGCGTTTTCCAAAAGCTATATTTTCGTTGACTTAAAACGCTGTCTCAGTGTGGACGGAAGGCCAAAACAGAGAGAAAAATATACGTTTTCAAACGAAAACGTATTAGTGTGGACATGGCCTTAAACAGATTTTTTTATTATGAACATAGGACTGACCTGAAAGAAAATGCAAAATCTGAATGCAGGTAAAACACTCGGCCACTCGATATCACTCTCACAATACTCTTCTGCATAATGCAGTAAGCTTCAATGAACAAAATCAATTGAGAACAAACATATGTTTACCATGTTGCTAAGAGTGGTTGCTAAGACAGACTTAGCAACATACACACTCAGTGGTGCATCGATACTTATGTAATGCGGTCAATGCGGCTCAAAACGCGGCTCAACCAATTAGAATCAATCCCTCACAGCCTTGTTTTCATCCGCGTTAAATTCAATATGGCATCTAACCTGACTAAAATACTAAAATTGCTGGTTAATTCTAACCTGGCATCTATTGACAGAGAGAACCGTAATTTCTAGGATATTAAAGCGACTTGTCTGATCACCCTAGCATCCATCTATCAACACCACAACAACTAATCAACTGCGTAGGAATGCACTAAAAACATTCAGAACACCATAAAGCCCTGGCAACTACCCACGTAGCATTTTTATACTGTGTTTAGATTCTGCTGTGAATTCATATTTGCTGAAAAAAGAAAACTGGACTTTTATGGCTTTTGAATGACTTATACCAGGAGATCTGCTGAGAAATACTGCTCCATAATATATTTCATTGCAATAAACTATCCTCAAAGCTTCCAAGATGGGATTGTTAGGGAACTCGATGCTTTAAATCCAATATTTAAGGTGCCCTGAATCTTTTTACGTGAGTTGTATTGAGTGCCCCCTCACATTTTTATATCCATAACATCTCCCTCTCTCTCTCTTCCTCTTCCTCTTTTAAATTGCAGTGAAATGCTTTTGGGTTTATTTTCCACTTGTTCTCTATCTCTGCAAGCACACATTTGCTTCCTCAACACATGCAGTTTGAAGCAGCACATCTCATTACTTTCATATTACTGAGCTTTTGGACGCAAAAAAATCACTAAGCCTGCACAAAATTCTTGAAATGATGCTTGTTGATATGGATATTTCTCTGCATTGCAATATTTTGGTGCACAAGCGAAGAAACTGGAAGGAGAAAATTAATTATGAAAAGTATGTGGATAGAAGTGTATTGAATATGATTAATTTATGGTTTTTATGAATGCATTTATTAATAAAACAAATGCTAAATAATCTATTATATATTATGAGTTCTTTTTCTGTTCTCTCCCCTTATAATTTTGCCGTATGACAACTAGTCCGGTGTCCTTTTTTTACATTTTTGCCTTTATTTAATTTTATGTACTATAGTTCAAATGTTTGGGGTCAGTAAGATTTTTAAAATCTTTTTGAAAGAAGTCTATTTTTACCAAGGCTACAATTATTTGGTCAAAAATACATGAAAAAAATAACTGTTTTCTATTTGAAAATATTTTACAATGTAATTTTTTCCTGTGATTCAAAGCTGAATTTTCAGCATCATTACTCCAGTCTTCAGTGTCACATGATCCTTCAGAAATCATTCTAATATGCTGATTTGCTGCTCATGAAACATTTCTTATTATTATCAATGTTGAAACGGATTATTTTTTTTCCTTTTTTTTCAGGATTCTTTGATGAATAGAAAGTTCAAAAGAACAGCATTTTTTTTTTAAATTCAGTCCCTCCAGGATTTCACGATTTCGCAGAATTAATAGCATCGCTGTGAAATCTCATGAGAAGCATTCACATACATAGCAGAATTTTAAACCACAGATATCAGATCAAACAGTTTCCACGTTGGCACTGTTTGATCTGATATCTGTGGTTTAAAATTCTGCGATGAATGTGAATGCTTCTCACGAGATTTCACAGCGATGCTATTAATTCTGCGGTGAATTCAAGCACTTTCTTCTCAACGCTGTGTAATCTGGAAACCATGATAAACATTGTGCCACTAACATTAACATAAATAACTTGTGGCAGGAATGGTCTTGGTTTTCGAGTGCTTTTAAGTGCTTCACACAACTTTTCCCAGCACTTCAAAGCTTTAAATATTGCCCAATTTGAATGTTATTTTTAATGTGATGTCCAAAACATTATTTGTTCATCCTTCATAGTTTGTCCCCATGTGTAAAACAAAAAGGTGTCATGATGTAGGAAAGCAAACACTTATTTAGGAATAAAAAAGTAAAAATTACCACTGTACTAGATGCTGCAGAGGAGCACTTATTGGCTTATTAGCCATTTCCACTAGTATATATTTTTAATATTTATTAATAATAAAATAAAAGTTAATATCTGCATCTCAACTCAAGCTCAGTGCATGTCTGCCAAATCAAGGAGCTGGTGCCACCTTAGAACTTAAAGGGTTAGTTCACCCAAAAAGAAAATTCTGTCATAATTGTCAATTCCGTTCCACACCCGTAAGACCTTCGTTCATCTTCAGAACACAAATTAAGATATTTTTGATAAAATCCGATGGCTCAGTGAGGCCTGCATTGACAGCAAGTTAATTTACACTTTCAGATGCCCAGAAAGCTACTAAAGACATATTTAAAACAGTTCATGTGACTACAGTGGTTCAATCTTAATGTTGACAAAAATACTTTTTGTGCGCCTAAAAAAAAAGAAATAACGACTTCATTCAACAGTATCTAGGGATGGGCGATTTTAAAACACTGCTTTATGAAGCTTCGCAGCTTTACGAATCTTTTGTTTTGAATCAGTGGTTCGGAGCGTGTATCAAACTGCCAAAGTCACATGATTTCAGTAAACGAGGGTTTGTTACGTCATAAGCGTTTCGAAATTTCAATGGTTCACCACTGGGGGGTGATGATCTCTGTGAACCCATGAAAACATGCTGTAAATATTACCACAGCTTCGCAAATTCAGTCATTTTAGACCGCAAAAATCAGAAAAAAGTCCTGTGAAATCCTCGAAGAACTGAAAATTGAAATCTTTTGTAACATTATAAATGTCTTTACTGTCACTTTTGATCTAATGTATCCTTGCTGAATGAAAGTGTTAATGAGTGCTAATCTTAGATAGTATAGGCATTTTTAAAGCTGGTTAGTTAAAAGCCACCAGTTTGTACATATAATGCTATTTCTTTTGCAGAACAATAGCAGATAGCAGGTAACTTCACCGACCGCAAAACACTATATAGTGCTGAACTGTGCGGTTCAGTCATTGCAGAAACAAAAGCAAGCGCAAATCATCAGCTTGACAGTTGATTGACAGTCATAAGCAGTGATCTGTGTGCTGTTAGCTGCAGTGATCCCTGAAGAGGAGAGTTAGCGATGTCTCACAATTGCCCTATCGCTCCTGCGCCCTCAAACAAGGGATTTTACCCCCGGCTACTACAGACAGACAGTTTCTCATGTCAGTGCAGGTTAAATCACTGGACAAAAAGGCATCTGCTAAAGTAACTGCCCTCATTGTATAGACATTTACAGGCTCTTGCATCTTTTTTTGTTTGTTTTTGTTATTATTTTAAGCAATTGATAAGTTTTTTTCATAAAATGTCATTGTTGTTCATACTGAAGGTCAGTGTTGAGGAAAGTTACTTTTAAAAGTAATGCATTACTATATTGCGTTACGTTTGCGTCTTAGTTACTTTTTATGGAAAGGAATGTTTTATGTTACTTTGTGTTACTATAGCCTCTTTCACATAGAGATTCCGGAAAATGCACGAATAATGTGTCCCGGGATTTGTCCTGGTATCATTTGATTTTGGTTCATTCACACTGCCAGTGATTTTCTGGGCTGGACTTTCTTGTTTGTTTTTTAATAACAAAAAAAGTTCTGTTTTTGTCAAATTTAAAGGCCCTTTCACATCAAAAGAGTCTGTGAGTTTTGTATGGGCAAAATGGAAAATTCAGATTTGCCATTGTTATCCTACTACTACTATTGCAAATAATGGCATAAAAATGAATAACAGACATCATCTCTGAGAAAGATTTCTTCTGCCTGAAGCACAATTTTGAGAGTATTCCCTCACTGCTATCAAAAATGCCTATTATAACTGCCATCTATTGATGTAACCATGAGAAGGCTGTATTTGCCTCTACTAGAATATACTGCATTCATAGGAAATGTGACCGAAACCCTCCAGGACTTGAGTAATAAAGGAAAAACACCCACATATACCACAAGAAGCGTTCGTGTGTGTGTGTGTGTTTTTCTTTGTGTGTCAAAGGAGCATTCAGCAGCATGATATAAAAACATCACAGATCTATTCAGAGCAGACACACTAGATGTGATGGCACATCTTGTTTTTTCTCCCGATCTGTCATTCGTGGGTGTTGCTTACAAGAGGAAGTTAAGGGAGATAAACAACATGTCAGCAAGTCACACTTTTCATGTCCAGAAGCCATATCCTTTTCACTTTGTCATACAACATTTTAGTTGTTGCTTGACCTTTTTTGCCCAGACTTGTGCCACAAAAGTGCTCTGTTTGATTTGATCTATTTATCTATCTATCTATCTATCTGGGGTGTAACGGTACATTTCGGTACATAGTCAGACAATGAATAGTCAGTCAGTCACAGGCGTAGAAGAAAAAGAACAGACGATCTAGATATGCATGTAATCTCTGAACCAGTTTTTCAACTGCGGAATGACAACAATAAAACAGCTTGAGAATAATATCTCACATAGCATTACATTTACCTCAGGCAAGTCATTTAGTGTCCACAGCATGCTAGTTCACTAAATATATGCATTATATTAGCTTATATATTCATTATATTGAATATGTTTTAATTGATATTAGTAAATATATTCATTATATTTACTTTACCTGTTAGTAATGTCTTAATTATTAAATATGTTAAAATCAATTTTATTACAGTAACTGTGTAAATGATTAATAAATGAGTAATAATTTGATTGCAAAACCTGCCTTTTGTGTAATTTACATGTGCAATTATGTGCAATTTACTTTTTTTTTTATTTGACTGTTGATTATTAAATCTAAAAATAAATAGCAACTGAATTTAATAGTTTGGCCTATGTTAATTGTAACCTTTAATATTATAGTAGTGAAATAGATTTTTTATCCTTAAGAAAATGTTAATTATAACTGAATTTATTTAAAGAGAGAGACACAATTTGTTCAATAAACCAATGTTTAAATAAAAAAGAAAAAAGCAATTTTATATTTAGTGTCCTTCCCCCTGCTGTACTGAACTTGTACTGAACCGTGACCTCAATACCGAGGTATGTACCAAACCATCATGTTTGTTTACCATTACACCCCTAATATCTATCTATCTATCTATCTACACACACACACATAGAAAATGGTTATTTTAAATGGTAATATTTCTCAATAATACTGTTTTACAGTGTTTTTGATCAAATAAATGCAGCCTTGGTGAGCAGAAGAGACTTCTAATCTTACAGACCCCAAACGTTTGATCAGTAGCATATACAGTGGGTACGGAAAGTATTCAATTTTTCACTCTTTGTTATATTGCAGCCATTTGCTAAAATCATTTAAGTTCATTTTTTCCCTCATTAATGTACACACAGTACCCCGTATTGACAAAAAAACACAGAATTGTTGACATTTTTGCAGATTTATTAAAAAAGAAAAACTGAAATATCACATGGTCCTAAGTGTTCAGACCCTTTGCTCAGTATTTAGTAGAAGCACACTTTTGATCTATTACAGCCATGAGTCTTTTTGTAAAAGATGCAACAAGTTTTTCACACCTGGATTTGGGGATCCTCTGCCATTCCTCCTTGCAGATCCTCTCCAGTTCTGTCAGGTTGGATGGTAAACGTTGGTGGACAGCCATTTTTAGGTCTCTCCAGAGATGCTCAATTGGGTTTAAGTCAGGGCTCTGGCTGGGCCATTCAAGAACAGTCACGGAGTTGTTGTGAAGCCACTCCTTCATTATTTTAGCTGTGTGCTTAGGGTCATTGTCTTTTTGGAAGGTAAACCTTCGGCCCAGTCTGAGGTCCTGAGCACTCTGGAGAAGGTTTTCGTCCAGGATATCCCTGTACTTGGCCGCATTCATCTTTCCCACGATTGCAACCAGTCGTCCTGTCCCAGCAGCTGAAAAACACCCCCACAGCATGATGCTGCCACCACCATGCTTCACTGTTGGGACTGTATTGGACAGGTGATGAGCAGTGCCTGGTTTTCTCAACACATACCGCTTAGAATTAAGGCCAAAAAGTTCTATCTTGGTCTCATCAGACCAGAATCTTATTTCTCACCACCTTGGCAAACTCCATGCGGGCTTTCATGTGTCTTGCACTGAGGAGAGGCTTCCGTAGGCTTCCACTCTGCCATAAAGCCCTGACTGGTGGAGGTCTGCAGTGATGGTTGACTTTCTACAACTTTCTCCCATCTCCCGACTGCATCTCTGGAGCACAGCCACAGTGATCTTTGGGTTCTTCTTTACCTCTCTCACCAAGGCTCTTCTCCCCCGATAGCTCAGTTTGGCCGGATGGCCAGCTCTAGGAAGGGTTCTGGTCGTCCCAAACGTCTTCCATTTAAGGATTATGGAGGCCACTGTGCTCTTAGGAACCTTAAGTGCAGCAGAATTTTTTTTGTAACCATGGCCAGATCTGTGCCTTGCCACAATACGGTCTCTGAGCTCTTCAGGCAGTTCATTTGACCTCATGATTCTCATTTGCTCTAACATGCACTGTGAGCTGTAAGGTCTTATATAGACAGGTGTGTGGCTTTAATCAAGTCCAATCAGTATAATCAAACACAGCTGGACTCAAATGAAGGTGTAGAACCATCTCAAGGATGATCAGAAGAAATGGACAGCACCTGAGTTAAATATATGAGTGTCACAGCAAAGGGTCTGAATACTTAGGACCATGTGATATTTGAGTTTTTCTTTTTTAATAAATCTGCAAAAATGTCAATAATTCTGTGTTTTTTTTGTCAATACGGGGTGCTGTGTGTACATTAATGAGGAAAAAAATGAACTTAAATGATTTTAGCAAATGGCTGCAATATAACAAAGAGTGAAAAATTTAAGGGGGTCTAAATACTTTCTGTACCCACTGTATATAAGATGCTTTTTTTTCCAGAATCATGCTAACCAGGCAATCCTTGCTGCCTGGTTTGAGGCTATTTTACATTTTTAGCAGACAGTTTGTCTCTACTTTGATGCAATCTTTGTAGGAACCCTTTAAAAAGCGCAAACCCAGCCTACTTTTTTTGCTGAGTGTTGCTGAGTTTCTCTTATTCACAGATCTGTCTTTGCACTTACAGGTGACCCTTGGAACAGCTGTGTGGATCTCAAATCACTGAGGAAGAGTCTAAGGGAGAGTTTTGCTGTGTTGTATTTTGTGATGCCAGGTGAGGACGTTAATAAAGCCGATGTTACTGACTGTGAAGCACAAACTGCTAACACTGCGAACAGAAAATACTTTATTGAGCATCTTTGTCGAACACTTGAAATGCTTCATAGATAGAATGTGTCCAAGAGCCTTCCTCATCCAGAAGATTTGCAGATAGCACAATGCGATTTGGAAAAATCTCTTGTTGTCCCATTTTTACCTCAGAATGTGTTTATTGTGTGGTTATTGTGTTAAGGTTTTAGCATGAGATGTTTACAGTGGTGCAACTTTGGACATGCACACACTGGCCAAGTAAAAACCCAATGAAAGACCACCAGATTTGATAAAAATACGGAAGAAAAACTCTCCTCACCTTTAACCGTACAGCAAAGTCACTGCTTTATCATCTCCGACTGTGTCATAATACACAATTTTATTTTAGATTATAAGCTCAAAGAATGAATTAGACACTATTTTGAGCCAGTTGTGTATTTGATAGCTTTGTGCATCTTCTATATCTGATATTTATTTAAACGATTCTAACTAGATGTTAATTAGATTCTCATTTTATTTCATTTTTATTTTCATATAATGTATGTATTTATTTAATGATTGATCTCCTTGGCCAAAGACATGTTGGTGCTTTTATAAAGAGATGTATAGGAAAGAAAAAGATTTCAGAACTGAATATCGACAGAGCATCCAGAATGCACCATGTTAAAGAATAATGTACAGTTCAACTTGTTAAACAATGTAAATAGAGGAATCTGGAGTTTTAATGGATGTATGTATTATTTTGTGTGTTCTGAGGCGGTTATTTTGTGTTTGACTGACAACATGCATGGGAAACTCTATCTGAAAAGTCTTATTGTGTTACATGAGTAACATGACTGCTGTGTGTTTTTTCCACATCACATTAAAGAAATGTCAGTTTACGTCTTTCTGTTTTTTACCTCGGTGTTTTTGGATGTTCATATATTCTGCTGATGCTCTACATTGCTTAAAGGGTAGGCAATTTCGAATAGCAATAGCCCGAGCGCTCTGCAAAGCGAGAGATGCCGTTAAATTACCTCATGTCTCAAAGAAAGCACATAACATTACAATAATAATGAACATAAACAACTTACAGAGCTCTTACTTGTACCACCTGACTGCTGCAGAATCATTTCGCCGTTGATAGTGTTGACATAGAAATGCATAAATCTGAGTCTGAGGATGTGAACAGCACAGGTTGCCATCTAGTAATTACGGTTACGGCATGGCGTGAATGCAGCACAAGCTGTTGTTTTGGTTCAGGAGGAGCTGTAAAAGATGACTGCTGTTTGTTTTTGGCTCTCGGTGACTGTCTGTCTTCAAGGTTTTCACAACAAAACCATCCCAATTGCTACTCAAAACTAGCCTAATCACATTTTCAGTGGGGTCCCCTGGTAAAAATTGCGTTCCTGGGGGTAAAATCTGCATTTTTGGTGGGCTTTCCCTGGTAAAATTTGCATTCCAGGAGATAAATATCATGTTATTTGGGGTCGCTTCCACCTGCAGACATGAAAAACAGTGTTAAAGGAGCCCAATTCCACGGGAAAACCGCAGACTTGGCAACACTGCTCTGCATAGCCTTACGGAACGCGCTGATGACGCGTGATGTCTGGGTGCGCGGAGGTATGGAAATACATATGTTGACAGGCAGGTAGGACATCATATATCATCATATCATATTTTTTCGTCTTCCACAGAAGATATATGTACATGATTTAATATCTAGACCACTTCTATTATTGATTGCTATCAGGATGTGAAGAGAGTTTCAACCAGTATAACAAAAAAATTGCCTACCCTACCTTTAAGTACATGCAACACTACAACACTGGCAGTGTCTATATAAAGATGTCATATTTAAAGCAGTATTGATGTTGAATGGTACAATCCATAACAGAAAGAGCGAAGCAATCAATTATAATTAAAATTAATGCTGATGTCAGAAAGCCACAAGAATTCCTTTATGAAATAACAACAGTGGTTCGCTTCTGGGAATAAAACTCATTGTTTTCTGAATCGTTCTTAGTTCAGTGTTTCTGTTGACAAGAAAAGCTTCAATAAAGCCCTACAGCAAGATGTTTGATACATAGAAAATAATGTGATCACTGTGTGCTTTCACACGCACGCCTGAGAACAAAATAAATGTTTTAATATTGTTTTCTTTGCTACTATCGATGTTTTAAGGATCTATAATGTGTTTTTCGGTTTATTTCAGTGCACGCAACATCCTAATTTGCACACTTTCTATAAATTATATTTTTCCAAAGCTCTCTGACTTATTTCATATAAATATTATTTTATAGACAAATATTACATATTTCACCCAGAATGAACATTGTGTCATTATTTACTCACCCTCATGTTTTTTTCCAAACCCATATGCTATATGTTATAGTTTCATGGAAAACAACAGGAGAATCCTTACTCAATCAATCTAGATCACAAAACCATGAAGTCTGAATGATTTGTTCAGGAATCAGATTCACTCACAAACTCAATGACAGTTTACAATAAATAATAGCTTATTGTATGACTTAGAATATAGTGCACAAATCATATGGACTATCTTTCTGATATTTTATGATGCTTGGAGCTTGAAAGTGTAAAGGGTTAGTTCACCCAAAAATTAAAATTCTGCCATTAATTACTCACCCTCATGTCGTTCTAAACCCGTAAGACCTTCATTCATCTTCAGAACACAAATTAAGATATTTTTGATGAAATCCAAGAGGTTTCTGACTCCTGACACATTTAAACACTTTCAAGGTACTAAAGATTTTGTTAAAATAGTCCATGTGACTACAGCGGTTCAACCTTAATTTTATGAAGAGACGAGAATACTTTTTGTGCGCAAAAACAAAACAAAAATAATGACATTATTCAACAATATCTTCTCTTCTGTGTCATTCTCATACACTGTTTATGTTCAGCGCTTCCAGGTTCTACGTCAGAACGCCAACTCATTAGGGACTTTAAAGTGTTAGTTCACCCAAAAATGAAAATTATGTCATTAACGACTCACCCTCATGTCGTTTCAAACCCGTAAGACCTCCGTTCATCTTCGGAACACAGTTTAAGATATTTTAGATTTAGTCTGAGAGCTTTCAGTCCCTCCATTGAAAATGTATGTACGGTAGACTGTCCATGTCCAGAAAGGTAATAAAAACATCATCAAAGTAGTCCATGTGACATCAGTGGGTTAGTTAGAAGTTTTTGAAGCATCGAAAATACATTTTGGTCCAAAAATAACAAAAACTACGACTTTATTCAGCATTGTCTTCTCTTCCGGAATCCTTTCCATTGAATTGATTCCATTGAATCCTTTCATCTGTCGGGACATGGACAGTATACCGTCCATACATTTTCAATGGAGGGACAGAAAGCATTCGGACTAAATCTAAAATATCTCAAACTGTGTTCCGAAGATGAACGGAGGTCTACGGGTTTGGAACGACATGAGGGTGAGTCATTAATGACATCATTGTCATTTTTGGGGGAACTAACCCTTTAAGTTCCCATTCATTTTGATTGCATGGAAAAGAGAGACTTTTCACTATTTGGGTGAACTGTTCCTTTAATGATATCCCAGCTAACAAAAATATGTTCTAAGAACGCTTTGCTAATGTTCATATTAAGTTATGAAAATGTTATTTTTGATTGTTCTCTGAACATTCAGACAGTCCAGTTTTTTTTTTTTTTATGTTTTAAAAACTTTTTTTTCTTGGTTATGCGGATGTTAAGGGAACATTCCATTTTAGAATTTTGCAAACATTATAGGAATGTTACTTTTGAATGTTTCTGAACATTCTGAAAAAATGTTAGGCAAACTAAAACATTAAAAAAAAACTTCCATGAAAATTGTATAGGAACGTTTTTGTGCTATAAAAAAAAAAAAAAAAAAAAAAAAAAAGACAACATTAAGCAAACATTCTATTAACATTACTGGAAGAATGTTTGCTCATAACTTTGAGAGAAACTTGCCAGAACAATAGCCAAAGTTTTGAGAACATTCCCTGTTAGCTGGGATCAAGTTAGAACTTAAAATTTCACTTATAATAATGCATGCTCACACATAAGAGTCCAAGTTCTCATGCATTTTGCATGCACTACTATTGCTTTGTCACATGCAATGCACAAACCACTTTACTTGGGCATAAATATTAATGTGTGTTAAAGAGAATCATTCTGCCCTATTTACATAAGTGCTCAAATCATGTGTGACAGTATGTAGGTGAAAAAAACACCTAATGGTCCAGTAAAGATGGTGGATCTTGTTCTCTTTTACCACAAATGATCTCTCTTTCTCTATGTTGACGAGGAACCATTATGCTATTGCCAGCACAGTTACTCAGTCTGAGTGCCTTAACACTAAACCTAGATGACAGACATGTGCGCTGGAGGTGAAGAAATGATGACATCTGATGATGGGGCAATAGAGGACTAAACACAGACTGCTACCGAGAGACTGAAAGGCACTACAGAGTGAACATTCAGCACCAAATTATCAGCTGCTCTCAAATCAATCAGCCGTCAGTCAGAAATATGGAATTATGACAATGAGACATTTGCTGGCCTAAAGATTCAGGGGCAATGAGAAGTTCATGTTCTTTTTGTGCCAGGAGAATAGAATAAAAGAACAGAAATGACGTATTTTCATAGTGTTAACCCTTTCGCACGTAAGTTTCAAATATTCTGGCTGACCCCCCAGCGTGAGTTTTTTGAAGCGACCGTTATTTAGAACGTATCACTTTATGGTTTCCATGGTGACGCGTCATTGCTTGTTATGTGGCACACCGCAGCACTGTATGAATGATGATCTGCTTTCATTTCATTTTTCCTTTTTTATTCAAAATATTCACAAATTTGTTAACTATAGCATGAAATATCTAATATTCCGATTGCCAAATATGTGAAAGTGGATGTGTTTTGCTGCTTAAACACCTTTATAACGATCGCGTTAGTTGAGCCATATGAGCGATGGGTGCCGCCATGTTAGTTTGCACCGCGCAGAGAATCGGATCTGTTGGATTTACAACCCGTGAATTTATCCACTTCTCCCGAAATACATGAAAGTAAGTGTGCCGGTGAACTGGGGAAGAATAGAGTAAGCTTTTAAGTTACTTTCACAATCTGTATCTGATATGAATAAAACGTGTTGTCAAGTTAGAATGGAAAGGGTTGTTATTTCCGCTTCTATAGACATCATTGTGTATTTTACAAACTCTAAATATATTGTTTTGTTAGTACTCATGTGTATTTAAATGTCTGAAACCTGAAATGAACATTATTTGGTTGAAAACACTGCATATATGTGATATATGAAAAGCGCTGCGTGTGTCCGTCTCTGGTTTAGCGCCAGTTAAAGCGCGCACGCACATTTGAATTTGGCAGTTGATCACGTAATGCACTGAACGTTCTAATCACACCGGTGTGATCGTACGCTCCTGGGGCCAGCCAAGACTGATCACACCGGTGTGATCGTACGCGTCAAAGGGTTAAATAAGTGTTCTCAAAGTCCAGTCTGCACATCAGCTTTACTGTCAACACGACCTCAGGACCTACTGTATCACTTTAAAATCATCATCATCAGGAAGAAAACAACCAGTTTCCAAGCACTTGCAGCCTTGAGAACATCAGCTTAGGTCATTTTAGTTTTTATTAAATGGCATTTCTTAGAAAATCTCTAAAGTGTTCAAGGCAAATTTGAATAGTTTAACCATTTTAATCAGATTAAAAGGCCCTTAACTGATCAATAAAACAATCCATATCTGGGTTATTTGAGTATATTCGTTCTGTGACACGAGTCACCGATGGCCGTGTATTTTTGACAAACACTGCCACCTTGTGCCATATGCATCGTCCTACAGCCAAAACTTTAGGTTACTTACGTCGTCCCGGTTCTCTGACAGGAATTAAGTCATATTATTATTCAATATGTATATGTATTGTATTTTTGACTGTACATTAACTTTGTTGTTCTTTTGAAGTTCTAATATATATTTATATGTCATATTATTATTCGGCCGATACTGTCCAATTGTGAAGGATTCTGTGTTGGAATATTATAATTAGATCGTGATAAATAGGTTACAGTGTTGGGTAAGTTACTCTAAAAAAAAAAAAGTAATTAAAGCTGCTGTCCGTAACTTTTGTGTGTTCAAAATTTACAAAAATTATAAATTAGTGAATACACCATGAATTCATTTTCCAAACCGTGTTTTTGTATTATCCTAAATCACTACGGTACACCTATAATAACTGTTTATATTCGGACTATTTTAGAGTGGTTCGGATCGTGCCACTGCGGAGTAGCACAGTACCTGCGTGACTCGTCATTGACATAAACAGAGAGAAGTAGCTCCGGCTACAATGTTCTTCCGCAAGACGCACGCAGTTCTGTTTATTAACCGCTAGCGCCATAAGTTATGGACCGCAGCTAGAAAGGGTTAGTTCACCCAAAAATGAAAATAATGTCATTAATTACTCAACTTCATGTCGTTCCACAGCTGTAAGACCTTCGTTCATCTTCGGAACATAAAATAAGATATTTTTGTTGAAATCCAATGGCTCAGCGAGGCCTGCATAGACAGCAATGGTACTTCCTTTCTCAAGATCCATAAAGGACTAAAAACATATTTAAATCAGTTCATGTGAGTACATTGGTTCTACCTTAATATTATAAAGCAATGATAATATTTTTTGTGCACCAAAAAAACTGAAATAACGACTTTTTAACAATATCTAGTAATGGCCAATTTCATAACACTGCTTCTTGAAGCTTCGAAGCTTTACGAGTCAAATCAGTGAATCGGAGCGCAAAAGTCACGTGATTTCAGCAGTTTGGCGGTTTGATTCGCGATCCGAATAACTGATTCGACTCAAAAGATTCATAACGCTCTGAAGCAGTGTTTTGAAATAGGCCATCACTAGATATTGTTATAAAGTCGTTTTTGTGTGTGTGTTTTTTGGCGCACAAAAATAACATTTATAATATTAAGATAGAACCACTGAACTCACATGAACCGATTTAAATAGGTTTTTAGTACCTTTATGGATCTTGAAAGAGGAAGTACAATTGCTGTCAATGGAGGCCTCACTGAGCCATCGGATTTTATCAAAAATATCTTAATTTGTGTTCCGAAGATGAACGAAGGTCTTACGGGTGTAAAACGACATGAGGGTGAGTAATTAATGGCATTATTTTCATATTTGGGTGAACTAACCCTTTAATTACTAGCTACTAATTACATCTTCAACAGTGCAATTAGATTGCTGTAACAATTACTCTTTCTAAAAAGTATTGGATTACTTGTTACTGATTACTTTACAAATCCCATATCAACCTCAGTCAGTTGAACAATTCAAGGATAGACACTTTTAATTCTTTCAAATAAACATTATACAATTGCATTAATTATTCTTGAACTGACCAAAGTGTGTAAAGAGAGAAGGTTACATTAAAAACATACATTTTAACATTAGGTTTTGACTATTGTTTATATAGAATTGTTGTATACACCAGAAGTAACTGTAATTAAGAGTAATCCCTTACTTTACTTTTTCAATTAAGGGAAAAATAATTAAATGACAGTAATAAGATTACTTAGTAATTAATTACACCCAACACTTGGTATAATAATAATAATCAGTTTTAGATAATTTATTATGGGGACATAAATAATAGTTAAATGTTTCAGCAATATTTAATGAATGATAAAGGATTATTAATAAAATGATTAAATGTGGAATTTATTTTTAATGCACAGAAATGTGTAAATAAATTGTGTACATTACAAATTGAAGAATTAAATAAAGGACAAAATTAATATGAAAACATAAGTTCAGGGTAGATTTTATGAAAATGGCAAGATATTTATTGCATATTTATTTATTTAGTCAGTTATTTATCAGATTTTATCTTTTTTTTTTTGCTAATTCTTTTTTTTTTTTTTTTTATTAATGTCATAAATCAACTATACAATGAGATATATCATTGAAGTAAAAAAAAAAAATACAGCAACTAAAATAAAATGAAATAACAATGCCAGAGGACAAGAACAAAATAATAACAAACAAAAGGAAAAGGGTGCTCCTTTATACATCATATCTGCTTACAACATTATAAGCTCGAATTGCCTTTTTACTTTTACAATTATGCAAAACAAAACAATACAGTTTGAAATCATTTTTAAAGCAAACAAAATTTGGCTTGGAGTCAAACCATTTCATCTTATGAATGTGAAACTTTCCCATTAATATTAACAATTGTATGAAGTATGCCTTCTCTTTCTCGATCCCATGATCATTAAAGTGTATCATTATATATATATATATATATATATATATATATATATATATATATATATATATATATATATATATATATATATGGACTTATAAGTCCGCTCAACTGCAATTCAATGTTAATTTTTTCTTAATTAAATGCTCCACATCAATCCAAAATATTTTTGTATGTATACAAGGGAAAAATAAATGAAAAATAGTTTCCTTTTCACCTTTACAGTAATTACAAGAGTAATCAAGATTTAAACCGTTCCAGCACATGTTTTACTGGGTATATTCTATGCATTATTTTAAGAGAGACTTTTTTATTAACAATTTTTTTGTCTAACAAAATATGTTCAAACTAAACTCTCTCTTACATCACACACGCCCTCGAGATCCGCCCCCTTTCGCAAGGCGGAAGTTGTCATTCTAACCGCTTCCTACTTCCTGCGTCAAAACATTCCGGTCTGTCTATGCGGCTCTAACGCTCTTTTCGGATTTTATGAGTGATTATGGCTGCGAACTGCAGCACCGGTTCGGCTACGGAGCCTCCGGGACTAGAGACCCAGTGGAGGGAGATCGACAACCTGAACCAGCAACAGCTCCGGGCCGGAGACAGCTGGTAAGAGAAACTTCAGCCTAAAAATAACAAACAAACAAACATTCAATAAACAACCACAACAACACAGATAAAGCGCTAACAGAACTCTATAAAGCTGATAATATGTTTGAGTTGAGGTTCTTGAGGGCTTTCAGATTCAGTAGTAG
Organism: Chanodichthys erythropterus; assembly: GCF_024489055.1. Lineage (NCBI taxonomy): Eukaryota > Metazoa > Chordata > Actinopteri > Cypriniformes > Xenocyprididae > Chanodichthys > Chanodichthys erythropterus. The sequence goes on from NC_090229.1 coordinate 7,890,103, forward strand.
ATATGCCAATGTGATTGAGAGAGTTAAAAATGATTTAAAGATCACATAAGAGAGCGAAACTAACATACAGGTGGGGTTTCAGGCCTGATAGATCTGTTTATCTGGTTAACAGCTTCCTAAGAACCATTAAGGTTTGACATGTTGGTTGTCTTACGACATTCCCAACTCTGCCTGCTTTAAATTGTTTCATTTCATTTTCAAATGCATTATCACACTTGCTTTAAGTTTCACTTCCATCTGTGGAAGGTGTGTCGGTCTGTTATGGGAAAGTTACTTTCGATTTCTTCCAGTTCCTTGGACAGGAAAGCCAGATCTGCCATAGTTCATTCTCGTCCTTAGAGGCAGATGACAAGCGTTTGGTGTCTTAATCCGTGTCTGACACTGGCGCCCTGTGCAGTTTACATTAAACAGATTTGTCCTAAAGCTCATTAAATGATGTTGGACTGATGTAACCAAGCAGTGCTGAATGTGACAGGTTCAAGTATCTGTTTTCCAGGTATTTGCTGGACAAGAGATGGTTTGATCAGTGGAAAGAGTATGTGCACACCAGGGACCAAAATTCGTCCTCTTATCCTGGAAAGATTGATAACACAGAGCTCTTTGAAGGTAAGTTTGGTATTCTGTGATCTTAAAGTCACCATGAAATCAAGATTGTCAATTCTTCATTTTTTTATGGAGTAAAATCCCTAGTAATCTTTAATCAAATTAGCTTTCCCTTCCTCTTGCAATGACATCTCTTCTCTGATGACGTGTTTACTGGCGTGAGGGCGGGGCAACCTGTCACTCACATGAGATCCACCAATAGCAAGCCACAATCATTCAATGTACCACTGAAGGACAAAATCAAGTCCTGTCCTACTTTTTTTTTCTCATTCGAGAAGCTGTTTCGATGTCAGAAAAGACTATCGCAGCTTCCTTTTCATGCTTACTTTAAAGGATTAATCCACTTTTAAATAAACTTTTCCTGATAATTAACTCACCCCCATGTCATCCAAGATGTTCATGTCTTTCTTTCTTCAGTCGAAAAGAAATTAAGGTTTTTGATGAAAACATTCCAGGATTATTTTCCTTATAGTGGACTTCGATGGACTCCAAACAGTTGAAGGTCAAAATGACAGTTTCAGTGCAGCTTTAAAGGGCTTTAAACGATACCAGACGAGGAATAAGGGTCTTATCTAGCGAAACTGGCGGCGCGTTCGTTCCGTAAGTAGAATAGGGAAGGCGTAGGACATACAGCGTAAGCTTTTTGAACAATATGGAAAGCGGAAGCACATGCAAGATGATATTGTGTTTATAAAGCATATACAGTTGTATTTTTTTTTTTAAATGACAGATCGTTTCACTAGATAAGACCCTTATTCCTCGTCTGGTATCATTTAAAGCTCTTTGAAGCTGCACTGAAACTGTCATATTGACTTTCAACTGTCTGGAGGCAATGAAATCCACTATAAGGAGAATAATCCTGGAATGTTTTCATCAAAAACATTAATTTATTTGCGAATGATGAAAGAAAGACATGAACATCTTGGATGACATGGGGGTGAGTAAATGATCAGGAAAAGTTTATTTAAAAGTGGACTAATCCTATAAGAACAAGATCTCATAGTAGCCCCATAAAAATGTTTAATGTCTCATTCTCTGTTCCCTTAACAACTGTGGATGAAGAATATGTTTGTATGCTTTCCGTAGATTTGGATTCATACCACCTGAAAGAGAGGCTGTCTGAGAATGAGGATTTCATCCTGGTCCCGGCAGAAGCCTGGCATAAACTCTTGTCGTGGTATGACTTGATGGACGATCAGCCTCCTCTGGAAAGAAAGGTAGTGTTAACCAGACTGTTGACTTTTCTTTGTACTGGAGCCAGTCAAATGAGATGTTCAGAATAGGCAGTGTTTGTCAATAAGTCTTCATCTTTCTCTTTCCAGGTTGTTGATCTTCCCAGCACTGTTAAAGTGGAGGTCTACCCTGTGGAGATCTACCTCTGTCTCTCCAGCAACTTGGAGAGTACTGTAACTGCACGTTTCAGTCGAGCAGACAAGATACGTGAGTAAAGGCTGTTAATGTAGAGACTGGTTTCAAAAAGAATTTGTGCATTTAAAAATGTATGGTTTAAGATGATGTCTCACTATGCTTTTGGTATGTAAAATCACTGCAATGAGGGCTACTGTTTTTAATAAGATTCAGTCCACTTTATTCTTTGTATTGAGGTCAATTTGTGATTTTTAGATCCTCTACTGGTGTATATATGTTTTGTTCGCTATACAAATTCACAGATTTCATCAAACTTAAAAAAGAAGAAACTTCTTTGCATGTGTTTTTTACTCTCTTTTGCATTCACATGCATATAAATGACACGAATCTAGTGTTTTATAATCCATTGTTTTATCATTTAAAACAACTTTTTGTCGTTAAATGTTCTGCTTGCAAAGCGGCTTTAGATATGATCTTTCTTTAATTTAACTGTTTAGATTTTATTTTTTATTTAATCACATTCATACAGTACTGTTCAAATGTTTGGGGTCAGTTTATAAGGAAAAGTCAGAATTGCATTATATTAAGTCAGAATTGTGAGATATAAACTCATAATTGTGTGTTATAATGTCCAATTGTGAGGGGAAAAATTACGTTTTTTCTCAGAATTGTGAGTTCATATCTTAGAATTCTGACTTTATAACTTATTAGTGCATGTTATTAAGTCACAATTCACAATTCTGAGAGAAAAAAGTCAGAATTGCAAATTTATATCTCGCAATTCTGAATTTATAAGATGCAATTGTTTATATCATGCAATTATGAGAAAAAAGTCAGAATTGCATATTAAAAACTCACAATTGCGAGAAAAAAATCTTTATATCATAATTTTGACTTTATAACTCACTATTGCAATTCTGAGAGAAAAAGTCAGAATTGTGAGATAAAAAGTCGCAAATTACCTTTTTTTTTTGTGGCGGAAACATATTACATATAAACCATATTACTGTCATTTTTGCTCAATTTAATGCATCTTTGCTGAATAAATCATTAATTTATTTCAATTAAAAAAAACGTACAAACCTTAAACTTTTGAACATTAGTGGATGTCGTTAAGTGTATCAAGCTAGACGAGAGTAGCCTCAATACCTTATCATTTCTGTTTATATAATACGTATAGCTATAAACAATAAATTGTGCCTGATAAGCAGCTTCTGAATGTCTTCTTTAAAGCATCAAAGGTTTTGCTCAAGCTCTGGATTGCTACTAATTTTACAGAATGTTATCTTGCACATCTGTTTTATATTTGGCATGTAATTACATTTTGTAAACCGATGTGTGAAACCCCTCAGGAGTTTGGCAGCCTGGTGTATCTGAGCTACAGATCTCTGAGTGCTTGTTTTCCTCAGGTATGCGTGTTAATCTCTAATGTGTGTATCTGTGTTTCATAGACGCTATACATCAAAAGATACGGCAGCATTTTAATGTGTCAGAGACTGCCGAGAGCCGACTGTGGATGAGGAGTACGGATACAAGCTCAGAAAGGCTACGCAACCTTAACATGACTGTCCTAGATGCCTGCCTCAGCTCTGGCATGGTAAAATATACGCCTATCGTTTACACTCCTTAACTCTGATCATCTGTCTTATTACATTAACGATTACAGTAATAAGCACTTCCGGCAGCCTCGCCCAGCGGGTTTGTCGTATAGACAAACTCTGCTACTAGTACTTAAAATGAATGCTTTGTCATGGGCCACCCTGCATGTGTTGTGTCCTAACATGCTCTATTCAATCCACAGACAGTGATTATGGAGATCAGGAATGCGGATGGTACGTGGCCCACATCTAGGCCTCAGATCATGTGAGTTTGAAGACGCTAGCTTCCTTCTCTCATGCACTAGCGCAAGTTTCCTTTCTGCTTTGTTTAGGTAAATGGAAAGTCACGTGTCTAAAGCACAAAACACATAAACATCCACACAGGTTTCATCAGCCTCATTCATTTAAATCTGTTACTAGTTGTAGCAGGTTAGACACTTCAAAATGACAAGGCAAATGGGATCGGTATAGCACAACTAAAGTTTACAAAATCAATCCTGTGGTTTGGAGAAAACATGTCCTTTCTGAAAATGGCTGGGATCATGCTTTCCAATAGATCACTCCAGAGTAACTCACAAGTTTTTGTTAATGGGTGAAAAAAATCTTCTTTTATTCCCCTTATGCCAGAATCCAGTGTCTCTGAAGCATATTTTTATGGACTGTGATGGTTTTAACTCCTCTAGGGCTCTTTATTTTTCATTTGATTCTTATGAAAAGGTAATGTTGTGAGGCCAGGGTTAGTTGTTTTTTTTTGTTGTTGTTTATATATAGTTTAGTTATTTTTGTTTTACTTTTTCAATTTTTCACTTGTTTCTCACTATGAATATAGCCATTGTACTTGCTATGGCGCTAAATTATAAACAAACAAACAATTGTAGTAGGTTAAAAAGGAGAATTTGCCCTATACAAATCAGTTTAAAAAGATATGGGACATCTTTTAACCCTCTAATGCTCTTCGGCCATTTTTGACTGAAAAATTTTACGTTTTGTTTTTTTAGAATTGTTTACTTCATCTGAATGGTAAGAAACTTGGTAAAGGATTTAGCACTTGCTATGTGAACACACACACAAAAAATCATGGACATGATTCAAAAAGGTTAAATGGTCCAAAAAAAAAAATTCACACTTGTGCTCCTTGTGGTCAAAAATGGCTGCATTGGAAATTAATGCGAGACGAATTTCTTCTAGTGAAAATTTTTGGTACTGTGGCCAAACAAAATCTTACTGAAAGCTAATTTTTTGAGATATCAAGCTCAGATTTGGAACACAACTTGTTTAGATTTATGGCTTTGATTTTTCTTGAAGATTTGAAAATATATATTTCAAATAAAAATTGAAAATAGTATTTTTGTGCATTTTTCTTAACAGTAAACATAAAATTCTGTAACTTTAAAACATTTCACTTCAGCAATAATTTGCACAGTGTCATCTTTAAAAAGAGAACAAAATTAAGTCTGTGCTCTAAAGCATTCAAAATTTAAGAGAGTTTAAGTTAACAATTTCATTGTCAGGTCTATCCTTAAACAGTGAATAAATGGATTATAACTACAGTGTAAATATAATTTAGTACCATAAAAACCCCTAAATATATTAAAAAATATTAAATAAAAAACATTATCAAACTAAAATATAGTACATTCATGTCATTGAAATAATAAAAAAAATTCTGTCATTTTTGACTGATATGCAAAGAGCACCAGATGGTCAAATCATGAGAAATCCAATTTTATATGATTTTTTTGGAATAAAGGAGCTTAATGTGCTATTCATCCCCAGTTCAAAAAGATTTATTTAAAAATCATTGCATGTATTATAGTCATGGATTGTGTGTTGAGCCAGTCATATAATATAACAATAATAATAATAATATAATGCATAGTATAAATTTAGATCACCTAAAAGTAAAGCAGAAATATTTACATTGAATTCTTAAAGGTAACCAAACCTAGCCTATTCTAGTCATCAACGAGAGAGATGGAAATGGTCATATAAAAATAAATATGATTGTTTTCTATGCAAAAAGCTTTAAAAAAAGACCTTAAATATAATTAAAAACTAGCAAGCTACCTACCTGCCAGCATTTTCATAGAGAACTTTCAAATCAAAAGTTGGTATGTGGCTATCATAGCCAGAAATGCTGTTTAAAATTGTGATTTTATTGAATATTTGGAATGAATATGGAATTTTGTGTCTCCAGGCGGAACTCTGCTGACGAGGACTCGTATCGAGGGCCTCCTGGAGTGTGTGGCCTCACGAACCTGGGCAACACCTGCTTCATGAACTCAGCTTTACAGGTCAGAGGTCATGAACTGCTGAACACAGTCATATATCTGTTACAAAAAGATCTATAAGGCTCTTCTTAAAGTGAAATGTGCATTTTGTTCCATAGTGTCTGAGTAACACACCGCCACTGACTGAGTACTTCTTGATGAATTTGTATCTGGAGGAGCTGAACTTTACCAACCCTCTGGGCATGAAGGGTGAAATTGCAGAAGCGTATGCAGATGTCATCAAACAGATGTGGTCAGGGAGGCACTATTCTGTGGTTCCTCGGGTATTTAAGGTAAGGTTATTGTAGTGATCACTCTGCATTAGCATTTTTTAGTGCAAAAACTTGTTTGTGGATGAACACCAGCAGAGCTGAAATAATTTTGCCCATTTTGAATCTGGTTTGCAACAATTCCCAGTCCGTTTTCCCCCTTCTTTCATATAAAGAGTCTCTTATGCTCACCAAGGCTGCATTTATTTGATCAAAAATACAGTAAAAAAACTAATTGTTTTCTATTTGAATGTATTTTAAAATGTAATTTATTCCTGTGATTTGAAAGCTGAATTTTCAGCATCATTACTCCAGTCTTAAAGGGATAGTTCACCCAAAAATGAAAATTTGATGTTTATCTGCTTACCCCCAGCGCATCCAAGATGTAGGTGTCTTTGTTTCTTCAGTAGAACACAAATTATGATTTTTAACTCCAACCGTTGCTGTCTGTCAGTCAAATAATGCTAGTGGATGGGAACTTCTACAATAACAGTAAATAAAACTTGCTTAGACAAGTCCAAATTAAACCCTGCAGCTCATGACGACACATTGATGTCTTAAGACACGAAACGATCGGTTTGTGTGAAAAACCGAACAGTATTTATATCATTTTTTACCTCTAATACAACACTATGTCCAACTGCATTCATCACTCGATTTGTTTGGTCTGATCGCACTCTGACAGCGGCAGTGATGTCTCGTGCATATACTTCAATGAGTGTCAGACATCACTGCCGCTGTCAGAGTGCGATCAGACCAAACGATTCGAGTGATGAATGCCGTTGGACATAGTGGTGTATTAGAGGTAAAAAAATGATATAAATACTGTTCGGTTTCTCGCACAAACCGATCGTTTCGTGTCTTAGGACATCAATGTGTCGTCACGAGCCGCAGGGTTTAATTTGGATTTGTCTGTCATGTTTTATTTACTCTTATATTCCAAGTTCCCGCTGACTTGCATTATACCACTGACAGACCGCAAAGGTTGCAGTTAAAAATCATCATTTATGTTCTACTGAAGAAACAAAGACACTTACATCTTGGATGCTCTGGGGGTAAGCAGATAAACATAAAATTGAACTATCCCTTTAACTCTCACATGATCCTTCAGAAATCATTCTAATATACTGATTTGCTGCTCAAGAATCATTTATAGGCTGTAAATACTGTAATTCTGTTTGATTGAGTTATGTTTTTTTAGTTAATGCTCCATTAGTAGTGCAGAAATTAACCAGCATTGCTCTTGTTTGTCTGTGTAGACGAAGGTCGGCCACTTTGCATCGCAGTTTCTGGGCTACCAGCAACACGACTCTCAGGAGCTGCTGTCTTTCCTGTTGGACGGTCTACATGAAGACCTTAACCGGGTCAAAAAGAAGGAGTATATTGAACTCAAGGATGCTGATGGCAGACCTGACCAGGTGCTTTTTTACACATGAACACTATAGTACACGAAGAATACCTCATGTACCTCATGCCATATATTAGTTATGCAACACATGTTTCCACCTGGTATTAAGATGCGCTTTGGTCGATCAGATTACAAGTGGACGACGCTAAAAGCATGTGTAAACAGGGTGTAAAACGTTTTGAGCTTGTTTACTTACGACCACTTCCGGAGGTTGTCGAAAATGCATTTGACCGGATTTCTTTCCTAGTGGAAACTCTCATGTGGTCGAATGTGTTCAAACAGCCGCAAAAGTCCACCTACTCTCCGCCTACTGATCTAATGCGTAAACATTATGGCAAGAGTGCTAGCAAGACAGGACTTAAAGGTGCCCTAGAATTAAAAAATTGAATTTATCTTGGCATAGTTAAATAACAAGAGTTCAGTACATGGAAATGACATACAGTGAGTCTCAAACTCCATTGCTTCCTCCTTCTTATATAAATCTCATTTGTTTAAAAGACCTCCAGAAGAACAGGTGAATCTCAACATAACACCGACTGTTACGCATGGCAAGCGCAAGCTCCGGGGGCGGGGAGCACAAGAATTTAAAGGGGCCGCAGCATGTATCGGCTCATAGTTAATGATGCCCCAAAATAGGCAGTTAAAAAAATTTATTTAAAAAAATCTATGGGGTATTTTGAGCTGAAACTTCAGACACATTCAGGGGACACCTTATACTTATATTACATCTTGTAAAGTTGTTAACGTTGTAAAACGTTCGATGGTACCTTTAAACTTTGTCAGCTGATGACCCAAGTTTGGTTTGAAGACGAAAATCACAATGTTCTCTCACCATTCTCATCATTTCACAGCGCTCGCCGTGGTCTTGTGGCTGTCAGAGCAGAAATGAAAGCTGCTGCCCTCCATATGTTTTTCTATTGTCTCTGGGCGTGTTCATTAGATCAAAACATCTGAAAAAAAAACATACATTTACCCGGCCATAGACCCTCCCCTCCAAGAAATCAGGACAGAAATTGTTGAAAGTGGACAAAAGAGACGGATTAAAATACCAGGTTATGCGTCTTCCTCCTCCACTTGTGATCCGATCAACCAAAACGCATCTTAATACCAGGTGGAAATAAGGCCTCGATTCAGTTTGTTTATGGAATGCCTTTGTCATTCTTGTTTATAACCGTAAACTGTTAATGCTGTGTGGAAAATAAAAGTAATTACATTTTTCACTAGTGAAGTCACTAGTGAAGCATACCTATTTTTATTGATTTTATATAATTTAATTATTTAGCATATTATTTAATAAAAGCATTTTCATGGTTAATTAGTTACTCTAAAATTCTTGTAATAAAAAGACTTTATTTGATGGTCCCCTTTAGACAATCTGTTGACTATAAGTAACATTGCATCTACATGCCATGCCGACTGCTCTTAGTATATCTGCTTACACTTTATTTTGATGCTCCCCCAACAGACATTCTACTGACTATAAATATCTTTGCAAAGTACATGTCAATTTATTCTACTAACACTAACCCTAAAAGACTCTTAAAACAATTTTAAAAACCATTGTTATTGGCCAGTTTTCCAGCTTAGTTAGCAATATTTGTAAAATCCACTATTGGTTGACTTTTTAACGCAACCATGTTTAGAACTCCACAAACAAAACAAAGTGTTACTATGGGAATCACATATCTATTTGTGTGTTACAGGAAGTGGCTGAGGAAGCATGGCGCAACCATCTGCGGCGGAACGATTCAGTTATTGTCGACACATTCCACGGGTTGTTTAAGTCGACATTGGTGTGCCCCGAGTGCAACAAAGTCTCTGTGACCTTTGACCCCTTCTGCTACTTGAGTGTGCCCTTACCAGTGAGTAAGGAGAGGGTCATGGAGGTGTTCTATGTCTCACTGGATCCCATGGCCAAACCAACACAGGTGTGTATTATGTCATATACACAACAAAAACAGCAAAATACCATAATGCTCAGTCATTTCTGGCAGGAAACGCAGCATATGTGCTACTCATTATGAGTGAGCCCATTCTATGAGTTTGGCAGATGTGAATGATGTAGCGCTGCATGTCTGTAAACAGGAATACAGCTGGTGGTGTGTGATGATGTCATCAGAACCGGTCTTGCTAAGGGCAAAATAGTCTGAGAGTTCTGTTGAACAGCACTTAATAAGCAAGATGCACTAGTAAGAACACTGCTTTACATTGAGTTTTGTTCGTCCTGATGACTGATGAATGTGTCTGTCTTCCCTCTGCAGTATCGTCTGATTGTCCCTAAAGCTGGCCGAGTGATTGACTTGTGCACTGCTCTCTCTCAGGCAACAGACGTCCCACCCAGCCAGGTTCAAAAACTTTTTTCAACTATAAACATTGTCAAATTGTTGTGACAATTCACAGGGTTTCCGCGGGGTCTTAAAAAGTCTAAAATTCTGAACTTTAAATTTAAGGCCTTAAAAAGTCTTAAAAACGGCCAGATTTTCATCAGAGGTCTTAAATTTCATTTAGTCACGTCTTAAATTTTTTTACCCATTTCCAGAAACGCTACCTGCTGAAAGTTATTACAAAGTAGCAAAAAAGTAGCGAGTCGTAGTTCTTTCTGGGGTATATTGGTGTTGGTATACGCGGTGATAAAACTACAAATCCCGTGATAAATACAATACCTGCCCGCGAAATACGTCTGCGTCTCCTCAGAGTTTGTTAAAGTTCGGCTACGTGTGGATGGTGAAATGGGAAAGTGTACTTTCAACGAGACATGGCTAGATCACAGCGATTTCTGCTGTTGGTTACAAGCGGTACCCAGCTCCAGGTACGAGGCTCACTGCAAACTTTGAAGAAAAAAAGAAAAAAAAATCAGCTAGAGAGTCTGGGTGTGAAGCGGTGTAAAGGCGCTGGAGTCACACGCCAGAGCGGAGAAACACAAGCTAGCCGCAAAATCCCTTCAGCGGACTCGGCCAATTAGCCTCACCACTGCCGTCGTCCTCCTCAATGCCTGGTCCCTCCGGTCTCCAGCGCAATAGCATCACAGCTCCGTCGAACAACCTTTTGGGTACTTTTTGAGCGACTGACACATCGAAAGCAGAGGTGATTTGTATACTACACACGGTGACTAAACAAACACCACTCATTTAATAGCAACAGTGAGATTAGCGATCTCTTCCAAGTGATGTTCCCTGATTCAGTAATCGCGAAGTCGTTCTCTTGCGGGCCCAACAAGATCGCTTACGGCGAGATTTGGATTGGGGGAGTTTATAAAGAGGGAATTGATTCGTACTCTTACCGGGCCGTATGTCGTAACGTTCAGTGAAAGCCAAAATCAGACCAACAGGACCATTGTTCTGGAACAATGAAATAGTTTAGTCGATGTACCTGGGCTCACAGTTCATGGGACAGTGCGGGACACACACACACACATACACATACACATACATACATATATCAGATAATCCATGTTAGATAGATACTCTAATTATCCCGAGGTAAGTATCTATCTATCTAAAATGGATTATCTGGTGTGTGTGTGTGTGTGCTACATTGGTTGTTACATGGGTTGGAGTAGCCTGTTCAATCTTTATTAGGCTATTAATATGCTGTTTTGTAATGTAAATAAATAATGAGATGAAATCTATTCTATTTGAGGGCAAGTTTGTTTTAGCCTATTTTCATTTTGGGCCTAAGGTTTTTAAGGCATTTGGCACATTGATGTGTGTGGAAGGTTACTAATGTGATTGCTTTATCTGTAAATTAAATAAATGCTTTTTCAATGACTGAATTCATTGAAATAAAATGATTTTTTCAGAATTTCTTTGATTTTAATATTTTTTGGTAATGCGTCGTGTAGGTCTTAAATTTCAGTCTTTATGGTCTTAAAATGTCTTAAAAAGGTCTTAAATTTGACTTACTGAAACCTGCATAAACCCTGATTCAGTTATGGATATAATCTGTGTCCATGGTGTCAAGAATCCAAATTGATTTTAGCTTTGATTTACTGCTGACAAATGTTGTATTTGTTTTGAGCTAATAATTGATCTGCTCTGCACAGATGGCTGTGGCTGACGTGTTCAATCATCGCTTCTATAGGATTTACCAAGCTGACGAGTCCTTAAGCTGTATACTGGACCGTGACGATATATTTGTGTAAGAAAGGACTGAGTAAACGGCTTTATATATATATATATATATATATATAATGTGTGTGTGTGTGTGTTTACATAAATATTTATTTACACAACAGTTCAAAAATTTGATTTGCTAATTTTCTTATACTCACCCAGACTACATTTATTTTATCAAAAAATACTGTAAAAACAATAATATTGTTAAATATTATAACAATTTAAATAGCTGTTTTCTATTTTAATATATTTAAAAATGTCTTCAGTGTTAGTGATCATTCTAATATGCTGATTTGCTGCTCAAGAAACATTTCACATTTATCATCAATGTTAAAAACAGTTGTGCTGCTTAATATTTTTGTGGAACCCGTGATATTTTCAGGATTCTTTGAATAGAATTTATTCTGATATTCTTTTATATTGAACAGTTTTAGAATTACATCTTAAACTGGCAATTTATATAGTATTATTATATATATATATTTGTTGTTAGTGTCTTTAAAAAAACTTAAAAATAAAGAATTAAGAATTTTATTTTGAAAGGAAATAGTTTTAATTAACTAAGTTTTGCTTTTACGGAAATAAAACTAAAATAATATGTATCAGAGTTGCATCTCGAGACAGTCTGCTGTGTCTGACTGTGTTTTGTGGTGTGTTACTGCAGGTATCAGCTGAACAGTGGCTGTATGGATCAGACTGATGAGGAGGTGATTCTGGCCGTCTACATGCGTGAACGCTCTCATTACAGAGATTACGGCTCGGGCAGCAACAGCTACAGCACATCACTGTTCGGTCACCCGCTGCTGATGTCTGTGCCACGCACCCAGTGCACACGGGAAGATCTCTACCAGCTCCTCCTTAAAAGACTGGTGTAAGTTGAACCGGTCATATAGGGTTTGTCACAAGCTAGTTTTTAACCTCAATCGAGATCATTTAGTTTTCAATAAATATTTTTAGATTTTTTTTTTTTTGTTGTTGTTGTCTGTATATGCATTCTATTATAAGCTTCTTTGCATCTGATCAATAACTACTTCCTGTTACTTCTGTGATCATATGGTGTTATTTTGAATGTTTGGTTCGGTATTACTGTTTTTTAAGTGCTTAAAGTTGTTGTGACCTGTTTGTTTGTTTTTTAATGCTAAGGTTAGTTTGCCATTCATATGTGTAATGATTGTGTCCCTGCACAGGCGTTATGTCCGTCCCCTAGACCCCTCAGAAGAAGTAGAAGAGGAAGAAGATGAGGATGAAGAGTTGTACAAGGCACAGACCAATGGAGTTAGTGATGGTATGACTGCATTTTCTTAAAGTTTAAAAATTTGGGGTCAGTAAAAATTATTTTTTTCTGAAAGAAATTAAGAATATTAAGAATTAATTATTCAGCAAGGACGCATTAAATTGATCAAAAGTGACAGCAAATACATTTATAATTTTACAAACGTTTTCTATTTCAAATAAATGCTGTTCTTTTGAACTTTATATTCCTGAAAGAAAGAATCCTGAAAAAAATGTATCACGGATTCCACAAAAATATTAAGCAGCACAGCAGTTTTCAACATTAATAATAATTAGAAATATTTTTAGAGAATAATAGAGAAGCAAATCAGCATATTAGAATCATTTCTGAAGGATCATGTGACACTGAAGACTGGAGTAATGATGCTGAAAATTCAGCTTTGATCACAGGAATAAATTACATTTTAAAATATATTCAAATAGTTATTTTAAATTGCAATAATATTTCACAGTATTACAGTTTTTTACTGTATATCTGATCAAATAAATGCAGCCTTAGTGAGCAAAATAGACTTTGGTAACTTTACTTAAAGCCTTTATGTATAATGCATTATAAAGATATTCATAATGTACATTATAATGCATTATATACTTTCATAAATAATTGTAACCAATGTTAAAATGCATTATAACACTTGCAGTTTCCTTTTCATCTAAAAATAGGTTGTTTGTCATGTGTTTATGTATTATACTTTCTAAAGGTGTAACAATGAATAGATAAGTATTCTAATGTATTATTCAGTGCACAGCATAAATGAGTACACCTCCTCTGAACAAATACAAAAGATGTATTTTCTTTATGAACACTAATACAATTCATGGCCAAACTAAAATGTATTAAACATATACATAATAAAAACTATGTGAAATATGTGTCATTAATTGCCATAAAATAAGTAAATTAGGTGTGCACAGAAGGTTTTTCACTTTGGGAGAATGCATATCCTCATTATCATGTTGAAAAAAATTCCCAACAATGTAGGGAATGAGGAAAGGGTAACATCTTCTGTTTCAAGTTTGTGTATTAAATTACACAGTGGTTTGGGAATTCATGACAGCATTGATAAAGCACAACTCCCTCACACCTTTTACACTCGTACTTATACATCCCTAGCTTTACTACCACTGAACTTTACTGGGGGAACCAGGCACTTCTCACTGTACTCCTCCTCTAGCAACACCATAACATTTTGGATGCTGTTAGAATCAAAATGTTTGATTTGGTCTGATGAGACCAGAGTATTGATTCCCAGAATCTATATTTTGTAAATATGGGCTTTGGAAATAGCTAACTGACTTTATTGTGCTTTGGCTACAGTATGTAGTTCCAGTGAGAACAACAACATTCACATGTCATTTCTGCAGGCTGCAGAAACATTCACTCTTTTCATAGCTTTTGCTGGCTCTAAGACATTTGCTTGGTATTTCTCCTGCTCTTTGTCTAACAAAAAAAAAAATCCCTCATCACTAAATGAAAGCTTAAAATGAAGGTCTGATTATTTCAGGGGCCTTGTCACAAGTCCATTGTTTTTTTTTTTTATTTCTGTGTTACTTTTGCTATATTTTCACACTTAAAACAATGATTTGGTAATCCTCTTGTATCACTGTCATCTTTTGTGCTAAGAAATAAGTCTCCTGACAGTTCTCTCCCAAGTGCTTCCATTGTTGTCAGCATTAAGTCTGAGAATGATTCAATGGGCTATATAACACTTTTAATTGTCAAGAAATGACTTATCTTTAAATGTTTTGGTTCAACATACTTACCTGTTGATCAAACATTGCCTTAACCTTACACAAATTTTTTTTATTTAGTTTTATTTAGTTAACTTTTAGGAGGGTGTACTCATTTTTGATACACAACATTTTATCACCTTGATAAGAAAATCTTATTTTCCTGAATAATTTTGACATGCTTCTTTGGTAATTGATTAAGCAGACTTGCTGGAACATTATATCTCTAAATAACCATAACATGTCTTCTAAGTAATTGAGTAATTGCTGACTCAGTGAAGTTTCACTTCTCATGAACTACTGAGACGTTTCAGAGGGGGTGTACTCATTTACGCTATGCACTGTAACTGTGGTTACAATTATTCATGATATGCATTATAACTATAAGGTTCATAATTAATGTATTAAAATTACTTATAATGCATTATATATATATATATAAAGGCTTTAAGTAAAGTGTTACCGAGACATCTTTTAAAAACATTAAGAAATTGTACCTTCCCCAAACTTTTCAACAGTAGTGTACTGATAAAGATGAATTTCTGAACAGATGAGGGTGATGAAGACTCTGAGGAGGCGGGGCCATCTAAGAAAGAGGAAGAGACTCAACAGAGCAATCAGGCTGATGGGCAGAACAACGGCCCATTAGAAGCCAGTCCGAGCAGCGAGGGGGAGGAGCGAGCCGAGGAGGGGGAGTCGAGCAGTGAACCGGACCGAGGCAGCAGTACAGAGGAGGGCCAATCAGCGTGCGGCAGCACCGACACCAACTCCCAAGATGCAACTGATGGGGACCAAAGTGCTGGCGTAGAACCTTCGGGAAAGGAGGAAGAGGATGACGAAGAAGAGGAGGAGGAGGAAGACGGGGAAGAGGCCGCAACTTGTGCGCAGGCAAATAAGAGAGTTCCGGGCAGACGGCACTACACTGAGCGACGGAAAAAAGCCCTCTTCACCATTCAGGCAGTGAACTCTAATGGCACCACCGAGCGAGGGATGGCAGAGGCGGGCGGCAGCTTGTCTTTCAGCTGTGAGTACGCTCTAATGACAAACCTCTCTACTTCTGATACCTTTGTACAACTTCAGGGTCATGCGCGCACAAGCGAGGGTCATAACAAAGTGAGATTTCATGTCTTTTATTTCTCCGGCTGCTCAATTCACACCTTTTCAAAGAGTCTATTAAACAAGAACATTCATAAGAGTAAATGTTCCTGCTCCAAATGACGTGACTCACTGTTTCTGTTTAGCTCAGCCATACATTGCCATTGACTGGGACCCTGACATGAAGAAGAAGTATTACAATGAGAATGAAGCCGAGGTAAGATTGCTAATGAGCTCTTTGATCCTTAAGATATGCTTTGCGTCTGTTGTTGCACTAGGAAATGAATATAACCTCTCATACAAGGCTCAATACAATCTATTCTATTAGAGGTTTTGTGTCATGCTCATTTTAAAGTATAGCTACTAATGCATCTGAATTGCGTCACTGCTATAAATATGAAAACCTCATCCGATGTTACATGCATTACCTAGTTTTTCTTAAAGGGTTCATTCACTTCAGAATGTCATCCAATGTGTTTGTCTTTCTTTCTTCAGTCGAAAAGAAATTATGGTTTTTGAGGAAAACATTCCAGGATTTTTCTCCATATAGTGGACTTCACCGGGGTTCAATGGGTTGAAGGTCCAAATTCAGTGCAGCTTCAAAGAGCTCTACATGATCCCAACCCACACACACACACACACACACATATATATATAATCTTTTAACCATAAATGCTTGTCTTTGACTTAGTCTTTGCACATTCGCTCTGTAAACACTTGCTTGGTACTTCAACTTACGTCATGCATGACCTTTCCAACGTGATTACGTAATGCATGGCGCATCGCAGAGCAGTGCAAGATGAGCATTTGTGGTTAAAAAGTATATAATATTTATTTTTATTTTAGAAAATGACTGATCATTTCACTAGATAAGACTTGTATTCGTCAGCTGGGATCGTGTAGAGCCCTTTGAAGCTGCAATGAAAACTGAAACTGCAATTTGGACCTTCAACCTGTTGAACCCCAGTGAAGTCCACTATATGGAGAAAAATCCTGTAATGTTTTCCTCAAAAAACTTAACTTCTTTTTGACTGAAGAAAGAAAGACATAAACATCTTGGATGATATGGGGGTGAGTGAATTATCAGGAAATTTTAATTCTGAAGTAAACTAATACTTTAAAATATTTGTCAAGAACAGGTTCTCAACTGGTTTTGAAACCCAAAACAGCACCAAAGATTATTATGTACACAAAATAAAATAAAATGATCTCCTTTCCCCTAGGTAATAGCTTAGTTATTTTGCAATCCTAAAAATGTATTAATTACATTTTTTATTTGCATTTATCATTGTTTTTCTCGAAAGCTGTGATCAAACCTTTACTCCACCAGTCAACCACTTTTTGATATGCTAAATTTGCCTAAATGCAGTATTAAATTGATTGTTTGATTAAATATAAATCAAAATCTTTTATTTTCAATGACCTTTTGTTTCAGTCTTGGTGGTTGAACCTTTTCGAGCTATGTAAACGCCATCATCTCTGTTGCAAACAAATGTTGTTTGTGTTTATGCAGAAATACATAAAGCATCAGAGCATGGACGTCCCTCACCAGCAAACGACAGTGCAGCTGCAGGAATGTATAGAGCTCTTTACCACAGTAGAGACACTGGAAGAAGAAAATCCCTGGTAATCTACTTCTTAGACCTATCACAGATTCTAGGCTTTCATTCCAGTCTTTCTTTCTTTTCTTTCTTTATAAAGAAAAGGGAACATCTTGTGTTGTTTGTTGCAGAATTTAGAACCATAATTTCTTGAGATGTATTTAAAGAACAGAACTGAAACCTCCACACATGTAACTTTGTTTATGTGCTCTGTAGGTATTGTCCGACATGTAAAAGGCATCAGCTTGCTACTAAGAAACTGGATCTGTGGTCTTTGCCAGAAGTTCTGATCATCCATTTAAAGCGTTTCTCCTACACAAAATACTCTCGAGAGAAACTGGATACTATCGTGGAGTTCCCCCTGCGGTAAGATGAAGTACTGTTTTGTCAGATTAAGATGTAAATACACTACTTTTGGGTAGTTTGGGGCCATTGCTCCAGTTTTCAGTGTCATATGATCCTTCAGAAATCGTTCTAATATGCTAATTTGCTGCTCAAGAAACATTTGTTATTATTATCAATGTTGAAAACAGTTGTGCTTTTTTTTTTTTGTTGAAACCATGATACATTTTTTTCAGGATTCGACTAGTAAGTTCAAACGGACAGCATTTATTTGAAATATATATTTTTTGAGACATTATAAATGTCTTTACTGTTACTTTAGATCAATTTAATGCGTTAGTTGCAAATAAAAGCATTTATTTCTATAAAAAAAGGAAAAAAAAAATTGTACTGGCCCCAAATTTTTTAACCGAAAGTGCACATTTATAAATATTCTTGTTTTTTAATGGTGCCGATACTTCATAGCTATAGTGGAGATAAATACATACTGGGTAATAAATGTTCCTTCACATCCTCTTAATATTTATATTTTTTCAATAGTTTATTCTTAGGTTATTGCATTTGTTTCCATTTGGTTCATATGTCTCATTCTCTGTCTGCAGGAATTTGGACTTCTCAGGTTTCCTCCTAAAGAAGACCACTAACAGTACTGAACCTCCCTGTAGATACGACCTGATCGCTGTGTCAAACCACTACGGCGGACTCCGAGATGGACACTGTATGCATTGGTCTTCTTAGCTTTTATTTTCTGGAAAACATGGTATCTGTGCATTATATAATGTAATAACTTACATTAATATTTCCCTCTTTTTTTTTCCCCCTTCTAGATACTAGTTATGCCCAGAACAAGGACAATGGCCAGTGGTATTACTTTGACGACAGCAAGGTGACCTATGCAAGGGAGGAACAGATTGTGGTGAGATTAATGCCCCTGTGTGGTCAACATGAAATCAAAATAGACCCGTTTTACTTTTTAATACATTTTCTCGGCCTTGCTGTGCGTGACTCATCAGTGCATTCTCTTCTGAACAAAATGAAATGTTTGTTTTTCTTCAAAATACAATAACTTTCTCTGCCTCTTGGCTGCACGTGTCCAAAAAGACAGATCTGTTAATATAGAATTCTCATTTATTTTACAAGAAATGGTCATATCAGGGGACTAGAGCTGGCTTTTTCTACATAATAAACTCATGGTGGCCTCCAGATTGAGATCACATGATGTCCAGCCACAACTTGGGTTGACTAATAATAATATAATTAAAAATATAATTCGTAAGTTTACAATACGCGTTTACAGGGTTATGGTGATTTATGAAAGTGCATCTAAACAAAACAAACAAACCAAATGATATAAGCACAGAACGACTTACAGTACCATTTACATTTTTTAAAAAGTAATTAAAGCTGGCATAAAATGGAAATTGCGATAGTCTTTTCTTCCTTATTGTGATGAATATCCGAGTGAAATGGCTTCTCAGAAATGTAGGGCAGAAAAAATGTCCCGGTCCCAAATGGCACCCAAAACCCTCACAGTCTTCCTCTGAGTCCCCTTTTGTGACATAATGCCTGTGACTGCCTAATGCCTTTGACTGCCGGGTAAAATCCTCTGCTTAGCTCGCAGACTCAGCTGAAGTGCGCATCGAGGGCGCATAGCGGCCGCAAAGGGGGGTGCTTTTGATGAATGGGACACCTTACGGACATGCATATGCAGCAGACGTTGTTAAAGGGTTAGTTCACCCAAAAAAGTAAATTATGTCATTAATGACTCACCCTCATGTCATTCCAAACCCGTAAGACCTCCGTTCATCTTAAGAACACAGTTTAAGATATTTTAGATTTAGTCGGAGACCTTTCAGTCCCTCCATTGAAGATGTATGTACAGTATACTGTCCATGTCCAGAAAGGTAATAGAAACATCATCAAAGTAGTCTATGTGACATCAGTGGGTTAGTTAGAAGTTTTTGAAGCATCAAAAATACATTTTGGTCCAAAAATAACAAAAACTACGACTTTATTCAGCATTGTCTTCTCTTCTGGGTCTGTTGTCAATCCGGGTTTACGACTCCGCAGTGACGCTGCTGACGTGTTATCCGGTGCGCCCGAGCTTCGTTTACAGTCTGAGGGAGACGCACGCTGTATTCAAGCTACTCTACATTGTTTATATTTTGGTATTGCTATATTTTTTTAAATGGTGCGTAAGTGTGCAGGTCGTGGATGTCCTAATCGCTCAAAACAACCACGTAAAAGTGCATTACCAACGCCGACAGATGAAAGAATTCAATGGAATCAGTTCATTGGAATCAATTCAATGGAATCATTTCACTGAAAAGGATTCCGGAATTTTTGGGTGAATTAACCTTTTAAGTCCACAAGACCGAAAGTGCATAGAAGTGTGCCATTTGGGATTCAGCCAAAAATTCTTGAACAAGCAAAAATGTTTGTCCATTGGGAATTAATTGGATGATTGTGGATTGATATTAGTGTGATCTTAGTGTGAGTGACAGGTTGTCCTGCCCTCGCGCCAGTAAACGTCATCAGAAAAGAGAAGAGATGAAGTTATTTTGATTAAAGATTACGAGGGCATGTGAATAAAAAAAAAAAAAAAAAGATGTGAGCAGATAAAATTTTATAATAAATACCGCAATATTCCTTAAAATAAAAATTGTCCGTTTTGAATTCATGGTGATTTTACTACTTTTATTCAGCAAGGATGCGTTAAATTGATCAAAAGTTACAGTAAAGGCATTTATTACAAAAAAGGTAAAGGCATTTGTCACAAAAGATATAAATGCTGTTCTTTTGAACTTTCTATTCATCAAACAATTTTGAAAAAATTGATCATGGTTTCCACAAAAATATTAAGCAGCACAACTATTTTCAACATAGATAAGTTTAATTGATAATAAATGTTTCTTGAGCAGCAAATCAGCGTTATTAGAATGATTTCTGAGTGATCACGTGACACTGGAATAATGATGCTGAAAATTCAGCTTCAGTTACATTTTTTAAACACATTAAAATAGAAACACTTATTTTAAATTGTCGCAATATTTCACAGTATTCCTGTATTTTTGATCAAATATTGTTTGAAAAGCAGTCACTGAAATATTCAATCTTCATCTAATCTTGCAGACCAGCGCCGCCTACCTCCTATTCTACCAGCGCCAAGACAAGATCCGCCAGCCCACCGTCCCTCCACCCGTACCCTCCTCCACCCAGCCAGAGAATCACATCACATCCCAGACCAACGATGGCGTGGACGGAGCCTCTTCCTGCGTCAGCATGGAGACGGACTGATTTCTCTCTTTCTGTCTTTTTCCTACTCCACTTCATTCTTTCTCACTCTTATCACTTCCAACTTTACTCTTTAATCTACAGAAACTTGAACCTCGGCCTCTGCTCTGACTCCGACAGGAAGCGCGAGGCAGGGGCTACTCTCTCAGGCTGGTGCACGAGCATCATGGGGTGGGAATGCAGATTTTTGTGTCGTTTTTCTTAATGACGAACTCAAGCAAACGGGTTAGGCTGGTGGCGGCGGATTCAGAGATGCCATACCGATTTGTCTACATCGCTTCAACGATGATAAGAATTTGGAGAATGTGGTTTGCGCTGTTCATCATCACCGAATGTGTTCTTTATTTTTTCCTAAGCTTGCTTTCCTGAGCTAGCTAAGCTGCTGTCCACAATGGTGATGTTTGAACGCCCGACCTTGGGTAAAGCTGCACTGTTTAACATCACGAATCAGGCCTCCTGTTTATTCCATCAGACGCTTTTAGCAGGGATGGTTAAGATGGTTTCTCATATCAGGGACGTCATGATCAGAAATCCTGTTTCACTGTGATTTCTGAGATCTTCTAGTAAAAAGGTGGTCTGTCCACTCACTCGTGATCTATTTATTTTCGTATTTGCCAGATGCTAATGTGGAGTGAGAAATAGAGATGGTTATAATTGTAAAGAGCGGCTTCTAAAGATCTTCCATTTTTATTTTCATTCTTGTGATGCTTTTTTTCATCTTTCGTAAGGTCTGGGAAAAGCCCCTCTGTTGCAGGACAAAAACGGAGGCCTGTTTTTCAGCAAGAATTTGCTTTTTTTTATCTTAAATGAAAGGAAAATACACAGCGAGATTTAAATATTACATTCTTTTTGACTAATTGTGTTAAATTTATAAGAACTCTTTGGAGCAATGAGAATATTTCAGCAAAGTGCTTTCTGGATAGAGCTCTTTACATGATGATTTTTAAGGCACCTCTGTACAGTATTTTTGTATTGTAATAAATGTTGTATTATCTTTGATCATTTGGATCAGATGCTGGGGATGGGGCGCTTTCATTTTATTTTGTTAATAATTATAGATTGAATATATAATTGTATACACATCTTTTGATATGAATAAATGATGACTATAAAGTCGAGAGGTTAGATTGGACACATTTGGCTTCCATTTACGTTGTTTTACCTCTGAATAAAAGGATGCGTAGATCCTTTGGTAATGGGAAATGCGTTCATTTGGTTTGTACTGACTGCATATTAACACTTTTCAGCTGTTCAGTGTTGTAATTAATTTAGCCCACAGTGTAACAACCTTGAAAATGCTTTTTCATTTGCACTTCCCTTTAAAGATGCAATGGGTGATTCTCTACAGAAACATTTTTTTGTTATACTGGTTGAAAGTCTTCTCATATCCTGATAGCAATAATCACCATGTTAAATGTATTTTTATAAACATGTCTCGTCTGTGGAAGGTGTAGGACCATAAAATGTTTATCCAATTATTATTTTCGGTCCGAGTGAAATGATACGATGCACTACCTGCCTGTCAACATATGTTTTACATACTCTCGCGCAGACATCATACGTCATCAGCGAGTTTAGTCCATGGTTTAGTCACGGAGCACCGCAAACAAACAGCAGCCACCTTTTACAGATCCTACCGAAACAAAACACCGAACTTATGCTGCGTTAACGCCATAACTACCGTAATTAAGAGATGGCAACTCGTGACGTGTCACTCGTATTGTTTTGAATGGGAGAAAGTGTAACGCGCAATATCGCGGAATAAGTCCCCCCCCCTTCTAGATAAGAGCCAATCGCCGACTGGTAAAGTCATCGCGTCACTTCAGCGGCCGTTAGAATCACCGAGAAGCGTTTCAAAGATGGCCGCCGAGTGAAATGACTTGTCTTAAAGGGACTTTGGTTCTAAGTCTATAGCTGCGTTCCATTCGACAGGGTCCCTACGCAGTGTTCACTGCTCCCTACTCCCGGAGCACGGTATATCAGTTGAAGTGGACTTCGCTGACGATAATCGTTCATTTGGAACGCCCTGCAAACGTCATCAAAGAAAGTCGACAGTGTCGCGGAGATTGATGACATAAATAAATAGATATTTTAATTTACTTTCGAATTTAAAATCTACTCTTAACAGATTTGAAGCTGTAACTGTCATGCCATATGAAAATAAATTCTCATTTGGTTAACTGTAAATGTATTCTTAATCCATGGTCTCATGCGCTTTTCCATGCGCAGCCGCATAAACACTCCTGAGGTAACATTAAATAAAATAAAATAAATGATACAGCCTTAGCTGCTTTTCAACACTTTTACTTTGTCATGCCTATTCATACAATAAAATATACAAATGTAACACTCATCGCCATAACCATTCATACTTTTGTTCGTATAAAATGTATGAATACTCAAAACCAGAGAGCCGTTAAACTCTTTCAACAGCTCTGCTTCGTCGTAGTTCTGAATGGTGACGTGGTGCGCAATGACAGTTGGGTAACTTTACCTCTCTACTCCCTGTGAAGTGATGTATCGATGTTCCCTTATTCCCTATGCCGTTCGCAGTGCCCTTCGAACGGAACATGTTCGTTCCCTTCGGAATGGAATCTCACTTAAGATGGCGAAATACCGTGTGAAGTCCACTTCGCAGTCCACTTACGGTCGAATGGAACGCACCTATGTTCAGTCAGACTCGGAATAATGCATTTCCATGTCAACAGTATCAACGTCGGAATGAATCTGCAGCAGTCAGGTACAAGCTCTCTAAGTTGTTTACGTTCATTATTATTGTAATATGTGCTTTGAGACATGAGGTAGTTTTACACCGCTGAGAGCAGCTGTGTTTGTGTGTGCGCGCATTCATGTGTTTTGGAGGAGGCGTGGCTTTGGACCGTGATTTGCCCAAATACAGGTCTCTGCAGGACATTAATGATTGATGGGCGAAGGCCATAAACAGAGGGGCGTTTTTGAGAGTATTACCTGATTTGCCCACGTCAGAGTGTGGGTAGGGTTTAGGGGTGGGGTCGGGGATCATTTTCAATGCATGATAAACACCAACCAGTTTAAAACACCCACAAATACAGAAACGCCCACTTTTGTTCCGCAGAGACCTCATACTCCGATTTGCAGTAGGGTGGGGTCGTATGCTTTAAATTCTAGCACTGCAGGCTAACGTAAGCATTTCCCAGATCACCTACTGCATCTTTAAGTGACTGCTTTATCGCATCCCTCAGATTGTAATGTACACAGTTCACTGTTCTTATCTCAGAATGAGAGTTCTATAAATATATCACTGTATGTGACAGGAGCACTTAATACATTCAGGATGTTCTAATATCTAATATAATATCACATGTGAATCTCACAAAACCTGTATAGAACAAAAGAAATCAAAATCAAATGTGAAATTATATTTTTTATATAATCATTATATATCAATTTTTCATTTATACATCATGGTAGTATTTGTTTACTCCTTTTAATTTATGTATATTTAATAATAAAAAAATGGCCTGGATATGTTCTTGACTGGATTTGTGAGATTTACAAATGAAGAACTGGTGAGAATTTTTTTATAGTCTGCTTTTAAAATAATTCCTCAAATTTTCCTCAAAGATTCAGCTAATTTTTTCCCTATAGTCTTCCATTTTGTATGAGGTTTACTAAATGCAACAATACATTTAAAAATATTTTGTGTTACTATTTTATAGTAATTAAATGGCTTAATTCTACTGTTTCTAAAATAATTTGCTAGTGCTGTAAACACCAGCTCCGAAAAGTCACATACAGCCTAATTTTTTAATGCAAGTGTTTCAAATGTTTATTAGAACTACTTTGTGACCTGCAGTGGTTTCATTTTTTTTGTGAAATCAATGAGATGGTCGGCTGTGTATGAACAATTGAAATGTTAGAACGATTCAATTGGTTTGATTTCAGAATTAGTCTTTTTCTGTCAATGCAATATTCTAAAGCCCATTTCATAGTATATTGCACCATACAGTCACCAAACTTCATATTTATGATTTTGCATTGTGGAGGCATTTTCTGTATAGAAATTAAACAAGTGGTCAAATAAAAGCTTATTTGAATTGAGTACATGTAGTGTTTTCTCCACTTACAGCATGAGAATGTGATCATTTCAAACAAGTTTCTGACTGAAATGTGGAGTTGTGTAAGTGTTAAACATGTGATTCACCTCTGTGTGATTCACAAATATTAGACAAACTATCTTCCTGCTTTATCGTTTCCTCTCATCTGATTCAATCAGAGACGAGCACAAAGTGATTTCCTCCTCACCTTAGGGTTCCATATAATGTTTATTAAATTACTACATTCCTCTTGCACAGAGACCATAATAGTGTTTTTACATTCAATTTGCTGTTATAATATCTCTGTGACTGAAACAATGGCTTGTCAATAAGGAACTGTGTGATGATCACCAACCACAAGCGAGAAAAACTGGTTAACAACAAACTGACTGACATTTTTTTTTTTTTTTTCAAAGGCACCATTTCACACATATACTATTAAGACATAAAACATGAGAAACTCTGTATTAATTTCTTTGGCAAAAATGTATAGAATTTAGAACTTTACTGTGCCTGTATCAAATGAAATGTTCATGTGCAGTGCTCAGAGATCTCAAAAACTTCATTTCAAACACATTGTAGATTCTTTGCATGTTAAGACATTCAAAACAAACTCAACACTATCAGGATCACGGCAGTCAACCAGTACCAACAACTGAATAATGATAAGAAATAACAGCTGATTGTAAAATATACAGCACTGTTTCATATCAAAAGGTGGTTTGCAATCAGACAGACGTCAGAACATGGTTGTTTTTACTGTAGTTCTTAGCTAAAGAGTCCTCTGAAGTTCAGATCCTGACACATGAGTTCCTCTTCAACATTCTCCAGGGCCCATTTGTGCTCCACAATCTCCAGGGCTTCCCACTCACTCTGAAATAACCAGAAAGAAGACATTTAGAGCACTGCAGAGAGCAGCGTGAACATCCTGCTAAACATCTCCTTTTGTTTTCCACAGCAAAAATAAGCCATACGGGACTCGGATTACAACGGCATGAGGGTGAGTAAATTTTGTGTATGATATATATTGTGTATTGGGACTTATTGCACCTAATACAATCTGCATTCCTCAAGAAACATGTTTCAGTAGTTCTGTAATTATGAGAGCTTCAAAACGGCAAAGTTTAAAGTTTCACAATTATCTTAAGATGATGAGGTTATGAAATTAAAGCGAGCACGTTTCCACATTGGGGCTGCTGTTGCATACATCAATGCATCCACTGGGGGCGTAGGCGATGATTTCCCAAGAAAAATTACATTTAACTAAATTTGTGCTAAGCACAAATAACTGCTGCTGGCATTTTTTTTTTTTTTTTTTTTAGAAAGTTTTTATGTGTGCATGTTTGTCCTGGAAAAAAATCCATATTGCTAAGAAACATAAATCACATAAATATAACATGTTTGCTTGATGCAAATCATGATCTACTCACCTTAAATGCTTTATTAGGATCAGGGGGCATCGCCATCGCAGCCCCCGTCATTTGATCCTGCATAATTCTCGACTGATCTGCAGCTAAAAATGAACAACTTTTAGTTTAAATATCTAAAATCTCTCATCTCGTGTCATAGCTAAGATTAAATTGCAAATAAATGTATGCATGTGTGTGTGTGTGTATATACATATATTATATACACACACACACTGCCCTCCAAAAGTTTGGAAACGCCCTAGAAATTGGGGTTTTGGACAATATTGGCATGAATCCTTTTTAATTTGTGATAATTCTGCACTGATAAGGGACAACACAATCTACGAAAACATATTTCAAAAACTTAAACTTTCGATTCATCAAAATATCCAGCATTAGCAGATGGTTCATTGTATTCTAAACTTATTTGGCAATCAATTGTTGAAGCTATTAAGGTGTGCTGACCCAAAAAACTTTTACAAACCTGGGCCAAGTTTAAACCAGTAACCAGGCATCGCAGCTGGCAAAGGGGCATGTCTGACTTTGACATGATTATGTTGCCATTATTATGTAATCAAAATGAAAATTATTATTGCTGGTCTTCAATGATAATGTCAAGTTACTTTAATGTATTTGCACCAAAAAATGATAAGGATTTATGCTGAAATCATCCAAAACCCCACTTTGCCAGGGGTGTTTACATAAAATATATATATATATATAAAAAAAATATATATATTATATAATATATATATATATATATATATATATATATATATATATATATATATATATATATATACATATATATATATACATATATATATGTGAAATATATATATATATACATTATATAATGTGTGTGTATGTGAAATATATATATATATATATATATTTTTCACATACACACACATTATATAATGTATAAAAGTTTAATATAAAATTTTTTTTTATAAATTGTATATATGTATATAAAATATTATATATACACACACATGTATTTTACATACATACATAAATACATGCATATGTATATATAGTATGGTTTTAAATTGTATTGCTTTTATTGTATTAAATTAATTTAATTAATAATAAATTATATTATTAATATAATACAATAATGTTGTTGTCATAAAAAGGGCTTAATATCAAGCAAAAACAACCAACCATTGTCTTGTCCAAGGATGAGGGTGTACATGCTTCTGAGCCCAAAGACATTGAGAAAATACCATGACGCTGAACTGACCCTATAAGAGCAACAAATTCAGATTTTATGCACAGTTTTCAGCTTCTGTCAACAAATCAAAAAGCATCACATAAATACTGTACCAGGAGGCGTCCAGAGAGAGCAGCTCTATTCCTCTCTGTAACATGGGCTTGAATCTCAGAGTCAGAGGAAACGGAACCTTAGCTGAAGGGAAATGAGCAGCACAAAATTAGGACAACATTGAGGCTGCATTTATTTGATCAAAAATACAGCAAAAACAGCATCAATTTAATGATTCCATTTAAAAATCTTACTCACCCCAAACCTTTGAATGGTAGTGTATCACAGTTTACACCAAAATATTAAGCAGCAAAAAATGTTTCTTGATAAATAAAATTCACTTGTGGTTTAATCAGAGGCATAACTGCCACTATAATTACGTATAATTAGCGTCATCCCCTTCTGCCTCTTGGAAAATAGTCAAATTTTAAAAGTTTTGTTTCGCATGGTAACGCTGAGAAAAAGCAAACTGTAGCCACTTTAAAAACAAAAGCCTCCGCCAACCGCTTGCATCAGCAGCGGACTGAACGGGCACATATTCTGTAATCCTACTATGGTTAGTGCCCACTTACCAACGTCTGGCTTTCAGAAAAGGAGTTATGAATGTACTGGCCAAACGTTACATCACCCAATTAAAATTCATGAGCCGGCTGTTAAGGTTTAGAATGACTTTCTTCACATTTCAGATCCTTCCTACACCCCTAAATTCGATCACATTTACAAATGATTGTTTTAGAAATAAGACCACATTCCCATTTCCCATATGGTCATTTGATTCTTCTC
Source organism: Chanodichthys erythropterus (assembly GCF_024489055.1). Classification (NCBI taxonomy): domain Eukaryota; kingdom Metazoa; phylum Chordata; class Actinopteri; order Cypriniformes; family Xenocyprididae; genus Chanodichthys; species Chanodichthys erythropterus. Next base: position 7,918,625 of record NC_090229.1, read on the forward strand.
TTTTAGTTCTGAATTTTAATTCTAGCAAGTAACAAAAGCTCATACTTGTGACAAATCCAGAAAAGGCCCAGTTGATCCATCCTCCTATCACAATCATTGGCAGCACATTGGTCAGATTCCCTTTCATCATGTCCGTCAACATGCTGGTGTCTGGGACCGAAAAAGGGACAGGTTTTCAGACATAGCGATGAAGCATAGTAGGTCATTTCCTCTAAGTCTAGGATGTTAAAGTAACCTCTTACCGGTCATAGGATTTTTGGGGATCACCTTTCTTTTGACCGTCTTGAAGAATCCAGTCTCAGGGTCGTTGAAATAGTGTTTTCGCATGGCAAATGACTGCAATGGGACAGCATTGTTGATCAGTGACACATTAAATAGTTAAACATTAAATGCAAATATGCTGGGAACTGTTATTCATAAAGTAATCAGTACCTGTTTGGGAAGATATTTTCCATTTTCTCTCAAAATGCGGCTGCGCAGTAACACCTGGCTGTGGATTAAACCAACAAATGAATTCAAATCTGAAACACCTCCTGTTGTAAGATTAGACTAGATTAAAAAGTTTGTCAAACAAACTTTATGTTAGCGTGAGAAAACCTAGCCAGAAAGTTTGAAGCAGTTGGAAGTTTGAAATAGTTTTAAAGTTTGAAGGTTTTACATTTTAAGCAGTTTAGTATAAATTTTCTGAAGAGACACGATCACTTTATATGATAAACAGGTCGAATTTAGGCTTTTATTCACAGGTAAGTTTCAGATTAGTTTTAGGTACCATGAAAGTGACTTGACTTTTAGCAGTGTTCATCACCATACTAACTTACGCTCCACGGCAAACTTGCTCGAGGGCAGGTTATGTTCTGGTTCAGAGATCTCAAACCGAAATTGGGCCAATCGGATGTGAGCTAAATGAATTGACACATCCAACGCAATAAAGTCATGCCCATAGTTTCTCATCCTCCAAATTAATGTTAAAAGCCTAAATTCAAACTGTTCATCATATAAAGTGATCGAGTTTCTTCAGAAAATTTGGACTAAACCGCTCAGAAATCTCTTGGATTTCATCAAAAATATCTCAATTTGTGTTCTGAAGATGAAAAAAAGTCTTACAGGTGTGGAATAACTTGACGGTGAGTAAATGATGACAGAATTTACATTTTTGGGTGAACTAACCCTTTAAAGAAGGATTTCTCTAGGATTTAAAGGGTTAGTTCACCCAAAAATTAAAATTCTGTCATTTATTACTCACCCTCATGCCGTTCCACACCCGTATGACCGTTCATCTTCAGAACACAAATGAAGATATTTTTGTTGAAATCCAATGGCTCCGTGAGGCCTCCATAGGGAGCAATGACACTTCCTCTCTCAAGATCCATAAAGGTACCAAAAACATATTTGAATCAGTTCATGTGAGTACAGTGGTTCAATATTAATATTATAAAGCGACAAGAATATATTTGGTAATTATTTTTAAAACACTGCTTCAGGAAGATTCGGAGCACAAATGAATCAGTGTATCGAATCATGATTCAGATCGTGTGTCAAACTGCTGAAATCACGTGACTTTGGTGCTCCGAACAGCAGATTCGACACACTGATTCATCTGTGCTCCGAATCTTCCTAAAGCAGTGTTTTGAAATTGGCCATCACTAAATAAGTCGTTATTTAGTTTTTTTGGCGCTTCAAAAATATTCTCGTCACTTTATAATATTAATATTGAACCACTGTACTCACATGAACCGATTTAAATAAGTTTTTAGTACATTAATGTATCTTGAGAGAGGAAGTGTCATTGCTCCCTATGGAGGCCTCACGGAGCCATCGGATTTCAACTAAAATATCTTAATTTGTGTTCCGAAGATGAACGAAGTTTCATACGGGTGTGGAACGGCATGAGGGTGAGTAATAAATGACAGAATTTTCATTTTTGGGTGAACTAACCCTTTAACAATAAAAACTTATTTTAATTTTACCAAGATAACTTTATAAAGATAGATACTGACATTTTTTAACGTTCATTAAATTCTAATTTACATATAACATTATTCATGCTTTTACTATCTATTTTAATGTAAATATTCTCTATGGTGTGAGTCTGATAACATGTTAATGGCTAAACATTTGTGTCAGTTATCTCACCTGTCAGACACCTGCTGCAAATCCACTTTCTTCTCATTATGAATCAGTTGAGTGACGTAATGCCGCAGAACTCCGACGAAGAATGTGATGAAGACTATGGGCAAAACCACCCACAGGCGAATACTGGAGTCTAGCAGCAGCTCTGGACCTGCCATTCCAAAAACTATCTTTTACAACTGTCTGAACTCAAAACACTGACACTTTTAAGTTTATTATAATGCTTGGAATTAAAACACGCTGAAAATTCAAACTAGGTTAAAACGATTTCACTTTTATTCGACAGAAACGGCACATTGCTGCATGAACATGCGCCATCTGCACTGTTGCTGTTTGACCTTTGAACTAGTAGCTACGGGCGATTCATGAACGAGTTCTATTGAGTCGGATTTTGAACATGTTGATTCGATTCACAAAGCAGTGCGCTTCTCGAGTCCTCATTGAACCGAGTCTATTTTGACGAACCGAGTCTCTTTTGAATGTGACAGTTTAATTAGGAAACAGAGATGATTTTAATAAATAGTAATGTGTGCACGGATATATAGCTTTACTGACGTTTTGTGTATGTAATATACCACGTGGGGATGTTAGATATCATATCATGACATAAAACGCTTTTTAACCCGTTCTGTTTCCAAGAACCGATTCGCACAAATGAGTCGGACGATTACTTTGAGCTATGACATATTTACATATGCGTTAATGTTTTATTATTGGGTTATTTTATATCACTAACAGATAGGTAAAACATGCCTTATATATTAAAAATTATTTGTATATTTTTAAGAAGAAAAAGAAAAAGTTAGCTAACGCCATTTCCGGTTTCGAAGACGTTTCCGTGTATCTTGTAAACAAGTGGAGAGCCACGTGACAGACAGAAGGACGGGATAGCTTCACACAGACGAGTATTTTCACGCTAAAACAAAATAATCTGTAAGCTTTTAATCGCTGCGTCGGACCCGATGTTTAATGTAGATTAATAACAGAAACTTTAATTACTGTTAAATAAAGTATCTCTGTATTATAGTCGATCTGCAGCCATCTTTATTTCTCATATCATGACTTCTGGGACGCCAGGTATTAATGAAAAAGTCTTGCAGTATGAGACATTTATCAATGAAGTGTTGAGACAGGACTTACAGTAAGTATTATCATTTTTATTTATTAGAGCTTTGATGAAACACATATTGCACGTACAAAAACTGCCATAGTATTAGGCTGCCATGTTTGTACCATGGTAATAGCATGGTATTCTTTGTAGTACCATATAAATACCTGCTATAGTGATCAATTATGTATATTATTATTGAAGTATTATATGTATATATTAATCTATGTATATAGTAATTATAATGTCATAGGGGCGGTTTCCAGGACAGAGATTAAGCCTAGTCCTAGAATAAAATGGCCCCTTTAAGCCTGAATAACAAAAAATCATATTTGTCTGTCATGGTTTAAAATAGTCCTAGACTTCGT